>NC_082640.1:62701466-63004497 GCF_028023285.1 Balaenoptera ricei
AGAGGGCACGTGGGGAGGTCAGGAGCTTCGGGCAGCCAAGGATTGTGACAGGAAGTGAGAGCAGAAGGGTCAGTGTGGGGCGGTGCCACCGGGGAGGACTTCCTGGGGAGGGGGGCAGAGCCAGGCTAGAGGGAGAGGCAGGGACGTGGGGTGGGGCAGAACGCGGCACAAGTTGCTGCTCGTGTTCTTTGTCTTCTGGGCCCAGGGCTCTGGGCCAGGCTGGTGAGGGAGGAAGGTCACTGTGGTAAGCTCGGCACCCTAACAGTGGCCCAGGAACCTGTTCTAAGGTGTCTCCGCGTCTGACACGGGGGTTTGGCCTACCCCAGGCCTGCTCCTCCTTACGCTCTGAGCTGCCCCCACTTGCCCAGTCCTGGCCGTGGCTTGGCCCAGGGACCATGGAGTAGGAGGAGGGCTGGCCTTCACCTTCAGGATCCCACAATCCAGGTGAAATTCCACCAAAACTGTGTGATCTGAGAGAAGATAGTGTGTGCCAGATGGTGTATAGCACAAGGTCAGAGGGAGGACGGAGCTGTGAGGGCTGGAGCAGTCTGGAACACTCCGTGAAGCCAGGGGGATTGAGGCTAGATCTTCAAGGACAGGTAAGGCCACGTGCCTAGAGAGAAGGGGAAAGGGCAGTCAGGGGAAGGGAAAGCACAAGCAAAAGGGTAGAAGCGGGACTCAGCCATGGCAGAGATGAGCAGAGACGGGTGGGCCTTGACTGCCAGGTAGAGGAGTCGGGCCCTGCTGCGACAGGCAGTTGGGACCCACGGTGGGTTCTTGAGCTGAGGAGCCAGGGGGGTAGAAGCGAGTGTTTTTTGCCAGTGCAGGTTGGGTGGGAACCTGGCTGGTCGGATAGTAAAGAAGGGTCTCACCATATCCTCCCTTCTCTATAGCCTGCCCCAGATTGCACAGCACTTCTATTCTGGGCAGACACCATGGGATACTTGTACGCTGGTCAGCACTCAGTGCCGCACTACACCCCCAGATCCCTAGTCCCCTCCCCGCCTCAGGCCTGCACACCCACGCTTACTTACACACACTGTCTTTCGGGCATCGTGGATGAAGGTCAGGCATTCATTGGCCAAGCAGCCTCTGACCAGGCTCCACCCTCTCTGGGCCTCAGTCTCCTCATTTGTATGGGAGAGGCTGGCCTAGAAGCTTCCAAGGGCTCATCTATGGAGCACAGTGTTATAAACACAGATTCCAGAGTCAGTCTGCCTGAGTGTCAACCTCCACACCACCACTTAGCTGTGAGATCTTGGGCAAGTTACTCAACTTCTCTGTGTCCGGCTGCCCTCATCTGTAAAATGGGCATAATAAGAGAAGCCACCTTATAAGAGTTCAGTGATGATTGAACGAGTTAATACACCTGACACTCAGAGAAGTGCCCGGCACATAGTAAATGCTATGGAACGGTTAGGTCGGGGTGGGGGTGGGGATATCATCGTTGTCAGTATCATCCTCCTCCTTTGGCATCTCTGATTTCTGCTGAAATGCAGCCCTGGCAGCCCGGCCCCTGCTAGCTCTCCCTAACTGCCTATGTTGGCTGACTGCCCTTGCTCTCTGACCCCTCCCTCCTTCCCCACTGGCCCAGGCTAAGGCTGAGCTAAGGAACCTTCTGTTTCTCAACAGTCTTCCTGTCCTGCCTGCGTCCTTCTACTTGGGGTGGTTTAGCCCTCCTCTGCCCTCTCCCTGACTCCTGCCCTGGCTCTGGGCACAAGGGCAAGCCCTGCACCTCTGCCCATCCTTTCCTTTGAAGGATCCACCCGCTGACTTCTGCCTCACTCTAGGGCTTTTGGAACCTGCTGAGCTGAAGAATGGGCAGAATCTGGACGTGGCTTCCTGCCTTCCCTGGGCTTGGAGCCTGCTCCCCTCTCTGGCTGGGCCTCTGTGCCAGCCTTCCCTCCCTGAGCCCCCGAATCTGTTTCAGCTCGGCCCCGCCCCCAGGACACACTCAGCTTTCTCTCCACACTGCTTCTTACCCACAAGCCTTTGCCCCAGCTGGTCTCCCCACCAGCCAAGCCTTCTGGTCCTTTGAGCACAGTGGCGCAGTGCAGAGAGCACACAGCCCTTGCTGGCGTGGAAGGCCCTTAGTTTTCCTGTCTATAAAATGGGCATGCAGATGCTGTCCTGCCTTCTTTACGGGGTGGTTGGGGGATTTGGTGAGCTAGTTGGTGGAAGCCAATGAGGATATGGTTTCTTCTGCTGCTTCCATCTTTAAGAAGCCGCCTCTGACTTATCCAGTACTCACAACCCCACGCTTTCCCCAAACGCCCCCGAACTTAACCCTGATTGTTTTGTTCCAAGAGTCATGGTGGGTCATAAAACCTAGACCTTAGCCCCTCCAGTCCACAGAGGAGGAAGCTAAACTCAGGAAAGCCCAGCTCTTGGTCACAGTCACAGCCAACCAGCCACTTGGCTGAGAGAGGGAGCACAAAGCTTTTTAGAACCAGGGCTGAGCCCACACCTGAGATATGCTCCCCTCCCACCCACGGCTGACCTTGGTGGGTGGGAAGATGCTCCCCCTCAGCCCAGCGCACAGCTCACTGTTCCCATGGCTGATAAAGAGAGACACACCTCCCACACCCCCATGAGCTAAGTACCGCCTCAAGGACCCGCCACCTGCCCCAGCACACCGGCTCTGCCCGTCAGGCAGCTGTGTCTGGATCCTTGCCCTGCTGAGTGTCGCCAGCACCCCAACAGCAAGCACAGCCCTTCCTTAGCACAGGCCCGTGCCACCCCGGAAACTGGGCTTCTGGATATGAGGAGCGGCTGCTCGTGCCCTCATGCCTGGCCGTACTGCGAGAGGCAACATCGATGAAACATTTGTTCCTTTGCCCCCCCCCCCCCCCCGCCTCCAGTGAAAGGTTTCCGTCCACCGATCTGACACACGCAGAGTTCCACACTTAGTCATTCCTTTGAGTTTAAGGCTTTGATTGCTAAAGGCTCCTGGAGATCAGAGTCCTACCTGGAAGATTGGTGGGTGGTTGATTCCCTTCAGTTATCAGGTCAGTGACTTATCCCCTGGCCTGCAAGAAAGCATAGGGTGGAGAGCAGGAGATGACACAGGGAAGTAGAGAGAAGGTGATGTACAGCTTTTTGAAGATCAGGAGGCTCTCAGGGAAGTCCCGGCTGTGGTCCTGGTCTGGAGCCGGGTGATGGGCACCAGAAACCCTGAGCTGCTGCCTCGCTCAGCTTCTGTCCCCCTTGTTCTTTTTTTTTTGGCTGCACCGTGTGGCTTGCAGGATCTCAGTTCCCCGACCAGGGATTGAACCCGGGCCACGGCAGTGAAAGCCTGGAATCCTAACCACCAGGCTACCAGGGAACTCCCCTGTCTCCCTTGTTCTGTGCCTTGGGCCAGGGGCACGGTCTCTCTGGCCTCCGTGCCTCCCTCAGCTTAGTGACTATTCCCTTCCCTTCCACCTTGACCTGTGGGGTTCCAAAGGGTGGCGAGGCTGCAGGCTAATTCCTGGGGCCCCGCACGGGCCTTCCCTCTTCTTCCTCTGGCGAGGCTGTGAGGGGGCACTGGTGATTCAGGTGGGGCACGACTGTGGGAGGAGACTCCTGCCTGATGTGGTTGGGCCTCCAGTCTGAGGCTGGCCTGGCTCCTGCCCCATGCCCGGGCCTCCCTGGCTGCCTGACTCAGGCACTCCCTGCTGGGCGCCGCATTCCTGCCCTTCTCAGAGCCCGCCTCACCAGAGAAAAACAAATACAGTATACTAACACATATATATGGAATCTAAGGAAAAAAAAAAAGGTCATGAAGAACCTAGTGGCACGACGGGAATAAAGACACAGACCTACTAGAGAATGGACTTGAGGATATGGGGAGGGGGTGGGGTGAGAGGTGACAGGGTAAGAGAGTGTCATGGACATATATACACTACCAAATGTAAAATAGATAGCTAGTGGGAAGCAGCCGCATAGCACAGGGAGATCAGCTCGGTGCTTTGTGACCACCTAGAGGGGTGGGGTAGGGAGGGTGGGAGGGAGGGAGACGCAAGAGGGAAGAGATATGGGAACATATGTATATGTATAACTGATTCACCTTGTTATAAAGCAGAAACTAACACACCATTGTAAAGCAATTATACTCCAATAAAGATGTAAAAAAAAAAAAAAGGGCTCCTTGAGGTTAGCATTCAAGGCCCGTCAGGTCACTGGGTCAGCTTGGAAGGCTGTCCCTGCCCAGAGCAGACTATGGGGCCCGTCCCTTGTTGCTCCCTTCACAGATGACGACACTGCCCCCCATCCTAGCCACCACTCCACCCTCCCCCTGAGCAGCCCTCTTTCACAAGTAATGAGGATATGGGGTTGGCGGGGACCAGATGGGGACAGCACCCAGAGTGGATGAGGAGGAATGATGCCCCACCAGGCAGGCCTGCTTTAGGAAAACCCACTCCACAGAAGTTCACACTTGTCCCAGCCAGTCGGTTGCTGGGATTGTGCTGGGAGGGTGGGGGGCACGAGAGGAAGGTCTGATTCGTTCCAACAGGATCAGAGCCCCATGGATGGCCTGGCTGGGGGCCTGTGATAGGGGAGGACAGCCCCTCACACCCAGCCATCTTCTTGACCCTCATTTCTGGCGGGCCTGGGGCTGGGCCTTGTTGGTCCTGCCACTGTGAGGAAGGTGGGGGGCTTCGGGGGCCATGGAGTCTAGCTGGGTACGGGGCAGCCTGATTGTGCCCTTTCTTGGTCCAGAAGGAGCCAGGATTGGCTCAGAATCACATGGGGGTGGGGTGGAAGCTTGTGCCTGGCCCGCCCCTGGGGCCATGCCCACCCCATGTGTCCCTAGCCCCCTCCCCTGCCTGAACCCCTGGTTATTCTGGGAGCTTTTAGCTCCCACTTAGTCAGCCACTAATGCGTCAGGCCGGGGAGTGAGGGGGGAGACACGGTGCCAGACGGTGCTCCTTTTAGACATCCAGGATGGGAAGCAGAGGGGGCTGGTCAGGCAGGGGGACCTGGGGGGTGATGCTGGAGGAGAGGAGGCTTTCTGGATCCTGGCCCTGCTCATAGATAGGAGAGGGCAGCTCCGCAGACTGACAGGCAGTGGGTTGGTGTATCCTTGGGCCGCTGCAGCTCCCTTCCCCCATCACACTCGGGGCTTCAGCCTGCCTTCCTGATTCTTCTCTCATTAGGTCTCTGTACCCACTGTACGGTCAGCTTCGCCAGCTTCCCCACCATTGCTCAGGCTGTTTCCACTGCCCAGAATTCTCTTCCTGCCTGTTTCTGACCCATCTTGCTTTGGTCCGCCTTCCCCATCCTTTTGGATTCCTAAGGAAGCAAAAAGACGCATTTAGGGATGCGGCACTTGCTCCCTTGGCTGGGCCTCTTTAGGAGCAGCCCCCAGCCTTGCTCAGCCTCTGCGTGGGTGGAGCCTTGAATGCCACCACCTCCCCTCTTGGTGCCAAGGGGCCACAGATCCTGGCCGCGAAGGCTTGGTTCTGCCTTCACTTCCAGGCAGCCCTCCTGCCCCTGAGCCCCCAGCCCCGGGCTCCTGTGACCTGAACAAAGCTTCCTTTCATGTATTCATTGAGCTGCTGCCGCTCTGACACTTCCCCTGCACAATCAGGCCCTTTGAGGGCCTGAGGCAGTACGGGAGCCGGGCTGGGGCTGGGGTAGAGAACGGGCCAAGGCCTTGTCCTGGGGCCGAGCTGGTGCCATCTCCCCCACGCACATCACCAGGCACAGAGCCGGGAGGGGCAGGTTCTTCGGGGTCGAGGGAGGCAATGCTCCTGGGCTTCTGTTTGTTCTTCTGCAAAATGAGGTGAGCAGTCCCTTCCTCCCTCCAAATCCTGACCCTGGCAGCCACAGCCAGGATTTGAGGGGAACAGGGCTCAGACTTGCAGAGCTGTGCAGGACTGTCCTGGTCGGGCAGCCCCCCATGCTGCACCCGGCAGCAGGCAGCCCTCACCCTCCCTTTGTGTTCTCAGCAATACTTTGTGAGCAGCTCTGGAGTCTGTACCAACACAGTTTTGCTTGAGTGGTACGGAGGCTTGCTTTGGTATGGCTGTTTCACCCCTCCAACTGGATTCCACGGTAGGGCCGGGCCTCCCCCTCAGGCCTTGCTCTCCGGGGCCAGGCTGAGTCTCTCCCATCAGACTAGACTTCCCAGGGCAGGACTGCATCTCCTCCTCACTTTGACGGCCCGGTGACCCCAGACAAGGGCTCCCTCAGGGCCCCTTCATGTACCCCTTTCTCCACCACTAGAGCTGTGCATTGGCTGTGCAGGCCCCTCTTCTGAGGCCTGGGGTTGTGGCCTTGATGTGAGCCGAGGTGACTGTTTGGAGGTGGCCAGCATGACCTGAGCCGTGGGGCTTCTCCCCTGTGGCCTCTGGAGGGCTTCAGATCTCAGGCCCCAGCCCAACATCTTCAGACACAGACATATAGCTTTTCCCAGCCGCCTGGCTGTCTGGGGGAGTAGGTGGGGAGCTGGGGCTACAGACTGTCTAGATTCCGGGCTAGGCTGTGGGGACAGTGGCCGCTGCTCAGGCTGCGGGTGAAAGGGGAGCTGGAGCCATGGAGCCGAGTCAGGAAGGCCTTGTGTCTGTCCCTAGCACTCTAATTTTATCCCAGCTGGTGGGGAGGGGGAGCCTGGGGCCTGAGACCTGCCAGCCCTGCCCGAGCCTTGGCCAGCACCACACCCCTACCACCCAGCAGGAAGTGGGCTCTCAGCTCCCACCTTGCGCAGACTTGGGGTCCTGGGAGGCCTGACATCCTAAGCTGTCAGGCTATTTGCGGAGCACCGGAGGAGACCCAGGTGAACCCGAGGGCAGTGAGCTCAGCACTTCTCTGTGGCCTGCGGTGCTGGCATCTCCCTGAACGTACCTGAGAACCATTACTCAGTCTGGATGAGCCAGTCTCTCCTGCCTCCTAGTGTGACCTTGGGCTAGAGTATCCCTGAAGGCCCTCAGTTTCTGCCTCTGTACAGTGAGCTGGGCCACAGCTGAGGTGGAGAGTAAGAATAGCCCACTTGCAGGGATGACCTGGCCATGCGGGGATGTATCTTAAGGAAAGGGAATGAAGGTGGGGGTCGCATGGTAGGTAGTGCTCTTCGTCCCTGCTGAATGCAGCATCAGTAGGAATGGCTCAAGTGGCACCAAGGGGAATTGGGGGCAAACTCAAGGACATGGCAATTCTGTTCTCTCTGGGCTTGGAGGGTGTCCTGCTGGGATGTCACTGCTAAGTTGGCTGCCCCTGAGTTTGCTGCAGCTGAGTAAACAGTGGTCAGGCTGAGGACCCAGGCTGGTCCGAGGTAGGAAGATGGCTGATTGCTGGGGGCACAGCCACAGGCTGTCCCATTCCTGTAATTTAGCCCTGCAACCAGGACAACCTCAGCAATGTCACCGGAGATGAGACATCTTCTCCCCGGAGGCAGTGGCTGCAGACAGTTTCTTTTTTGGGCAAAATTGTCCCGGTCAGCCCTTCTACTTAAAGGCCCAGGCTGTGCTCTGTGAAGGGCCCCCTGTCCCAGAGTTGCTGGGGAGGGAGGGCTGATCTTTCCCCCCGGGGTGAGCTGGGATCTCTGTGAAACCAGGCCAAGGCAGGCCAGGATGCAGAGTCCAGCTTGGGGGCAGGAGCTCTGGTTCCTGGCCTGCTACTGACCATGTGAGCTTGGGCTGCCCCTCTCTGGACCTTTGTTTTTCCATCTGTAAAATGGGAGAGAGTGGACAGTAAGATTCCTTTCCAGCTCTGATCTGTACTGACCTGCTCACTAAGGGGATGGAGTGGGCTGGGAAGGGTCAGAGAGGGCTTCCTGAAGGAGGGTATAGGGTTCTGAGCAAAGTGATTCCTGGGAACCTGAACTGTACGTGGGGTTCTTAGAGGCCTTGCTACCTGCAGGGGGTGGAGGTGGCTGCTTGCTCTGGCCTAGATAGCAGAGAGCCTCAGAGCAGAATTGGGGGCCCTGGTCCCTCCTGCCCAAGCCCAGCCCCTTAGGAACAGCAGTGTGTGTGTGTGTGTGTGTGTGTGTGTGTGTGTGTGGTGGTGGGGGGGGGTCTGTTCTCCCCAGGGGTCCCTAAGTTCTGCCCCCACTCTGAGGTCACACATATTGTAGGGTAGGGGTCATGACTTTGGGGTGAGGACATCTGGTTGCTGGACGCCGCCAGAGGACCCCTGTCTTCTCCCACTCACGGCTCTGAGTCCAGGCGTCGCCCTAGCCAGATCCAAGCACTAGTTGCTTGGGGGATGCCGGTATGCATGTGGGGGGCGGGCCAGGATCTTCCAGCCCAGGGTCCAGCCTCAACGTTTCTGCCAATTGTCTCTTCCTTAGGCCATGCAGGGCAGGACCATGTGGACTTTGGCCCGGCCGAGCCGCACACGGTGCTTTTCCACGAGCCGGGCAGCTCCTCCGTGTGGGTGGGTGGACGCAGCAAGGTCTATGTCTTCGACTTCTCCAAGGACAGGAATGCCTCCATGCGCACAGTGAGCCTGGACCCCTCTCCCGACCCCCTTTTCTCTTCCCCCTTCCCCATTTTCTTATCTCCCCTCTGGCCTTGGAGAGGAGCCTCAGGGAATCCGGGGGAACTGGCATTTCTTCCAGAACTGGTCAACCCCCTATTATATCCCATAAATGGTCCCTGGGGGAGGCTCCCTGAGGGTGGTCCCAACTGGCGTGGGTGTTGGGGCAGTGTGGAGAGAAGCGCGGAGCTAACACGCCTGGCTGGGCGGGTAGCGCTGACTGCGGAGGCCTAGCGGGAAGCTGGGCTCCAGAACCCCATGGCCGCTGTCTTCTGAGATCTCTGGGCTGGCTCGTGAGCTCTGGGCTTTGGCTCCGGGTATCAGGCTGAGCAGCCTGTGTGATGTTGGGTAAATCACTCCTCTCAGAGCCCTAGTTACTCATCTGTCAAATGAGCCTATCCTGAGGATGCATGGAAAGCACTTACGGGGGCATCTGGCCCCTGGCAGAGTGGACTGATGCTCCCCCTGTTCCCCCCAGGTGAACATTGGCTCCACGAAGGGGTCCTGCCGGGACAAGCAGGTGAGTGGGGGAGAGGGAGTGCAGAGGGGAGGCTGGGCCCCTTCGAGAGGTTCCTGAGAGTCTGAGGAAGGAGGCCTGGCCCTGTCTTGGGAGCCCCAGTCTGGGAGGAGAGAAGTAGCCCTGCCCCAGGGTTCCCAGTCTGAGGGGGAGACACTCCTTCCCTGAGGCCCTTCCTCTGTTCTTGGAGGGGTTGGAGTCAGCTGCACCCGCTCTGGGCCCTCCTTAGAGGCTGCCTTCTGTGCTCAGACTTCTGATGCCTTCTTCCCCAAGACCGAGGGTCCCAGTGCTAGGCCTGCCAGGGCCTCCCACCAACCAACCTCTCTCCTTCCCCTTCTCCCGAGCAGGGCTGTGAGAACTACATCACGCTCCTGGAGAAGCAGGGTGAGGGGCTGCTGGTCTGCGGCACCAATGCCCGGCGCCCCAGCTGCTGGACCCTGGTGAGAAGGCCCCTCCCCGTGCGCCTGGTCAGCTCACACTTGTCTGGGTGGGCTTCTGCTCCCCATGGTGGGAAGGAGGTGGGCGGACTCTGGGGCTGGCCTCACCTTGTACAGAGTTCCTGGGAGGATGGGGACCCTGGCTGGGCAGCTGGCACCCATGGGAGGCAGTGACCGTGGGGTCACATGGCAGTCTGACCCCCTTGGTCTCCCCCAGGTGAATGACACTGCAGAGTTGCTTGGTGAGAGGAGAGGCTATGCCCCCTTCAGCCCGGATGAGAACTCCCTGGTTCTGTTTGACGGTAGGGCTGTGGCTGGCGCAGGAGGCTTCCCAGAGGGCTGCTGCCCTGGGCTGGGGGAGGGTGGTCAGCTCTGTGCCTGGTGACCCAGGCCCGGGGGAGGGACTTCCAGGGCCTGTGTGCCCTTACCCGTGCCCCTCCCACTGTGCCCAGGCTCTGAGGTGTACTCCACCATCCGGAAGCAGGAATACAATGGGAAGATCCCTCGGTTCCGCCGTATCAAGGGTGAGATTGAGCTGTACACCAGTGATACTGTCATGCAAAGTGAGTCAGGCTCCAGCTGGGCTGGGCTGGGCTGGGCTGGGCTGGGCTGGATGAGGCGGTGTGAATGCTCAGGGCGGCAGGTGGGATCCTCATGTTTATGGGGAGGCTCCCCTAGGGCCGCTAGGGCCACAGGCCAGTCAGGAAAGCGGGAGCTTGGTACAGCCCTGTGAAGACAGAGCTGAGGAGGTTGGCCTGGCAGGGAGCAGGGGAACAGCAGAGAGAAAGATGTGGAGGCAGGATGGGCCCAACACCCTCTGGGAACAAATCAGAGGAAACCCCAGACCCAGTGTGGAGTCCCCGGGTGCCACAGCGTATCCCTCTGCTGAGCTCACGCGGGGGCAACACCCACTCCCTCCTCGTTAGGGCTCTGCCAATTAGGCAGAGTGACATAGGGGCCCCTGGGGCTCTCCCCCCAGTCCCTAGGCCTGAAGTCATTGCTCCTGGGCCAATGACATCTTTGTAAGAGAGGTCAAAACAGGTGTGGGGTGGGAGTGCAGAGTCTCAGGCCCCTTGGGGTGTTGGACCTGTTTTTCTGAAGTTTATTCCAGGTGTGATTTGAGTCGGGTTTGTTTGTGCAGACTCAGGGGGTGGGCAGGGTGTGGGTGGGTCCTCTGAGAGGCTCCCCACCTCACACCCTTTCACTCCTGTCCCCGGTAGACCCGCAGTTCATCAAGGCCACCATTGTGCACCAAGACCAGGCCTACGATGACAAGATCTACTACTTCTTCCGAGAGGACAACCCTGACAAGAATCCCGAGGCCCCTCTCAACGTGTCCCGAGTGGCCCAGCTGTGCAGGGTGAGCAAGTGCTGAGTGGGCAAGAGTGTGTGTCTGTGCCTAAACAGGAGCGAGTGAGTGTGTGACTGCCTGTGTGCAAATGTGCAAGCGAGTCTGTACGGGATTGTGGGAGGAAGTGTGCGTGCACAGGAGGGTCCCTGCACCTGTGAGTGGGTAAAGATGGTTGGGCTCACGTGCATGTGTGATAGTGTGCAAATGTGTGTATTCGTGGAGAGTGTGCGTGAGCGTGTGCGTGAGAATGAGAGTGCATTGACGTGTGTGTGTTTCCCCTGTGTGGAGGTGCTGGGTTGTGCAGGTCTGTGTCGTGTGTGTGAGCGTGAACGTGTGAGAGTGGGCAGATGTGCGTCTGAGCCGGTGTGCTCTGTGGGGGCCTGATACCCGCACCCTGCAGGTCTCCACTGTGAGCCCTGTGCCCTGGGTCAGCCAGGCCTGCCTCCTGGAGCCTGGCCCAAGAACCTGGCCTGAGTGGTGGGGTACCTCAGCCTCGTCCCCTCGCAGGTCCCGACCCCTTTCAGGGCCTCCCTTCCTCCTCAGAAGCCTGGGTGCTGGCATTCCCGGCAGCAGGTGCCCCGGGTGTGTGGGGCAGCCCAGGCAGGTGCTGAGGGGCCTCCTCTCCCCTCCACCCTTCCAGGGGGACCAGGGTGGCGAGAGTTCACTGTCGGTCTCCAAGTGGAACACCTTCCTGAAAGCCATGCTGGTGTGCAGTGACGCCACCAGCAACAAGAACTTCAACAGGCTGCAGGATGTCTTCCTGCTCCCTGACCCTAATGGCCAGTGGAGGGACACTAGGGTCTATGGCGTTTTCTCCAACCCCTGGTGAGTGGCCCTTGTCCTGGTGCTGGGGCTGGCATTAGTTAAGTGTCCAGTGGGGATCAGAGGGTTTGGGCCCTGCCCAAGGGATGGCTGGTGTGGCAAGAGCAGGGACCCCGGCTCAAGGGACAAGGCTGTTGCTGGTCCTGGGGTGGGCGGACACACAGTGCTCAGGGGGATGTGTGTGCTGGTGTGTTTGTGAGTCTGTACACATGGGTGTGTGCGCATGCGCCATATGCATGCTCATGGCTGCACCTGTGCCTGTGTGCCTGCCAGCTGTGTACTCAGAGCGGGTGCTGGGCCCTGGGAAAAGGCTGCTGCGGCCTCCGGGGTGCTGGGTGCCGGGTGCCGGGTGCCGGGTGCCGGGTGCTATCACACCCGCTCAGGCACTGCCTGCGCCTGATAATTCACACCTCTTAATCACTCTCATTGATTGAAAACAAGGCAGGCAAAAGTGTCAGGTGTGTGTGGGGAGAGGTGGGTGGCAGGGTAGGGAAGCCAAGACCCTGCTCTGGGGCTCGTGTGTGCATGGACCCAGCAGTCTGGGAAGGGAATGGAGGTCTGGCCTCCTTGGGCATCAGCATTCCAAGGATGCACGTGTTGGGATTTCTCCTGCCCTGGGGTTGGCCTCTGAACTCAGTGATTCTGTGACAGAATACAGGTTGTGGTTTTACATTGCAACATAAAGAAATTAGGTTGCACTTCCCTCCCTCCCTCTTCCCGTCCTCCCTCCCTCCTTCCTTCAATGGTATTTGGTAATACTCAGGCACTGGCCTTGGCCCCCAGGATAGTCCCTGCCCTCATGGAGCTCAAAGGCCAGGGAGCTTGGTCGGAAGGCTGCAGTTGTACCCCATTTGGTGCTGGGCTCGCCTGGGTGAGTGGAGGTGGGTGGGTCCTGGGCATCCCACTGAGGTGGCCTGTGTGTCCCCCAGGAACTACTCTGCCGTCTGCGTGTACTCCCTCGGTGACATTGACAAGGTCTTCCGCACTTCCTCACTCAAGGGCTACTACTCAGACCTTCCCAACCCACGGCCTGGCAAGGTGAGCGGTGACACCCACCATGACCCAGGCCCCGACCCCATCGCCCAGCCACCCCACTGATCTGGACCTGTTCTCCTTGCCCAGTGCCTCCCAGACCGGCAGCCGATACCCACAGAGACCTTCCAGGTGGCCGACAGTCACCCTGAGGTGGTGCAGAGGGTGGAGCCCGTGGGGCCTCTGAAGACGCCACTGTTCCACTCTAAGTACCACTACCAGAAAGTGGTTGTCCACCGCATGCACGCCAGCAACGGGGAGACCTTCCATGTGCTTTACCTAACCACAGGTGAGGGGCTACCCGGGACCAACCCCTCCAGCACCCCCCGCCTCGCCCCTGGTCTGCTTTGTAAAAATGGGTATAAAGAATAATGTAGTTAACATCTGGTTGGGAGAACTGAGTACTAAGAGCTGTCAGGAGTTAATATGTGTGGCTGTGGAAGAGTCAGGCAGTGAGAGCTTCCCAGAGGAGGTGGGGCAGAGGGGAGAGGGAAAGGCATCATAGGCTAGAAGGTGCCAGGATTCAGAGGCAGAAATGTTGTAAGTCTGAGCAAAGCTGGGTATAGCTTTGGTCCAGCTGTCTGACTCCTGAAGATGGTAGGAAAAGATGTGGAAGTCAGGAGGAAGGACCTGGTCCAGGGTGTCCTGTGGGCCTCTGCCAGGCAGAGCGAGGAAACTGGACCCTCTCCCTGTCTTTGGGATTATGCAGATGAGAGGAAACTTTTGATGTGGGATGCAAAGAATTTAGTGAGATGTGAGGAAGGACTTCCACATGGCAGGGTCTTTGCAGGTCTTGCAGAGGACTGCCGGAGCACCTCCTCTTCCCTAGAGGGGCTCCCCTTGGGGATCAGGGTCTAGCTGACCCCGGCAGCTGAGTGGAATGTTCTGAAAGAGGCGCCTGCATCCCAGAAAGTCACTGGCCATGGAGGAGCCAGCCCTGTGCTGGCTTTATAGCAACTTCCTTGTCCCAGGCTGTGGGCAGAGATAGCTCTGGGAGCGGGCGTGGAGATCAGTGTTGGGGGACGGGAGTGCTTAAGGCCTTCCTTAAGACTGGGTGGTGGTGCCATCAGGAAGACTGTCTCCCCCAGGTGCCTGCACCTCTGGGCTTACATAGGCCAGGCCTCAGGTTTTGCCCTTAATTGTTCACACTGACCCATGTAACTTCCTGCTGTTGCTTCACCTTGGGGTGTTCTCAGGGTCATGGTGACCTTATAGGTTTTTTGGCTTCTGGGAGTCTTGGGGAGAGTAATTTCCCATTAACAGGCCTGGTTTGTGAGGCCTGAGATCCGCCTCTTCACTCCTTCATTCATCCTGGCTCCACCCACTGGCCCCTGTCCTTGCTCTGCTCCAGCAGCGGCTGGCCTAGCTGTTGTGGCCAGCCACGGGGACAACAGAGCACTGGGGTGCAGGAGGGGGTCACATGATATGGGACTGGGAGCAGGAACCAGGACAAGGCAGCCTGGGCCTGGGCTGGGGGAGCTGTGGGCTCCCTTTCTGCAGACCTGAGAGCCAAGTGCACTTGAGTGATGAGGGCATTGGTCTCTGTTCTCCCTGAGGGCCATCAGAGAGATACTATTCTGGAGTCTGAAGCAGGAAGGATTGGGGCTAGATATGAAATAGAACTTTCTGAGCCCTCTGCAGAGAATGGGAGGCTCTCACGTCTGGGAGAAGCGATGGGAGGCTGTCACCACGCTGTGTGGAGGAGGTGAAGGGCAGTGTGTTTATGAAGGTAGTGACTGGGCTGGGAGCTTGTCAGGCCAGAGGCGCAAGGGGCCACATCCCAGAGCCTGCAGAGGGGGGTCACAGACACATAGAGGAAGGGTCCTAGGCAGGCAATCATCTGATCTTCTGACTGCTTTTTTGGGGCAAGTGATACCCTGGGAAATTGGGAAGGGAGCGAAAGGGAGGTAGGCTATTCTAGAAACTGGAACAGCCTGTGAGGTGGGATTGGGAGGACCCAGGGGACAGGATGCCCGTTAGTCCCCGACAAGTGTGAATAGAGAGAGCACTGGCCTCTGAGGCAGGCAGCCTAGAGTGTGACCTTGGGTTCCCCTATGCTGAACCTAAGGTCCTTTTCAGATCTAAGATTTTATAAAAATTAAAAAATCCCCTAAGACTACTTGCAATGTGGGATCCTGGATTGGATCCTGGAACAGATGAAGGACATTAGTGGAAAAACCCGTGAAATCCCAGTAAAGTCTGTAGTCGAGTTAATAATTATGTACCAGTGACAACTGCTCAGCTGTGACAAAGATCACAGTTATCTGAGAGGAAACATTAGGGGAAACTGGGCGAAGGGTATACGGGAACTCTTTGTACTATCTTTGTAACTTTTCTGTAAATCTGAAATTATTTCAGAATAAAAAGTTTATTTTAAAGACAACAAATCCCAAAGAGTCCAGGAAGCAGAGGGGTTTATAGAAGAAGTTGAGGGGTAGAGTTCTGACCCCTCTGGGTTCCAGTCACCAGCTGTGTGACCTTGAGCAAGTTGCTTAGCCTTTCTGAGCCTCATTTCCTTATCTTCGAAGTGGGGATGATAATACCCCCCTCCCAGCAGTGTGGAGGATTAAACGAAGTAATGCTAATGCATGTAGCTGGAGGCTTAGCAGTGCTTGGGCACGTGGGACTGCTGGTTCTGTTATCCATGCTCCAGCTTCCCCTGCGGCCTTGGGGAGCCCAGGGCCTCCTGGGATGGCCTCCCTGGCCCAGCCTTGGAAACTTCCTGCGATGCCTTTGGGCTCTTAAGACCCTCCCCAGTCATGCTGTCCTCTCCCCATCCCACCCCAGTCCTATGACCCTTGCCTGAGCCATGACTTTCCAGCCCTCCCCACCGGCATCTTTCCTGGTCAGCTCAGCCCAGAGGGAGGCTGCCTGGCTCTGTGGTGGGACTCCCGCCTGCTGACCCTCTGCCTTTCACCTACAGACAAGGGCACCATCCACAAGGTGGTGGAGTCGGGGAAACGGGAACACAGCCTTGTCTTCAGCATCTTGGAGATCCAACCCTTTCGCCGTCCGGCCACAATCCAGGCCATGTCACTGGACGCTGAACGGGTGAGCCTCCCCCCGCAACCCCTGCCCTGTGGGGCTGCCCAGGGATGGCCAGGTGAGGACAGAGCTCCTCTGCGTGTGATTTGCATGTCCTTTGCAGGGTCTCTGGGCCCCAGGGTCTGCCAGGCAGCTGGACCACAGCTTAGGGGCTGAGAACTCAGTTGGGCTGGGGGCCCTGACCTGACTCAGTCCTTTTCTCTTTCCAGCGGAAACTGTATGTGAACTCCCAGTGGGAGGTGAGCCAGGTGCCCCTGGACCTGTGTGAGGTCTACAGTGGGGGCTGCCATGGCTGCCTCATGGCCCGAGACCCCTACTGCGGCTGGAACCAGGACCGCTGCGTCTCCATCTACAGCTCCCCAGAGTATGTTGGCCGGGATCCCTTGTCGCTAGGAGAGAGCGAACACAGCAGTGGGGGTTGATGGGCTACAGGAGGCGGCCCTTCTGGCCAGACCCTCCTCTGGGTGGGCACCACTGCTGATGCTGGGTGGGGAGGAGGACAGGGAAGGGGCCAGGCCCGTGGCCTCCTGTCTGCTTAGCCTCTCTCCTCCTTCCAACTCCAGGCCAGTGCTGCAGTCCATCAATCCAGCCGAGCCACACAAGGGGTGCCCCAACCCAAAGCCAGGTACCTGACCTCGCCCTCCCCCCGTCCCATTAGGGTGGTACCGCCGTGCCCCGATTGCCCTGTCTGAGGGAGGCCTGGTCTGGTCCTGGGGGCTCCAGACAGATGGGGCAGGACAGTCCTGTGGAGGGAGCCCCCTCGGTGTGGGGTGGTTGTGAGAGGAGTGGGGTGAGGGCAGCAGGGGAGAGTCAAGAGGAGACTGGGCGCTGGTTTCCCCGCGTTCATTTAGAAGCCTTGGCCTTGGCGACCTATCAGTGGGGGAGGACACAGCCTGCCCTGGGAGCCCTCAGCCCCTCCTCATGGCTGTCTCCCTATCCCTCCCCAGAACAAGCCCCACTGCAGAAGGTTTCCCTGGCCCAGAACTCTCGCTACTACCTGAGCTGCCCCATGGAGTCCCGCCACGCCACCTACTCGTGGCGCCACGAGAACAGTGTGGAGCAGAGCTGTGAGCCCGGCCACCAGAGCCCCAACTGCATCCTGTTCATCGAGAACCTCACGGACCTCCAGTACGGCCACTACTACTGCGAGGCCCAGGAGGGTTCCTACCTCCGTGAGGCTCAGCACTGGGAGCTACTGCGCGAGGATGGCGCCGTGACCTCACACCTGCTGGGCCGCGCCCGCGCCCTGGCCGCCTCCCTCTGGCTGGGTGTCCTGCCCACGCTTACTCTCGGCCTGCTGGTCCATTAGGGCCTCCTGGGGCTGGGCATGCTGCGGGCTTCTGCAGCCCCAAGGCACTAGAAAAGTCTCACTCCCAGAACCGGCTGGGCCCGGGAGCTCCTTGCCCACCACTTCTTCCAGGGGGACTGCATAACCCGACGGGGGACGCCAGGCCTGGAGATGGCCAGCCGCAGGCGGCTGCTGGGCCCCGGTGGGGCCGCGGGGGGGTGTGGGCCAGAGAGTGAAGGCTCCGACTATGAAGCTGGGGCTTTGCTGACCCAAGACTTTATCTTTTGGAGACTATTTTTCAAAAACTCCTCAAACTGACTAAATGCAGTGATGCTCTTGGCCTAAGAGCCTGTGGCCCAGAGACTGGGGTTTAAAAAGGGGAGTTGGGACCCCATCTCTGGACCTTTGGGCTGAGGCCTGAGTCCTTCTGGACTCTCTATACCCAAATTGCCCCCTCATCCTCCCTCCTGCCATGGCTGGGGGTGGCTAGTGTTCCCGCAGGCCCAGGGCTGCCCTCTGTGGCCCCCTCACCAGCCCTGGGTCTCACTAGGCAGCTGCCTTGCATGTTTATTGAAGGATGTTTGCTTTCCGGACGGAAGGACGGAAAAAGCTCTATTTTTATGTTAGGCTTATTTCATGTATAGCTACTTCTGACTGCATCCGTATGAAATACCAAAACTGCGTGCTGGGTTGGGGTGGGGAGGGAGGGGCTGGGGAAGGGATGGGTCACGGGCGGGGGGCTCCCAGTCTGCGGCTCCCGGGGATGGGATAAGAGTCCAGGGATGGGCGTGGGTTTGGCGAGAGTGGCATGAGCTGGCTCTGCCCTGGGAGCCCAGTCTGAAGGGGACGTCGTCCAAGCCCCTGATGTGGGGTGGTTATGGGAGGGGGTGGGATGAGGGAGACAGGGTAGAATGAAGGAGAAAACAGAGCGCTAGGTTCACCGTGTTCATTTTGAAGGAGGAGCCAGGTCCTCAGGGGGAGGTTCTGGGACTCTGCCCTTGGCATTGGGGGTTGGGGGGCGGGGGGGTGGGGGCCACCCTCCCCTCCCCTCCCCTCAGCCCCCTTCCCCAGGGGCTGTGCTTCCATGCTCCTAGCCTCCCACCTTCAGCTCAGGACATGTTATAACTTAGGCTAAACTGTGAATTCCTGTAGGGACAGCCTGGGCCAAGCTCTCCAGGTGGGCGGCTCTGCCCCCAGTCCTGTCCATGAATTTCAGCAGAGAGCTGGGCCCTTCTCTGGCTGTGTCCAGCCAGCCTGGGGCAGGGCCTGGGGCTAGTGGCCTTCCAGCTTCGGCCCCTGCATCTCTTCTCAATGCACTTTAATAATGTAACATATTACTAATAAACAAGCTATTTATTTACCTGTGTCTGCTGCTTGCCTTTAAAGCCCTTCTGGTCAGGGGGTGAGGGTGAAGGGGTTCCTGTTCAAGACTCGGCACCTGCTGCCCCTGTGAGCATCACACACTCTCACTGGCCCTCTGCTTAGAGCCTTAGAGCTAAGGAAACACACAGCAGGGCTCCCAGTTAGTGAGAGGCAGGAGTGGGATCTAAACCCACAGCTCCTGAGCAGTGCTCTGCCTGCCAAGCAATGACCCTGGAGCCCAGACAGCTCCTGCACCCCGCCTTTCCTCACACCTCAGGAGCGGGCCTTTCCCCCTTCCCAGCCTCCACCCCGTGACCATTTCCCCTGGTAGGCCTGGCCATGCTAGAAACAGCCTTGGGCCTCCCTGCCTTCAAGGGGTCCATTCTGGGAGGGAAAGCTGATCAAATAAGACCCTGCGGGATAAACCTGTGGCGATGGAAGTGTGTGGGCAGGAGGCTAGAGGGCAGGGGAGGTGGTGGTGCCTGAGTGGAGATGAGGTCCTTATTCCAGGTGGGGCCAGCAGGCAGGGCAGGGGTCAGTGTGCGTGCAGAGGGAACAGCTGGAGAGCAAGGAGGGACCAGTGGGCAGGCTTTGTGTGCTAGTCCCAGAGCTTGGCTTTTCAACCCGCAGGGCAGTGACAGGGCTGAGGTGGGATTTGTGCCTTAGAAACTCTTGAGCTCCCTCCAAGGTAAAGCAAATCAAATAGATTTAGAATCCCAAAAGGTGTGTGAAAAGGAGCCCTGACGTAGGTGTGGGAGGTGGGGAGGGGAGCTTGAGGCTCTTCGGGGGATGGTGGACAGAACTAGGACAGGACCAGGGATGGAGGGTGGGGCATCCTGTGGGGAGATGCAGAGGGAAACCCAGACTTTCTTCTCTCCCTTCCCCTTTGTTCCCCTCTCTCCTGCCCCTTGTGCAGGGATCCAGGCCTTTTGAGATTTGCTGGGAGATTTTCCCAAGCAGTAACTACTGGGGAGAGGGATGTGGCAGACTTGGGACAGTTCCCCTCTCTGAATCTGAGCCGAGCTTCTGGCTGGTTTGCAGACCCCACAGGGCTGGAATCGCCCCCAGCCGTGGAATCGCTCCCTCCTATTCAGGCTGCCCTGTGCTCTCCTGGGCCAACCCCACGCTGAAGGTTCTCCTTGGTTCTTTCCTCTCCCACACCCTGCCTTCCCAGGGTGACCAAGGTGGCAGCAGGTGCTCAGGCCAGGAGTCTGAGAGTTTGGGGGACCCCAGTGATCTCTGGGCTGGGGGCAGAGACCTGGGGCCACCATGACCCTTCGTGATCCTGGGCAGACCTGGCCCTTCCTGAGCCTCATTCTCCTCATGTGGAAGAGGAAGAGGCTTGGCCGGGCTTCTGAGAGGCCCCTTCTTGCACACTGTACTGAGTTCGAAGACTAATTTGGTCTTTGGAAGGAGCTCAGAGTCAATGACTTGGTCAATCAGTTTTTCCAGATCACAGCTGGGCAGCAGCGGCAGCAGCGGCCCCCTCCACAAGCCCCTCGATGGTGGGGGAAAGGGCAAGAAGGCGTGGGTTCTGGGAGCCGCTAGTGGAGAAAGTGGGGCTCAAGTCCTGGCCCTGCCTGGATCGCTGGGCAGCCTCCAGTGAGGTCCCTGCCCTCTCTCTGGACCCCAGGAAGTCCCCTCTTTCCTAAGGGGACTCTCTCGGTGCCCCTCTGGGCCTACGGCAGGGGACATGCGGGACAGAACATACTCCTTTGTCTGCATGGAGGCACCGGGAGAGGCCTGGCGGGCAGGCGGGTGGGAAGCCGTGTGCATCGAGGCATGAAATGAGCCCGTGTAAATCCCATGTAAATGAGCCGGCGGGGAGGGGGCAGGCCGGGCACAAGGCTGCTGCCTTGTTTTCCCCTGACAGGTAAGCAGCACAGTGGGCCTTGGGGGTGGTGGGTGGGAGGACCATTAAGTTGGGCCTTGGGGGGCATGGAGATCCACAGAGTATCACGGCACCAACACCAGTCTCTTGGGGGCCACGCCGGGGACAGGAACCAAGCGTGTCCTTCTGTCTTCTGTCTTGTGCATCCCTCCCAAGCGGGGCACAAAAGAGAGAACAAGACTGTGAAATACCGAAGCTCAGCTCTCCTGGAGAAGCTGGCAGGGGATGGGGCATTCCGTTAGGCCTCCCTCTACTTCATAATCCTAAGGGCCACTGAGGTTTACCCTCATCTGTCAGTGTCCTGCCATCCTGTCTTGCTTGGGGGAAGGCCACTGCCATCTCATCTCTCTGCTGCTTGAAACCCTTTAACAGCTCCCAGCATGCACAGTCCTGAGTGCCCTGGTCTTCTCTATCCCTGTCTCCCCTTAGTCCTCCACCTTCCTTTGCTGGAAACAGTCTATGCCTTTGCTCCTCCAAGTCTCTGCCCTGGAATGCCAGGAGTAAGATGGTCCCAGGCAGAGGTTTCAGAATGACGTTGAATTCTTCAGAGGAGTCCTAGACCCCACCTGGACTCCATGTCTCTCCTGCTCAGTCCCGAGCTGTGGGGAAGATGGAGCTTTAGGGGGAGTGCACCCAGAATTGGGTCCTGGGGTCCTGGTGAGAGAAGGCACAGGCCCTGCCCTCAAGCCCTTGCATCCTGGTAGGGGAGGCAGATGTGGGGCTGGATGGTGACCATACTTGTGAGGGTCCTAGGTGGGAGGGGAACCAACCCATTTTGGGGGAGGTGTCAGGGAAAGCATGGAGTGGGCCTTGGATGATGAGTAGATGCCCCCCCAGGTAGAGAAGTCACCGAAGAATGGAAGAGGGAACAGCATTTGCAAAGGCCTAGGGGTGTGCGAAGACTTGGGGTGTTATAGGATTAGTTGCAGTGATGTGAGCTCCAGGAAGGCAGAGAGACACTTGTCAGTTTTGGTCACAGCTGCATCTCTAGCACCTAGAACAGTGCCTATGATACATTCTTGTTGGATGAATGAATAAGGTGAAAGGGGGGAGAGGTTCTTGAAGTAAGATTAAATTACCCCATCAGTGCCAGTTCCTGGGGCCAAGGCCCTAGATCTTTATCCCGTAGGTTCTAGGGAGTCATTGAAGGATTTTGAACAGGGGTGGGGTGGATGATGACGGTAATGATGGTAAGGATGATGTGGACCTGAGATCCAGTTTTTCTCATACCTTATCCTTGCCTCCCTCACTCCAACCTCACCACTGCCCCCTGCCCCCCTCCCCTCCTTCCCCCCTCCCCCAATCCCCAAGCATTTCCAGCTGTCTCCATGGCCCAATTTTAGCTTCTCATTGTCTGGAAAAGCAAGTGGAGAGTCTGGGATGGGCTTTCCCAGCTAGGGTTCTGGTCAGGAGGTCTGTGGGTGTGGGCTGGTAGAGTGGCCCTGAAATGGCTAATTCAGGCTCAGGAAACACTTTTATGTTGATATTATTTAGCTTTGGGAGGAAGAGGACTTGGGGAAAAAACAAAAGCAAAACCCGCATTCCCAGTGTCACCAGTGGCCACAAACCAGCCCACACAAGAGGAAAGAGCACAGGACCACACCCAGGAGGCCCTCGTCCTGTTGATGTGCTGGTGCCATTTGGTAGGATGGTGCCCATGCCAGAACTACTGGACCTACACCTGATTAAAGTCCCAGAAGTCAGATGGCAGTTTTCTCAGGTTGGGCAAAGTGAATGGGCTCAAAAGGGCTAGGTAGAGATGAACACGTGCTTGGGGTTGGGCCTATAACACAGAGGCCAACACATGGCCTGCAATTTTATCCAGCTCAGGGGACCGGCCCAGGTCCATAGCAGACATCACTAATCAATTGTGGCATTCCTTTCTCCTGCGCTCAGATGAGGAATTTCCTCTAGAATTGCATTCTCCAAGGGCTACTGAGAACTTGAAATGTAACTCAAGTGAATTGAGATGTGCGGGAAGTATAAAAGACATACTGGATTTTGAAGATGTAATATAAAAAATAATTTATCTTATTAATAAATTATCATATTGATTACACATAGAAATGAAAACGTTTTGGATAGATTGGGTTATATAAAATATATTGTAGGGACTTCCCTGGTGGCACAGTGGTTAAGAATCCGCTTGCCAATGCAGGGGACACGGGTTCAAGCCCTGGGCCGGGAAGATCCCACATGCCGCGGAGCAACTAAGCCCGTGCACCACAACTACTGAGCCTGCGCTCTAGAGCCCACGAGCCACAACTACTGAGACCGCATGCCACAACTACTGAAGCCCACGTGCCTACAGCCCATGCTCCACAACAAGAGAAGCCACGCAACAAAGACCCAACGCAGCCAAATTTTAAAAAAAAAAAAAAAAAAAAAAAAAAATATATATATATATATATATATATATATATATATATATATATTGTAAAAGTTCATCTCCCCTGTTCCTTTTAACTCCTATTTAACGTGGCTGTTAGAAAAGTTAAAATTACCTGTGGGCCACACTGCTGTAGAATTCCTGCTTTGTGAGGGCATTTTGTCATTTTTGCTCACAGCTAAATCTCCATCACCTAGAATAGTGTCTGGCACACAGTAGATACTCAAATGATTATCTGTGGATTGAATGAATGAATCCTTGTCAACATTGTTCTTCAGGGAGCTACCACTGAGTGATCAGATGGAACATATTTGTTACCCTGCTAAAATCCCCTGTTTGTGCTTTCTGATTTTAGAGCTTCATCACCCTCTCCTGACTTTCCTGATACCCAGGAGGGGCAGCTGGAAGTGGACTCGGGTGAGTGTGCTTCTCCACCAACGGTCCTCTGAAAGGGACCTTTCTGTTCCTTCTGATGAGGAAGCAGGGCAGTGTGCAAATGATACGGAAATCCCTCGTGGGTGTTTGCATGTCTGGGGGTACTGGATATGATTCTGGTTCACTTCCTGACACCAGCTCCTGGTCTCTAAGGACAAAAGAGAAAGCTCTGGAGACCTTGAGCTCCAAGGGGAACCGGGCCCACTTTAGTCTCTCCCCAGTGAGCAAGGGCTGTAGCCTGGAGCATCCTTGTCTCTCCAATCCAACAGGAGCCTAAAAATAGTCTGCAGTTCCAGCCTCCCTCACAGCCAACCGCGCGAAGCTGGGCCCTGTGCCCACCAGCTCCTCCGCAACCCAGACTGTCTGCAAGGTCTGTCCCAGCTACCAACCCCTGTCTCCTTGGCCTTGGTCTGTCTTGGCCCCTGGGGACCCTGAGCTCAGTGTGCCCACTGTCAGGCCTGGTGAGGGTTTGCCGACTGCTCTGCCCGCCCTAGCAGACAGGACCCTGGACCCCTGGACCTCCAGACTCCGTGCTCTGTTCACTCTCCTGTTCTTGAGGGGATGCTGGCCAGACACAGAGGCAGGTGAGGGTGTTCCAGGCAGTGGAACCAGCACATGTGAAACCAAGTGGTATGAGAGACCACGGGAAAGGGTGAACTGTTTGGAAGGGCTGGTTGAACAAGATGGAGCGGTGGGGCTGGAAGGTAGTAGGGCAGGTCTGCTGCCTCCCTTCCTCCCAGGCATGGGTCCCTCAGGTGTCTCTGTCCTGCCCCATGGGGAGGGGGCTGTCCCTCTTACATCTGGCAGCCCATGATAGGGCTGTTGCCATTCTGTCCCTACCGTGTGTAGAGCCCAGGGGGAGCGCTCAGTGTCAGGGCCCTGTTCCCCCATATGGGCCTTCCATATCTATGATTTGTGGGAAGCCCTGGTGCCTTCCAGATCTGAGCTTCTGGGGTCCCTGCCTACTCATCAGGGCTGCAGGTGGGCAGCGGGGCTCCCCACTGAGGCGAAGAGGGAGGAGGTACTCAAGGCAATCTGGAGCATCTGGCAGAGTTGGAACCAGAATCTCTGAACCCTGATGCCCAGCTGGGACCTATCCCCTCACTCTGAGGCTGGGTAATCACTGTTGGGGGCACACCCTGGTCTGAGTCTAAAGAATGGGGTTTGGGGCCCCCCTCTGTGGGGGGCCTTCCTGGTGGCAATAGTGAGAATGCAGGTGACACTGTTCGCCCATGACGGTTTCCCCGCTTGAGCTGAGCAGGGTCCCAGCTGCAGGAAGTGGGGCCAGCGGATGTCACAGTCACTTTCGTCTTCTGGTGGGGGGCGAATGTGGGGGAAATGCTGAGGTCATGGAGCAGTTCTTTCCCCAGCTGGTGCCGGGGGTCCTATTACCAAAGCCCCTTCTTGCCCTGACATCTTCCAGTAGCCTGGCCACAGCCCTGAGAGGCAGACAGCCTGTGTGGGCATTAGCTTCCCCCGGCAGAGAGATGGGCTGGTGAGGCCAGGGGGAGGGAGCCAGAGCTACCTGGCCTATCAGAGCCTGGCCTAAAACCCCGGATTCTTACCTCTTCCTGCTCCCACACAACACCCTCCCCCAAGGAAGCAGGGGTGGGTGTCATCTAGATGCTTCTTGGCCAAGGTGAAGGTGTTGAAGGAGCTATTTATATGTTTGAGGTTTTCTCACCCCCTACTGCTCCCCTCATTTCCCAGAAGGTGGAAGCCCTTCTCTGTGGCCATAGGCCACCTTGAAGTGTCAGACAGTTTTAGGACATTTGTTCCTGGTTCTGGGGCCTGTCAGAGGTGCTCCCCTCCCCCAGCCACCTCAGGAACCCAGAGCCACCTGGAGCTCTTCTGTGCCCTGGATAGCATCCTTGGGACCTTAGACCCATTTCTCAGCTTGAGGAAACTACAGTCCTTGGAGAAGGCCAAGACTGGCCCCGTGAGTGAGGAGGTGTGGGATTGCTGACATCCTAGCCCTGATACACCTTTTCCTGAACTCCACCTGCTGCTTACTCACCTCCCCTGGAGACACCCCCACCCCTACCCCAGGTCATGAGTAGAAACACAGGCAGAGTGTCAGTGTAATGAGAGAAGAGTCATGTCCCTGACAGCCCTCACCAGGGACGATGGAATTGCGGGATTCTTTACCTCTATGCCTTTCATGTATACACATAACAGGCACATGGGACCACACACATTACCTGCTCACATGTACACACACGCAGACATGCACATATGTGCACCCACCCACAGAACCCTCTCCTAGGGTCCTGCCTACATACTCAGAGAGCGGGGGGGTTGTGAAGCTCTCTTTTTGTGTGTCCGCACGCTCAGGGCAGACCCACGTCTAATTCCCCAGCTGTCCCTGCCTCCCTGGAACTGGCAACTGGGAGCTTGAAGACCTAGGCTAGGACCCCCACTGATATCTGGGGAATTTAGTGGGGACTCCCTGGGCCAACAGGACCTGTAGAGAGAGAAAGATAGGGAGAGAGAGGGCTCCAAGGAGGTGAGCAGGGGAGGTGGAACAGGAGGGTGCCATGTGGAGTTGATGCCCTGTCCCAGAGGGTGTTTTAGACGCTGCCTGTGGTCCTGCCGAGATGTTCTATGACCCATCTGGGAGCTGGAGACAGAGGACAATTGGACCACAGGAAGCCCCAGGGGGAGGTAGCTGCAGGGAGGAAGGCTGACTCTGCGTGTATCCTGCCCACAGAGAGCTGGGGCTGGATGTCCCTGGCGGTCGGGAAGGGGGTCCTGGTGACAGAGGCCTCTGTTCCCACCCTTTCAGGACAATGGGCCAGATGAGGCCACGCCAGGTACTTGGGTTTCCTGGGTGGGTCAGGATTTCCCTGGAATAACCAAACTTCCTGGTCTCCCAGGGTTGAAGTGATCTCACTGGAAGAGGGGGGTTGTGCAGGCAGGAAGCCCCTGGAGACACCGAGGGCCTGCCCTGCCCTGGCATCCGGGCTCAGGTGGTCCCTGGAGCCCCCTTGTCCACCACCCTCAGCCCATGACCGGCCCTCTGTTCAGAGCAGCCCACTTACTGAGCACCTGAGTGCAGGCTCTGCGTGCAGGAGGCTTGTGAGGGGCAGAAGGAGCCGGGGCCGGGCACCTGGGAGGGGGCACATACCACCACTGGGGCAAGAGCTAACGGTCCTCCAGGGACTGGGGCTGACCCAGCAGGAGCCCAGAGATCTCCTGAAAGGTGTCACTGATCTCCACTCTCTTTGCCAGAAAAAGGCGTCGGTCAGCCAGCCACCCGGCTGGTCTTCAAAGGGCAAGACTATGAGGGCAATATTACAAATAGTGATAATAGTGACTGTACACCATAGATCATCACACATATGCCTGGGACTGTTCTGGAAGTTTTATATGAATCATCTTAGTCAATTTTCTCACCAGCCCTATGAGGTTGATACTATCATTGTCTCCATTTTATTAAAGGAACTCAAGCACAGAGAGGGTAAGCAGTTTACCAAAACTTCACAACAACAAAAAAATGCAATTAATCCTTGTCCTCAAAAAACTGGGCTTTTGGGCTGTTTTATCTGATCTCATTCACTCATTGTGTAGTTATTTATTAAGCTCCTCTTCTTTGCTGGGCTTGTGGTTGACATATGGGATATATGAGGCAGAGGTGAGCATACTGGTAGGTGGACGGGTCAATCTGGCAAAATGAAAGAGATCAGGCCTGGGGCAGACTCAGCCCCAGGGGACCAGGGCTCGTCTCACGCCATCCGTTCAGACCTGATGCTTGGACATCAGAGGAAGATAATGGGACCACTCATTCTAAAAGGCTCAGTGAGGGGAGGGCCACCTGCCAATCTACCCTCTGAGGGACTAGAGGCAGGTTTCGTGGGGTCCCAACCCCTCTGTTCTGGCTAGAGGGCTGCCGCAGGAGGGTGGGGAGGAGATCAGCCTTCTCTTGGCTGGAACCATTTCAGGGAACAGCTGCTTTGGGGGCTGGGGGGAGCCCACATCCTGCTTCATCAACATGAAGTGAGCATTTGAGCACAGGGACCTCCATGGGCACCCAAAGCTGAGTAAGGCTGAATCAGGCTTACTCAGTGGAAACCTCTGCCCACTAGCGTCTCCAAGCCGGTTACAGCAGTCAGACCAAAGGAAGTGCTTCCCAACTGCTGGTCCATACACTGCTGGAATGCAAGCCAAGGGAGAGGGCTTTGGAATGGTGCCCCAGTCTCAGGCTCTGTCATACCTCATCCTACCCTGTGAGGCAGATTCCTGATGGGGAAACTGAAGGAGGAGACAGGACCGGTGCCAGAGCCCAGAGTGCAGCCAGCCCCCTAGTCCCCTTGGCATGGGGGAACCTGCCCTGAAGCTGGGACACAAGGTGAGGGCTTCGTCCTCCTACAAGGCCCACTGGGTCTCTTCCCCTCCCACCTACTCCTTGCAGGCTGAGTCTTGGGAGCAGGGGTGGGGTGTGAGGGTGTGGCCTTCCCCAGGACAAAGAATGGTTCCTGTGGGATGGTGTTTTCAGAGAGACATGAATAGGTGAGCAAACCAGCCAGCCGGAGAGGTTTGGCCTTCCAACTAGTCCCCAGGGAGGCTGTTTGCTTTTATTTGTTTATGTATTTAATCGAGATTAAAGTTTAAAGTGTACAGTCCAGTGGTTTTCAGTATATTCACAACATTGTGTGACCACCACCACGATCTAATTACAAAACATGCCATCACCCCAAAAGAAATTCCATACCTGTTAGCGGTCACTTCCCCTTCCCTCTGCCCCCACTAATTGCCTTTCTGTCTTTATGGATTTGCCCATTCTGAGCATTTCATGTAAATGGAACCATATGTGTGGACTGTGTGTCTGGTTTTCTTTCACTTAGCATAACGTTTTCAAGATTCATCCATGCTGTAGTATGTATCAGTTCTTCACATCTCTTTATTGCCGAATACGAGTCCATTGTGTGGATACGCCATATTTTGTTTATCCATTCATTAATTCATGGACACTTGGGTTGTTTCCACTTTTTGGCTATTATGAATAATGCTGTATGAACACTGGTGTACAAGTTTTTGTATGAACATATGTTTTCAATTCTTTTGGGTATCTATCTACCTGGGAGTGGAATTGTGGAATCATATGGTGATTCTATGTTTAACTTCTGGGGAACTGCCAAACTGTTTTCCACAGAAGTTATACCATTTTACATGCCCACCAGCAACGTGTGGTTCCAATTTCTCCACCTCCTCACCAACACTTGTTATTTTCCGTGCCTTTATTCTTTCAACACATGTTTTGTTGAGCACCTGCTTGGTGCGGGGCCTGTGCTTGGGCTAAAGGATGCGGGCGGTACTGAGCCTCAGGCTGCTCTGACAGAGCGAAGGGGGCACAGACATAAAACAGTGGCAGCTGGTGGTGAGTGAAGGAAGAGTAACAGGGGGCCCAACCTGCGAGGGACAAGCAGGGCAGTCTTCAGAGCAGGTGACATTTATGCCGTGGTCTCCAGTCCCTGCCCGGCCCCCTTCCCAGCACCCATGCCCCTGGGAAGCATGGTGGTCAGGTGCCAAGTGCCTCAGTGTTGCTTATCTGGGAAGTCCCCTCCTTGCCTGAACTTCACCCACTAGAGCCTGTCCCTTTGTGCTGAGTCCTCGTCTTCACGTCACAGGTCAGCAGCCCAAGCCAGAAGAGGAAACTGAGGCTCAGGGGGGAAAAGACTTGCCAAGGGTCACCCTAGAAGCCAGTGGCAGAGGGAAGACCAGAGCCCTGATCTCCAGACTCCCAGCCTGGGGTCCTTTTCGCCCTGCTGGGGTGAGGCCTGGGGTAGCATGAAGCTGAGGGGAGGGAAGGGGAGTTGGCAGAAGGCTGAAAGGGGGGGGGCCCAGGTAGCAGGAAGCCAAGTTTCAAAGATTTGCCCAGGCCAGGGGGAGGGGGCTCTGGTGTGAGTGAGGAGTGAGCAGCAGAGGTCCCCGGGGACTGCTCAGACTGGTTTCTCCCCTCCCCAGTTTCAGTTCTGCTTCACTTGCCCCCTGAGACCCTGGGATTGGCGGTGGGTTGGGTGGTGTTGGGGTGACTGTTAGTCAAGCTCATCTTGTTCCTTGGGGGTGGGGTTGGGTGATGGGCCCAACACCTGTCAGTGGGCCACCTCCTTCAGCCTGCCTTCCTGTCCCCACCAGATCCCACAGTCTGAGAGAGGAGACTGGAGGCCCGGCTGGGCCCATCCTCAGTGGGTGGGGGTGAGCTAGGGCAGGGCCTGGCTGACAGACAATGTGACATGTTGATGGCCTCTCCTGCTTTCACATTTTGAAGCTTGGAACCTCCAGGGACTAGTGACTGGCCCCAAAACAGGGCTTGGGGAATGTTTGCTCAATAAACTCCTACTTTATAGGGCTAAGTCGAAAAGCGCTCACCCCCTTATTCCATACTCAGTGACTCACAGGGCCCGAAGGTAAGTCCCTGGGCGTAACAGGTGTTGTGGGCAAGTGGGGACAGGGTGGGACACAGTTCCCATCCTCCCAGACAGCAGGACAGGCCCTGGTTCCCCAGCCAGTGTGCTCAGGGCACTGGAAAAGGCAGTGGTGGTGGTGCTGATGGGGGTGCAGACAGGTGGGAACAGCCTGACTGGGGTGCTCAGGTGGGTGGGCTGGCAGTCGCGGGCCCTGCCTCAGCCTGGAAGAACACTTTCCATCTCCCCATGGCGACGTGAGCTCAGAGACCACGCCCCAGATTTATCAAAGATGGCCCCCATTTGGGGCCTTGGACCACCTTGGCTTTGCCAGGGACCTTTGCGGCCCTGTGGGAGAGGTGTCTGGGGCTGCTTCCATGTCTTTGGTTCTCTGGGATTTTTCCAGGGTTGGGGGTGCATCCTTTAGGGGCTCTGGTCAGTGGCAGAGGGGCCTCAGGCCTGCCCTGACTTTCCCTCATACGTCTCGACCTGCCGGCCCTGGGGGCCTGAAACTCTGGGAGCTAGGAGGGACCACGTGTCTCTCAAGCCCACCATCTGCCCTCTCGTTCCCCTCACCCCACACCTCATTTCCTCCTCTTGGGGGGGAGCTCAGCTCACTCAGGCTGGCGATATCTTTTGATCTTGTTCCCCGGAAGTCCCCAGGCCTGTTCCAGTGGCTGCTGTGAAGAAACTTGAATCGAGGGGGGAAGTCCAGAAGATGCTGTCGTTGAAGTGCGTACGGTCACCCTGGGCTCCCGAAGGGCTCACTTCCCCGTCTCGGAGCTCCCGTAGGGCTTCGGGGACAATTTTTGGATCTTTAGCAAAGGGCCTCTGAGGGCCTGGCTTTTCTTGGGGCTGCCCTGCTGCTGCGACACTGCGGGGTGGGGGATTTTGGCAACACCAGAGGCTCGGCATGGCTGAAACTCCCCTGGGCCGGCTTAGCTGTCCGAGCATAAGCCCCTGGGCTGCCGCAGCCAGGCCTGTGCCCCTGTGAGGACAGACATCAGGATGGCATTGTGCCTTTGGGATGAGCCCTCCAATGCCGGCCAGAGCGCTGACAGCAGTGAACCTAGGTGGGGAGCATTGAAAACCAACGAGGTACTGTGTTAGCACAGCAGGTACTACCTTAGGCTGGCCAGAGCAGTTCTTGAATTCTGCCTTTGCGGACAAGTAGGAGTTAGCTAGGCACAGAAGGAGCAGAGGGAAACTTCGTGGTCAGAGGCACAGAGGAAGGGAGCAGAATGACACATCTGGGGGAACTGCAAGCGTTTCCATATGACTGACTGGAGCGGAGTGGATGTGTGGGGACAGAAGGGCAGAGGGTGGGCAGAGCAGCTCCGAAAGGACCCCAGGGACTCAGGCAAGGAGCAGGAACTCTCCCTGAAGCCAGCAGTGGGATGGAAAGCTGGGACCCTCCTGGACCACTTGCACGTCTGTGCAGGGAGGCCTCCTGCATGAAGCTGGCCTGGCAGATGGCAACTGACTCAGCTCTGCCTCTGTGAGGGCCAGCAGGAGGTTGCCTGCCTACATGAACCACCTGAGCTGTGGTGTGGCCCGGGGCTGGCTCCTCTGGGCTGCCCTCAGTCCCTTCCTGAACTCGGGTCCTACTTCTGAGGGTAGGCAGGTTGGTACAGAGGGGAGAGCATAAATTTGGAGTCACCCAGTCCTGGGTCCAGATCCAGGCTCTGCTTGTGAACACCAGGTTGGTGAGGCAGTGAGAAAGTAGCACATCACACCTTGCTAGTTACCTTTGACCCAGCAATACCACTTCTGGGAATTTGTCCTACAGAGACACCTGCACACATATGACGATGCACAAGATCATTCATAGCAGTACAGTGTGACAGCAAAAGTTTGGAAACACCCTCTATATCCATCAATGTGAGACTTGCTTAGACTAGGGTACGGAATACTATGCAGATGTAAAAAAGAATGTGGAAGTTTTCTATGTATGAATGTGCAAAAAAGCTCTGGGATTTTTGTCAAGTCAAAAAGCAAGTACAAGTCATTGAAGCACAGAGAAAACAGCTCATGCCCAGGACCGGGGCAAGAAGCAGCGCAACGTGCTCAGGAGACACGGAGAGTTCAGTGTGCCTGGAATGAAGGGGCAGTTACGGGCAAGTGAGGTGGAGACTAGCTTGGGAGGGTCCCTGGGCTCAGAGAAGAAACTGAAAACCTCCAGGAGCCAAGGGACAGTTTTCAACAGGTGCTGACCTGCTTTTTCTGGTAACAAGATCTGGCAACTGCAAAGCAGTAACTCCCATTTATAATGTGCTTTATGCACATTGTCTCATTATTTTTTTTAATAGTCTTTTTAAAAAAAATTTATTTTTGGCTGTGTTGGATCTTAGTTGCGGCACGCGGAATCTTTGTTGAGGCATGCGGGATCCTTTCGTTGCGGCACGTGGGCTTCTCTTTAGTTGTGGCGCGTGGGTTCTAGAGAGCGTGGGCTCTGTAGTTTGCGGGACACGAGCTCTCTAGTTGAGGCACGCGAGCTCAGTAGTTGTGGCACACGGGCTAATTTGCCCCGCGGCACGTGGGATCTTAATTCCCTGACCGGGGATCGAACCCGCGTCTCCTGTATTTGTAAGGCGGATTCTTTACCATTGGACCACCAGGGAAGTCCCACATTGTCTCATTTAAACCTCACAACAACTGCAAACCCCATGAGGGAGGTGCTATCGTCATCCTTATTTTACAAAAGAGGGAATGGAACACAGAGAGGTTAGGGGACGAGCCCCAAATCGCACAGCAGAGCCAGAGAAAGAACCCAGACAGCCTGGTTCCTGAGGCCACACCTGAATCGCTTTGCTATCCTGCCTCTCAGAATGGTGGCCTGGAGGGGCGTATCCTGGAGAGGGCTAGCTGGAGGGCAGGGAGAGTCAGGAGGCTGTGTAACAACCCGGACTAGAAGCAATGAGGGCCTGGGGGGAAAGCAGTAGCTTTGGGGATGGGGATTCAGGTGTAGATTTGAAAGCTTTTAAGGAGGTGGAAACAAGACCCCGTGGTGAGTGGGGTGTAGCTGCTGTGGAGGGGGAGGAGCCCAGATCCATTCATTCATTCACTCATGTTAGCAAAATCGTCAGTGCCCCGGGGGTGCCAGGCACTGTTCCAAGAATTGGGCTTGCCTCGGTCACCAACGCAGACAAAGATCTCCGCTCTTAAAGAGCTTTCTTTTTTAGCTGGTGGAGACAGACAATAAATAATACACACAATAGGTATGTTAATTACATAGTCTGTTAGAACTGTGAAAAAAATAGAATAAAGGTAAGGGTGAATGGCGGTCCTGGTCAAGGAGGCTTCTGAAGTTTTAAATGGGGTGGTCAGGGTGGGGTGAGCCTTATCAAGAAGGTGACATTCGAATGAAGACATAAGGAGGGTGAGGGAGTGAGCCTTGCAGATATGTGGGGGAGGGGCATTGCAGGCCGAGGAGCAGGAGCTGGAACATCTGAAACGTTTGTTAGATTCAAGTGGAGCACAGAGTGGGCAACTGGGGAGAGATCTGGACAGGGAGATGGCGGGCGGCACATTTGGGTGTTTGGGTGTCAACAGCACAGATGGCATTTAATGCCTTGAGACGGAAGTAGATCAGGAGGGAGAAAGTGAAAGGTGGTGCTTGGTTTCAGCATCTGGGCCATCCATGATGGAGACAGAAGCGAGGGAAAGTTTGGGGAAGATGACAAGCTGTGAGTGCCTGAGGGGCATCCGGGAAGCAGTGTCCAGCGGGCATGTGCGTTACCTGGTCTGGAGCTCCGGAGAGGAGCTGGAGGGCCAGCGTCTCGAGGACGCAGGAGGGGAAGCTGGGGGTGGAAGAGGTCTGTCTCCTTGGCGTGGTGTGGGCAGAGAGAGGAAACGGCCCAGGACAGAGCTCTGGGTGGGGACTCACTTGAAGGTGGCACTGGGAGGAGCGGGGAGAACCAAGAAGGGGCCAGTAGGAGCAGCGGTCAGAGAGGTGCGAGGAGGTCTGGCTGTGCGTCTCAGGAGTCAAGAGGGCCCATGTTTCAAGAGAGAGAGTAAGTGGCCAGAAGCATGGAATAATGCTGAGAAGCAGAGTGAGATGTGGGCAGAGACGTGACACGGAATAACCATAAAGACGCTGCCCGTGACCTTGGTGGAGTGTTGGGTGGGAGTCAGATCTCAGAGGTTAAGAGGTGGGAGGTGGGTGGTGATGGAAGCGGTAAGTGGAGACTTGCTTTCAAGAGGCAGAGCCTGGAGGTCAGGGTGAGGGGAGCTTTGAGAGAGGGTTCTGGTAAGATGGGAGAGACTCAAGCAGTGGGTTTGATGCCAAGAGGTAGCAGCAGGAAGTGGGAGGAGGTTGGGATGCAGGCGAGACAAGGCCGATGCTGACAGGTTTCCTGGAGCCTCTCTGGGGCACGTCTGAGGAGCCGCACTCCTGCTTCGCTCTGGTTCCTGAGTCTTGAGGAGGGAGGAGAGGGACGCCAAGGAGATTACGGGACGGGGAACGTGGTCAGGGCCAAGCGAGGGTCAAAGGCAGGAGCAGAGGGAAGTGTCAATATCTTTTACAGAAAACATGATGGTTGTTTCACTGTGATAAGAAGACCATAAAGGAAACTCCGTGAAAGCAGGGGTGCCTTGTGAAAAAATTTCCAGAACATGTGGGTGCAGGCCCCTCTCCCAGCCTGGCTCTGCCCCCACGTCTAAAGCGGGCAACTCTCGGAGCGCCCCCAAACAGAAGGGCTTCCACGTGGGGCAACCCTACAGACACAGAGATGGAAGGAGGGTGGGCAGGGTGGGAGGGCAGCTTTAACAAAGACATGGAGGCAGGGAAGCCTTGTGACATCTGGGAAGCAGGACCAAAGGGACAGCCGGGGAGAGAAGCTGAGGCCCGACCGCAGAGACCAGCCTACCAGGCGGGAGCATCTGGGTCCTGCTCAGCAGGCCCCCGGTGCCGAGGAGTCTTTGCCGAGTGTGACCTGACCAGAGATGCCCACTGGCCCTGTGTCTATCTCGTGCCCCCAGCCTGCCTGTGCCTCAAGGCACTCACCACACTCTCCAGGGCCTGCGCCAGAGGTCCCAGCAGGGAATGGCCATCTGGAGGTGGGGCTAACGAGGATTCAGGGAAGGAGTGCTGCTTTGTCACCTCTTCCCTTTCTGGGCACACCTGGACCTCACCTACTGAATCTTCAGAGCTACACACTTGCCTGGGCGTGGATCTTCCCCCTCCTGTCTAAGGTTTCTTAGGAATCCACCTACTTCCTCTTTTCTGAAAATTGGAACAACCTTTTTTAAAAAAAATTTACTTAATTAATTAATTTATTTTAGTTTCGGCTGCATTGGGTCTTCGTTGCTGCGCGCCGGCTTTCTCTAGTTGAGGTGAGGGGAGGCTACTCTTGGTTGTGGTGCGTGGGCTTCTCATTGAGGTGGCTTCTCTTTTTGCGGAGCACAGGCTCTAGGCGTGCAGGCTTCAGTAGTTGTGGCACACGGGCGTAGTTGTGGCTCGCGGGCTCTAGAGCGCAGGCTCAGTAGTTGTGGCGCACGGGCTCAGTTGCTCTGCGGTATGTGGGATCTTCTCGGACCAGGGATTGAACCCGTGTCCCCTGCATTGGCAGGCAGATTTGGCAGGCCGATTCTTAACCACTGTGCCACCAGGAAAGTCCCCGGAACAACCTTTTAACTTTAGGGAAAAGGAACTAACCCCGTTGATAGCCCTCCCCCTACACACACACACACACACACTCCCTGCCCATGGTGTGAACAGGTGCCAGACCCAGAGCTGGTTCTTACCCACCTATGTGATCCTCATGAAGACCTCACAGAGAGGACGCTGTCCACCCCCCCCCCCCCAATTCAACAGGTGGGGAAGCTGAGGCCGGGGGAGACAGAGTGACTCAACCAAGGCCGCGTCATGTATTGAGTGGTGAGGTCACTGACATGACATGGAGAGGCCTGGCCATGGGGTTATTGGCATATGGCTGGCCACAAGCTCGCTGTGACAGGGTAATTTCTTAATCTTCCACTCCTATCGTCCACTCTTATCTTCCACTCCTTGGGTGCTGGTTTCCCGGATGCCTTGGTTTCCTGTGGCTCTCACGCATGTGAGAGAATTCCTCCATCTCTGGTGAAAGGCGCTCAGGCCCTCAGGGCCTGAGAAAGTTTCCGAGGGGGGACTTGGCACATGGCTGGCTTCATGGACACCCTTCAGTTTCTACGGGGACTCAGGATTGGCCGCTGGTGGCCAGAGCTTGGGGTCCACGCACGGAGGCTGGACCTGGCTTCCCAATTGTGACACCCCGGCCAGCAGCCTGCTCTCTGCTTGGCCCCAGCGCCCCACAAACACCCCAGCCAGAAATGCCCCACATTTCTCTGTGCCTGCTTGAGTACAAAGAGTGCAGGCTGTGGACTCAGAGATGAGGCTTTGAGGCCACCTGTTTCACCCTGGGCAAGGCCTGTGAGCCCTCTGAGCCTCCATTTCCTCACCTGCAAAGCTTGGGTGCTCACAGTGACACTGTCCCCAGAGGGTTGCTGAGGATGAGGGGAGATCGTTCTAGAGCCTGGCTCATAGGAGGTGCTCAGTAAATCCTGCTTCCTTTCCCCCAGGGCCCCAGCTTCCTGGGACGACCCCCCACCCCACCCCCCGCCACTGTCAGCCGCTAGGTGCCAGGAATCAGGGAGCGGAGTTTTAGGACTTGGCCCTGCTCGCGGGAGGTGATGGCTCACCCTGGGGCTTTAGAGGTCATGTCTCCTTTCAGGGCCTCCCTTAGGGAGGAGGCCACCAGCTTCAGAGCAAGAATGAGGAAGCGCTGCATGAAGTACCTCTGACAGGCCCACCCCTGACATTTGTGAGGCTCAGGGCAGAGTACAAATGGAAGCCTACATACCATATATCTAGATATTTGTTATAATCAAGCTAATAAACTGCTAAACAGAATATGTTTTAGCCTCCTACATTGACAAATGTACCTTCATAATCACCTGGGAGGCCAGGCTGCATTTAGAATTCTTGGACTCCTGGAGTCCAGTGCTGGAACGTGGCAGAGTGGGAAGAGCCAATCCCCAGCCCTGCCCCTGGCCCCAACCTGGGCCTCACGTGTGACCTCCCCAGGCCATTGGTTCGTGGTCCGTCCACACACCTGGCAACAGCTGCTCTGGGGAAAGGCCCATGCAGACCGTGGGGCAGGGAATTCTGGGGTCCTGCATTTGGAGGAGGAACATGGGCCTTGGGTGGGCATGTCCCCTTGGCTCACGGACTTTTTGCTCTCCTATTGGGGGTGGTGAGGGCAGAGGAGGACCAGAGTGCGGTCTTCTGGAATGTGGGGTCCAAGGCAAGGGCCCTTCTTGCCTAGGTCTAAGTTTGATGCTGCTCTCAGGACACGCCCAGGACCTGGCTCTGGAGTGAATGTCCTCACCCTGCTTGCGTCCCAGTACTTGAGGCATCCCAGAGCCCCACTGGAGCAGGGTGACATGGGCCACTGTGACTTGCTGAGCTTACAATCTAGGGAGCTGGCCCTCCCTCCCCCCAGATACCAGGGGGCTCCTCTCCAGCACCAGCCCCTCCCTTGCTACCCAGCACACCTCACTTTCCCCTTGTGGGGGTTGGGGAGTCAGGGGGGAGGGGGGAGGAGTGTCTGCTGCCGCCTGCTCCCACCTCTCCAGGACTCTGACCCTACCCTGCCTACTCTGGTTCTGTGGACCGCTCGGATCTGGGCCCTGTGGGCAGTGGGCAGCCCTCCCTAGCTTGTGCCAGGAAAGTGGGACACCGACTCTACTTTAGCCAATGTTTCTCGCTCACTCAGCTGAAAAGCCACTGCTCCCCTGAGGCTCATAACCCTCACTGGGCCTGGCAGCTCCTTCCCTGATGCTGTGTGACAGTCCCGATGTCAGGGCTCCCACACCTGTCCTGCCGCCTGGCCGGCTCCTGGGTGCCTCTCTCATGAGGGCACAACATCTGCCACAGGCGATCATCCTCCCCCATCAGTGCCACCTGCCTTTGGGCTCAGCAGGACCTCTTCTAGGCTCCCATTACTGTACTGTACATTCCCCCTCTTGCCCTAGAGGGTGTGGTGAACAGACCCTGCTGTCAGGGTTGGGAAGCAAGTCAGAGATCATGTCCATTGGGAGAGGAGGGCCCTGGGCCCTGGGAGGAGGGCAGTGACAGGGATTTCCCGGCAAGGCTGACCTGTGCCCAGAGCTGTGGCCAGGAGGCGCCGGTACCAGCCCTGCTCCCAAGTATGTGGTCGGGAACACTCTGGACTGGAACGCTCATCCTCCCTCAGCCACGTAGCCCGTGGTGCCGGCTGCCACCTTAGGAACGACTCCTGCAGACCCAGCCCCCATCCCTGTCTTTGTTCGCTGACGGCCTCGTTCTCGCTGTGTCAGCATCACTGCTGTCCCCTGCCAGGTGTGGCCGCTGTCCTGCAGCCAGCACAGCTCCCTTGGAATGGGGACCCCTTGTCACCGGGGACTGGGTCTGGGACTGGGTGAGGGGGTGCCCACCTCATCCCGCCAGGTAATGGACGGAGGGAGAGGCACCCGTCACCCCTGGGCTGTGGGCCACCCTGGAGGCCTCTCCTCCTTCGTCATCCGGATGGCCGCTGTCTCCCTCCTGGCAAGCCGCCCCTCCCTGCTGGCCCAACAGGGACCAGTGGCCTGATCTGTCAGTCAGTGAAGAGGCTCCATGATGGGGGGCAGTGCCTGGGGCAGTTACCGCATGTGGGGGACCCCAGATTCTCCCCCTGCAGGCCAGCCTCCCTGGCTCAGGTGGGACCCAGGCCACCGGCGTTAATCTGAGAGGGGAATCACTGAGACTGTCCTCTTTCCCACAACTTTGCACCAGCTGTGCCCATCTCAATGCCATCCCCCTCCTTGTGGGCCTCGAGCCCTGCCAGCGCCCCCATTCTGAGAAGTCTCCTGACTGCAGAGCGCCCCAGCCAGTCTGACCAGTCAGACCCATGACCCGGTTCCTGGGAACCAGCCATGTACCTTCTTGATCTTACTCTGCCACCCACCTCTGCGTGCGCTGAGCCCTTAGGACCTTACAAGAGGTGATGGGCTCGTGATGCTCCCAGCGCTCACCTATGCTTCAGTTGCGCATCTGAGAGACAGACACACCCTGCCCCCCACCCCATATCCCAGACAGAATGACCCAGCTACATCCTGGTGGGAAGCACCTCCCTCCTCTGGGAAGGACTCGGGAAGCAATTGCGGATCTGACCTCATGTTTGCTTTCATCCGGCCCTGTCTGATGCCACCAGATGTCCCGGGAGCTTCTGCAGGAGAGGGGGGAGTGGGCAGGAGGTGGGGCTGCAGGACGAGGAGCTGGACCTGACCTTAGCCCCTTTGGGGGCAAAGCTGTCCTTCTCTCTAACTGGGGTCCCAAGCTGAAGGGTAGCCCAGGCTGCACAGCTAGGTTGCCCATGCCTCCTTGCCCAGAACTATCCCTGACACGTGCTAGAGATTTGCAGGGGAAAGAACACCAGTGAATACCAGGCCTCGAGCCCACATGAGGGCTGTAAAAAGGAAGGTTTGTGGCTGCAGCTGACATGGAGGGGAGGCTGCTAGGGGCAGGCGACGGGAGACTCCGGGACACTGTGCCCTTCTGGGAGCATCACTGAGCTGGGCTTGTGGGATGGGCTGGAGGACCAGTCACTTCCTCTTTCTGGACCATATCTTTCTAATGAGAGCATCTCCTGCTTCACTGCCCAGCCCACCTGGCTGTTGCAGGAGCAAATGAGGTGATGCAGAGACTGAAAGCATAAAGGTGGTATTATTATTAGCAGGAGTCGTATTTGACTTTCTAATTAGCTTCCTAAAAATAGCCACGTTTATAATAGCACAGGGAGAACCCTAAGCTGGAGCTGGCGCCCTGGATTCTTGGTGCAGCTCTGTGGCAGCCTTGTTGTGTGACCTTGGGCTGGGCCCTGAACCTCTCTGAGTATCTGGGTCTAGACGGAGGCTAGACAGTCTCTGAGGGCCACAGGCCCTGAGTGTGAAACAGTAGTCAGATGCAAACTCAGGGAGGAGGGCTCCTCTGAGGGACTAGATCAAGGCAGTTGGTGTCTCTGAGGCTATCTCTGGCACCTGTTGGGGAATTTACAGGGGTCTTTAGTCTGGCCTTGATCCTGGGGCCTGGGGGCAGGCTGCCTGCCCCATCCCCACCACAGAGCCCAGCCATTAGAAGGCTCTGGGGATTACAGGTGAGAAGGGTCAGAGAGAGAGGACCTGGGGCCTTGTGGGGCGGGGTTGAGGGTAGGTGGGAGGAGAGGGGCTGCAGACTCACCATGGGACGTCCCGATGGCTGGGAATCCATTCATTCAGTACATGTTTACTGAGTGCCTACTATGTGCCTGGCGCTGTGTCACATGCTGTGGAGGTGATGGAGGCCAACCTAGACCCAGTTCCGATCTAGTGGAGGAGGCAGGCACTCACCACTAACCACACAACTAAACCTCACAAAATACATGCAACTCTGACAAGGGCTAGAGAGAGGGATGCATGGTGCCAGGGGCACATGTAGCGGAGAATTTGACTTAGTTGGGAGGTCAGAGAAGGCTTCTTGGAGGAAGTGACATGGGTTGAAACTGGAAGATAATAATAACTGGGCAAAGCCGTTATTATTAATAATTGGTAATAACGGGGCAAAGCACGGGGTGGGAGGGGAATTACAGGCAGAGGGAATAGAGGAGCAAAGACCGGTGAGCAGAAGAGTAGAACGGGCCGAGGAAGAGCTGGGGTGGCTGGAGTGGAGAGGGGGTCCCCAGGAGGCCTGCCTTGACCGACAATGTCAATGTGATGAAAGCCCCAGAAGGGGCAGGAGACTTTCGATTAGAAGCTCTTATTGTGGTCCAGGACAAAGGTAATGGCAGTTGAACCAGGGTGATGGTGACAGTGAGGCAGGGCAGGGTATTCAAACCATAAAATCCAGAGCCAGACTCAGATGTCAGCGTGAAGCAGTGGGAGGGGTCACGGTGACTCAGAATGCAGACCCGGACACATACCTACAGGATAAAGCCTACAGGATGGGATGTTTCTCCCTCCAGCGCGGCCCTGTCTGGTTTCGGCTCTGGGAGGAAACACTTCCTGTCTGTCCCTGTGAATCACTGGCCCCTCCAGGGAGTGCAAGCCTAGGACCTGCCAGGACGCTGCCCCCCGTGGGTCCCCATCTCGATTTTCCTTGCCCCTCTGTCCCCAGGGTGCTGCTGCTGTGACTCCTCAGCCCCCTGCCCCACCTGTCTGCTCTCTGGGCAGAGGGACCAGTCAGCTTGCGAGAACAAAGGGGGACCTGGGACAACTGGCCCTTACAGGGGGCTTTCCTGAAGACAGTGCCCAGACTTGGGTATATGGGGACACTGATGGGCTCCCGAGGAGGGTGAAACTGAAAGGGGTTCCTGGGAGACCATCCCCTACACGGCATAGCCAGGCTGGGTGCTGCGGACCCGGGAGGGTATGACCTACCCCAGCAAACTACAGCCACCTGGATGGGACACTCCAGCCTCCTGGGCATTTTAAAACTTGGGGGAGGCAGGGTTGTGGGGTCCTTCTGGCCTGCGGACCCCCGATATCCTCAATGTCCCAGACCTTGCACTGCCTCCTGCCCTGGGACTTTTGCCCCTAGAAGGTGGACCTCTGGGACTTTGAAGGGAGGCCTTGGGAGATAGTGAGCTTTCAGTCAGAGCACGAATTCCGGCTGCCACCAGATTCTAGGAGACTGGTTATAGGAAACCTCTCCAGTGAGTAGTCTTAGGGCTACTGAGGGGTGACATAGAGCCCTCTACCCCAGGGAGGCCATTGTCCTATACTGAGATCTCTTCTAGGGCTTGGAGGGATCATTCCTCAGACTCCCCTCCCTTGGCTTCCTGGGGAAAATTTTCTACCTTCACCTAAGGGAGGCCTGAGATGGCAGCAGAGACTTCCAGCTCCTCTCTCCCCACAGCAGTCTGGCCATCCTCCTTGCCCCCCAGAGTAGGATTTTGGTAAAGGGACAATCCCAGGATCCATCAGGGACACTCAGTGTGGAGACCTTGGGAAGTTCCTTCTTAGGTCTAGCCTCATTGCAAGACACCTTTCTGTGCAGGGCTGCAGCCTAGGATGCATTCTCTTTTCTAGAGAGCAGAGGTTGGATGGAGCCGGGTGCACATTCCAAAGTGTTCTCTATGCTGGTGGGCATGTAAGGAGGGTGAAAGGGCTTCTTTTCTCCAGTGCTCAGGTGAGGAAACTGGACACTGAAGGAAGAGGCGACTGGCATGAGGACAGCGCCCAGGAGTCCTGATGTTCAGCCCTGTGCGCTCTTCCCACGCCTGGAAACCCTGTTCTGCCCCTCCCCCCTATTCCATGTCCCCCACCCCCACCTGCCCTTGGACCTTGGGACGGACCCTTGGGGAGGTGGCTGGGAGCCTGGAAGCTTTCAATTCTGGGGCAGCACCCCCCTCTGCTGGCCACTCAGAGAGGCTCGAGGGGATGGAAGTTTCATCTGGTCCCTGCTGGTAAACCCAGTAAGCCCAGCGAGCTGCTGGGGCCCCAGAGGGGCTGATCTTTATTTCTCCCCAAGGCCGGGCTACATGCCCCCTGGGACCACCCTCCGCCTGGCCTGCCTCCCCACCAGGCCCCAGGCCGGTTCAGGACACTGAGAGTGGAGGTTGAGCCCCAGCCTAGGGGACAGGTCCCAGCCTAGCCTCTGGTAGGCTGAGTGGCCTGAGGCAAGTTTCTGCTCTTACCTTGGCCTCAATTTCCCCATCTGTTCAATGAGCAGGTTGACACAAGGAGGTTTCCCCCAGACCTCAGCTTTAGGGCTCTCTCTCAGCCTACCTCTTGTCCCCATTCCTGTTTTCCTGGCCCCTCCGTGCCTCTCTCCTTGGTGTCTGGCAGGCCCTAGCTCAGGGAGCCCTCGCTATGGGCACACCCGCACCTCCCCACCGCAGCCCCTCCCTGCTTGGCCCTTGATCTGCCTTGGGCCTGGTTGGCCCTGCTGGCTTAGGTATTTCCTCCCTCTCACCCAGGTACCGTGCATTCTGAGCAGGCCCCTGATGGGTACGTAATAGGACCATAACATTATTCAGCGTGCCCGCAGTAAAATGGGATAACACCCAACTCCCAGAGCTGTCAGAAGGATTAAACAAGCTAATAACATGTTTGCAAAAGAGCTTTGTAGGTGGTGTGTCAGAGGCCACGCTTCCTCACACCCTTGCCTGCAGGGCCACGCCAGCACTAGTGGTATTTGCTAGCCACAAGCCCACCTTCTGAGGGTTGGAATTCAGGTCGGACCTCTGCAGGGTTGTCCAGTCCTGGTCCCTCGAGGTGAGAGAGGCCTGAAGTCTGGTGAGAGGGAGGGCTGAGCCAGGTATAGCTCCACTACTTACCGATACTAGAGTAGTCCAGGGGGCTGGTGGGGTCTGGAGTCAGAGCCCCCCTCTTCCCCCCCAACCCCGCCCAGCACCCCTGGGCAGGGCAGGTCTCAGCTTCTGCAGGAGAGAAGGCAGGACATCCCCTGGCACCATCTAAGATACCAAACTGATCGGAGACTTTGTCCTGAAAGTTCCCCTCTCATTTCAGGAGCAAGTCCACAGGCCTTAGTTGAACATGGAAGGTCTCAGGGACTGGGCCTTTGTGCCCTTTCTGCCTCATCTCATCCCTCTTCCTCCCATCCCCTACTGGCCACTCTGAATTCCTTGGGAACCATACTGTTCACAGGCGACCCTAGGAGAGGGGTGCTAATAGTAAGTAAAGGATGCAGAGACATTAAGTGGCTTGCTCGAGGCCTGTGAGCCCAGCTAGCAGTGGAGGAGATGGGAATGGATTCCACCTGGAGACGTGCACCTGCTAGCTCTGCTGCCCCTGAGGACTCAGGTGGGGAGACCAGCTAGGGGCCTTTGCAGTGTTCTAGGTGACAGAGGATGGAGGCCTGAGTGGGGCAGGGCCAGGGGTTTTGGAAGAGAGAGATGGGTTTGGATACACTTGGGAGAAGGAGAAGGAGGTGCTGGAGTTTGAGGCCTTGAAGACTGGGCAAGGGGGGCAGGGCCAAGGGAGCTGGCGGCGTTCGGTTTGGGGGTGGCGAGGGTATGGGTCGTGGGAGGGGCCAGGGTCTGGGGCTCAGGAGCAGAGCTACTTGGGAGTTATTTGCCCAGAGCTGTGGGACTGGACGTTGGCATCTAGGAGTGCGTGTACAGGGAGAAGCCCCAGGAGCCGCAAATCAGGGTCCTCCCAGAAACTGGGGGTGCTGAGGGCCCAGACAAGGTTTGGGGGCCAGACACGTGCCCGGGAGAGGACCAGTGGGCAGCAGGGTCCATCGGTGCCCCCAGGACAGAGGGAACAGTAGCCCTGGGGCGGCGGGGGTGGGTGTGTGTGTGTGTGAGAGAGAGGACTTGTGGGCAGGAATTGCACAGATGGAGGTTTCTCTTTTTTTTTATTAATTAATTTATTTTTGGCTGCGTTGGGTCTTCATTGCTGCACACGGGCTTTCTCTAGTTGCGGCGAGTGGGAGCTACTCTTCATTGTAGTGCACAGGCTTCTCATTGTGGTGGCTTCTCTTGTTGCGGAACATGGGCTCTAGGCGCATGGGCTTCAGTAGTTGTGGCGCATGGGCTTAGTTGCTCCGCGGCATGTGGGATCTTCCCAGACCAGGGCTCGAACCCGTGTCCCCTGCATTGGCAGGTGGATTCTTAACCACTGCGCCACCAGGGAAGCCCAGACAGACGTTTCTCTTGATTTGAGGAAGAGCTTTCTCATCAGTGGAACCCCCAAAGGTAACAGAGGCTTTTTCTGAGGGTCCTGAGCTCCCTGTCACAGGAGGTGTGTGAGGCAGGGCTGGATGGCCTCTCTGCAGGGTGCGGGCTGTTTCTGAGGGGATTTTTGCCGTAGGTGGTGAGAGATATGAGGCCAGAGAATCTGCAGCTAGTTGGGGGGCATTGCTTCCTAAACATTAAACAGACCCCTTCCTTGGCTGCAGGCTCTGACTTGTGTGTGATGGGCCCCAGGCCTCCTGCATCACCACAAAGAGCTCCTGGCCCGCCCCAGGTCTCAAGCCCCTCTTCTTGGGGCGCTTCCCCTGCTTCCTTTCACCCTACACCCACTCCAGAGCAGGCCTCTGAGCCAGGGTTTCCTGCCTGGCGTCACAGGAAGAAAGCTAGCACGGAGATCCAGCAGTAGCTGCCAGCCCCCCACTCCATTCCCATTGACAGGCTGACCCTGGGGAGGGGGCTCCCGAGATGTTTCCTTAGACGTTTAATTGAAATTGCACTGCTTGGTAATTAGGAGAAGCAGCACACTGTGCTATAAATGACTGTAATTATAGTTCCTTTCTGCAGCCAAACCCGGAGTTTCGAGGATCACCTGGGGGAACCGGGTGAAGGGGGCAGGGGAAGAGAGGTGAAGACTTGGTAGTGGAGGGCCTGCCGTGGGCCAGACCCTCACCATGAGTTTACTGTACTCACAAGGTCCCTCCACAGACCCCTGGGGCCTGGAGACCACGTGGTTCAAGGCCCCAGTGTGACAGAAGGGAGAAGCCTGGAGAAGGAGGGAACTTGCCTGGACTGACAGAGTCGCCAACGGCAGAACCAAGCCTTTCCCTCAGCCAGACTGAGCCTCTCATTTGGGGTCTTGGTCCATGCCAAGCGCTTTCTCCGCTCTTGGTGTTTCCCCACTACTCCCTTCCGCCTGGCACACTCCCCTCCCCCATCTCTGGGATACCTTACTCTTCCCTCTGGTCGCTGTGTGACAGCACCTCCTCCAGGAAGCCTTCCCTGAACCTCTGCGTAGGGTCAGTGCCTCCTTGGGTTCTCCATGGCTCCAGTGTGTCCCTCTATCCGCCAACAATGATCCTACCCTGGGTGGACCTGTCTTCCTTAGAGATTATGGTCTTGAGGTCATGGACCCCATTCAATTCTCAGTAAGGAACTGGAGCTGGCTTGTACTGGCTTTTGAGAACTGGTGGTTAAATTTTGAGGAATTTTGTGAACTGGTTGTTAAATGCAGCCATTGTTAGTAATTAAATTACATAAATTTACAATTAAATACATTTCGTTAAAAAGGGAAATACACACTAAAACCTCATCACTTCCTAACGATTTTACTGTTACCCATGCTCATAAGGTTATTTATGTCCATCGTACCTGGTGGTGGAGACACAGTACACAATGGTGTGAACCAGCCCAGCATTCAACGACATCACATTGGTGGCTGATACCTGCTGCAGTAGGAATGTTAACACCACAGAAATGGACAAATTCAGACTTCCCTGGTGGCGCAGTGGTTAAGAATCCACCTGCCAATGCAGGGGACACGGGTTCGAGCCCTGGTCCGGGAAGATCCCACATGCCGTGGAGCAACTAAGCCTGCGAACCACAACTACTGAGCCCGTGAGCCACAACTACTGAGCCTGCGTGCCACAACTACCGAAGCCCGTGCACCTAGAGCCCGTGCTCAGCAACAAGAGAAGCCACCGCAATGAGAAGCCCGTGCAATGCAACAAAGAGTAGCCCCTGCTCGCTGCAACTAGAGAAAGCCCGCGCGCAGCAACGAAGACCCAACGCAGCCAAAAATAAAAAATATAAATAAATAAATTTATAAAAAAAAAAAAAAGAAAGAAATGGGGAAATGCCGCATATCAGAGCTCCTCACCGCATCCCAGAGAGCTGGCTGTGAAACATTTCTCAGCTCACCACTGAACTCGTCTCTGACCTTCCGCCTTGGCACACAGCAGTGCTCAGTGAAGTGCTGCCCAACAAGAGGAGAGAAAGAATGTGGGCTTTACCTCAAGACGCAGGGTTATCTGCTTCCAACATCTGCCACCATTGCTGACTCTGGCCGCTGCTGATTTTCCTCTCGGGGCTCTTGTGGAGGCACAGGCAAGGCCTACGGCCGGGGCCTGCATCTGTGGGCACTGGGGTGGAGGGGAGACATATTTCCCAAGACAGGGCTGAGGGACCCCAGAGAGTCGGCAGGTGTGGGTGGCCTCGGCAGGGCTCACGGAGAGCTGGGCCCGGAGGAGGTCCTGCCACTTCCTCTCCCAAATGGTCCATGGCAGCATGCCACCTTCCCGCACCCCATCCAGCCTGGCCACGGCAACAGGTGTGGGCAGAAAGGCTGGGCTGGTTTCAGAGAGGGTGTCGGAAGCCCCCCCTCCTGCAGAACTTTGGGTAAGAGTTGGCCCTTTCAGGTTCTTTCTTAAAAGTGGCACTCCTCTCTTTGGGGAGCAGACCCTTGAGAATCCCAGGTCAGGAATGAGGAAGGAAGGGGAGGCTGAGCACTTTCTACCCATTGCCACACACAGGGCAACCCGGCTCTACCCTCACTCTACAGAGGGCGATACTGATGAACTTGCAGTTCACTTAGCCCAGGGCTTTCCTGCAGCTTTTTATAGTGGTTCTCAACCAGGGGCAATTTCATGCCCCCCACCCCTGGCACCCAGGGCACATTTGGCAATATCTGGAGACATTTTTTTATCATCACAACTGGGAAAGGGGTGCCACTGGCATCTAGTGGGTAAAGGCCATGGATGTTGTTAAATATCCTACAGTGCACAGGACAGGCCCTCACAAGAAAGAATGATCCAGTCCAAAACATCAATAGCGCTGAGGTTGAGAAACCCTGACCTAGAAAGATGTACTCGGACCCACACACATATAATGTCAGAGGACACTTCAGTCCCGAGTTAGGAACCCCTGGTCTCCAACCTCTTAATTTATGAGAGAGGAACTAACCGAGGGTAGGGGGGATGGTAAATAGCTTGTTCAAGGTCACCCAGCAAGTTCTCCTGGTAACCTATGCAGTCAGCACAGTACCTGCACACAGCAGCAACTCAGTGAATGGTTGTTAAATTGGGAAGAAACCCAAGAAAGGATTGGACTCTGGGCTGAAACCCCTCTCAAGGTGGCCCCAGACAGGACCCCCAGCAACGTGCCCTTGATCCTCCTTGGACCCCAACCTGTCAGCAGCCATCGCCACTTCTGACCGGCCCCTTCTTCACTGCGGTGAGGAGGCCTGAGCCAGGCTGATGGTGGGGCAGGCAGGGCTGTCTGAGGGATGAGGGGGAGGGTGGGTTGAAGCCAACATCACACATCTCAGCCGGAGAGGCCACAACAGTTTAAGGGTACACCATGGAGGTGGGCACCCAGGTGTAAAGGAGGGCTGGATCCAGTTGCAGGTGGTGATGAGGGCTGGTGTTACCTCCCCATGGCCCTGTGGAGGGGCCAGACTTTCTGGTCTTACCTGACAGATGACCCAAGGTCCTTGATTAGCTAGAAGCCCTTGTCTGGTGCCTGCTTCCAGAACTGGCCTTGGAGAGCCCACTGGGGTTATATCTCTAGGGACCTCAGCTGCCTCCTTTGTTGTCCATCTTCTTCACAGGAAGAAGAATTGCAGTGTGAGGCGTGCAGGCTCTACAGCTCTATCCAGGGTTTATATCTGGGATTTACTCCTTACTGGCTGTGTGACCTCAGGCAAGTTACTCAACCTCTCCTTCAACTGTAGAATGGGATTAACACAACTCTATCTACCTCATAGGGTTGGTGGGAGGATCAAATGAGGTAATTTTTTATAAAGCAATTAGAAGGATGCCTGGCCTAGACTAAACACTCAATGAATGTGAACTATTACTGGTATTGTTTTTATTAGGCTGCTCATGCCCTCTGGGGCAGGTAGGAACTAACCCATGGCTCTTCTCTCTGGCATCTCCATCTCTCTGCTGCCCTCTAGTGTCCACTGACTGCACTGTTCCGAGGGAAGGCAAGGTGGTTAACTTGGTGTGTCTAGAAAGAGAATTTCTTCCTTTAGATTTCAAAGGAAGTCTGCCACTTAAGGAAACCTTATGGTTGATTTTTGGATAGAGTCGAACAACTAATTTCTTCCCCTTTCTCCCAAATAGAACTCACCTGTGGACTGGCATTTGCGTATTAGTTTGCATGAAGCAGTACCCTGGTACAACAAGGGGGCAGTGTATCTTCTTGATATTGATGATAACTGACTATTTCTGTTTTTACAAGTGTGATGAGCTTTGACACCCCCAACACGTTTCTGCAAACCTCCTTACTCCACCGGTTAAGGCAAACACTGCTCACCCACATTCCCAGCGGCGGGGATAACCAGTCCGCGTCCTCAAATTCTCTCTCTTCGTCCTACAGTTGGGTGTGAAAGCTGTGCACCAGCAGAGTCCGTGTCGGTTTTGCTCACAGCTCTATCTCTGGTGCCCATCACAGGGTGTAGCACGTAGTAGGTGGTCAGTACATGTGTGTGGAATGAGTAATACACTCGTAGCAACCAGTGGCCATGTGGCCTCCCCTCCCCCCGCTCCATCCTCCCCCTCTACAGACACTGTGAGAAGTGAAAGGACAACCACAGAAGAGTAGGGCGTTCTGTGCTGAGCGCTTTTGCTGTGCAAAGCTAAGTGCGATGTATCCGTGGGCCCTGGGGAGAGATTTTTTTTTTTTTTTTTTTTTAAGGGAAAGATGAAGGTAAAGGCTGCTGTGAGAGGGGGCGGGCGGGCTGGAGAAGGTCTGGATACCTATCTGGTTCTGCTGATGGGAGGTCAGTGAGACAAAGGGGAAGAGCAGGGAAGAGTCCCGGGGCCCCCGAGTTCTGGAAGTCACAAGGCTACTCTGGTAGCCTTGAGCTTGGTCTCCCGCAGCACACCTGTGCTTGGGGACAACATGGCCGATGCTCACCCCGGGTGCCGGTCAGCTCTATAGCTCCTGCCTTGGCCTCAGTGTAACGCTCAACACCTGAGCCACGTCCGTTCTCCGGGTTTTTACATTTCTCAGCCACGCCCTTGATCCCGCCCTCTCACCTCCAGCCAATCCGAGGACCTCAGCAACCCCCACCGCCTCCACCTGCAGCAGCTGCGCGTTGCGCGTTCCGATGCTGGGTTACCTGCGCTCGTTTGCAGAAGCCCGGGCCTCTGCTTGCCCCACCCCGTCCCACCCTGGAGGGTGGTAGAGGGTTCGGCAGCCAAGTGCCTGTGCCAGTCGTAGGCCCCCGGGCCAAGCGGGCGCTGCCCGGGATTGCCCTTTCTGGAGGCGGTACCTTCTTCACGTGCGCCCTCTCCACCGGCAGGGCACGGATTCCAGGAACGGGGCAAGGGGGGGAGCTGTGGCGCGGGCTCTGGCCTCAGCCCAGTCCTGGCTCCCCTTGACGGGCCTCAGACTCGTCTGATAAATGGGGGTTTGTGGCTGCCGGGGTCCGCTCTGGGACGACTTAACCTTTACTGCTAGGGCAGGCCTTCTAAGACAAATAAGTCCACCTTGGGCTGGGGCCGGCTGTCCCGTCCCCTCTCTGGCCCCGCTGTAGACTCATCCTCTCTTCCCCTGTCCTCTGCCTCCCAAGCCCACCATCCTCTTAAACCCTGGCGGCTGAGCGTCCCAGCCCCACGCTGTTGCCGTGGGCTTTGGCTCCACCTAGTGGCACAGTGTTTAACTTCAGAGGGGCTGACAAGCTCTGGTGCGAGGGAGGCGGCTGGTACACTGTGGATATCTGGATACCTCAAAGAGATCCAGGAGAGGACAAAGTGGCATTTCTCTGCCTCAGCCCTTGCTGCAGAGCTGGCTGAAGGCTGCCTCAGCCCAGACCCTCCCTCCTGTTCCGAGGGAGGCTGGGGTACTGGGAGAGTACCAAACGCAGATGTCCCTCCAGACATCTCTGTCTCTGCAGAAGGCTTTGGTAACACCACAAGGGCTCTCAGAGGAACTAGTGGCCCTGCCATTCCTGGCCACATCACTACGCCACCCCCCCGGGATGGCCCTGACACCCAGCTGCTGCTGCTGTCCCAGGGCCACCCCAATCCTGGGAGATCCTGCTTGCCTTCCCCTGGGTACTGGCACACAAACCAGCTCTATTCCCGCTTTTCTCCCTGCCCTCATTCTAGGTCCTTCTCAGCCATTTGCTCTCCCCAGCTTCTTCCTACTCTCCTCTCTGCATCCTTCTGTCTGTCTGACTGTATGTCTGCCAACCTTTCCACATCCTTTTTGTAGGGCACTGCCCTTGTGCCACAGAGAAACCTCTCACAGCCCACTAGTCCTGATGTCACCTGCCCTGAGCACAGGCTGTAGTCCCCATATAGGTTTGGGCAACTGGTCTGTGGCTGGCTATGAAAACAAGGGCAAGTGGTCCCTCCCGCTGCCGCCCCATCTACTCACCCACCTTGGTAGGGAAGAAGCACCTGTGCCAACCTCCAAGCCTGGCCTGTTTCAGCCTCCATGCCCTTAGCAGCTCCAGCCACTGGTTGCAGTAAGGAAGCCCTTTCTTACGTGACGTATGACATGAGATGACACGACCTTGCTTCCATCCCTGATCTTAACTGGTGTCTTCCTCATTGGGAGCTAGACTCTGTCTCCACAGTCTAGCCAAGGTCATGTTTGTCCTTAGCGTGTGTGTGTGTATGTGTGTGTGTGTGTGTGTGTGTGTGTGTAAAGGGGTGTATGCTTGGGGTGGAGGGTAGGGAAGATGTATTGGCCCAGCTTACTTCTATGTTGCCCGCAAGAGGAGCCCATGGCCTGGGGCCTCCACAGGGGCCCCGTTTGAATATTTGACAGCTGGAAAAAAATTACCAGCTCTAAAATAAGAACACCGCAAAATTGAAATCAATAAATTCTTAATCAAATGTCCAACTGTAATGTTATATCAAACTCATTAATTGTTAAATTTAGTATTCATAAAAATTTCATTACATTTGAAAGAATGTGTGGGTTAGGTTTTTCTCATTTTACAAGAATTCCCCAATTGTAATTTAAATCAGTTACTCCTAGCCAAATGGTTTCAAGAGCAAAATTATAAATATACTTTCAAAAATTTTACAGAGGTTTTAAATATTTTAATATGTTTGCACTGATGTGGGGTGCAACTGTCAAAAATAAAAATGCCTGGGCTTATAGAGGTCCTAAAACTGTGCTTCGTCTCAGGATGAGGCAGGAGTCAGGGAGGCAGTGAGGCTGCTGGGGTGGGCACGGGGCACAGGAAGGCCTGGGGACAGGGAGGGGAGAGTGGTGGTGATGGGGAGAGGGAGGCGTGGTGTCTCCTCCCCGAAACCTGGCAGGGAATACTCTGGGCTACTTATTCACCTCTCAAGTTGGGGTACAGGGGCTCCTCTGGATTTACAGGGGTCTTATGGGTGCAGGGAGGGGCCCACCAGGTAGATGAGGGAAGAATAAGGCTCAGGCTTGCGCTCACCCCATGGGAAGTCTATGTGGGTGCTCGGCCCTTGTGGAGTAAGTTCTCATAGGAGGGCTGTGCTGGGTGGCACCAGGGGCCAGCCCTCAGAGGTGTCCTTTGCAGGGATCCCCAAACTGGGAACACTTCTCTGTTGAGGGCTCTGGTCCCCTGGCTTCCAGGTCCTAACTTCTCTCCTCCTCCACCCTGTTTTACTCTCACCGCAAAAGTTCTGTCAACTCTGTCCCATATTTTCCTTCATTTCACTCTCTCTGGCCAGAAGGAATAGCCCAGGATCCACTAAAAGAAACAGTTCCCCAAGCGGGGTCCCCTCTCCTCCAGGGCATGAGCACTCAGTCTTTATCAACCTTGGCTACGTAATCGCCAGCCTGGGTAGGGAGGACAGATGTCATTCTATCCTGGGAAGGTCTCCTGACCCTCAGAAGACCATATGACCCCTCCTAAGGTGAAAGAAAGGAGGGAAGGAAGGAAGGAAGGAAGGAGGAGGGAGAAAGAGCAAAAGGAATTTAGTGCTAATTTAATAATAATAAAAAAATGTCTGGGACTTCCCTGGTGGCGTAGTGGTTAAGAATTGCCTGCCAATGCAGGAGACACAGGTTCGAGCCCTGGTCCAGGAAGATCCCATATGCCGCAGAGCAACTAAGCCCCTGTGCCATAACTACTGAGCCTGTGCTCTAGAGCCCGTGAGCCACAACTACTGAGCCCACGTGCCACAACTACTGAAGCCTGCACCCCTAGAGCCAGTGCTCTGCAACAAGAGAAGGCACTGTGAGGAGAAGCCGGTGCACCGCAAGGAAGAGTAGCCCCTGCTCTCCACAACTAGAGAAAGCCCACGTGCAGCAACGAAGACCCAATGCAGCCAAAAATAAAATCAAAAAATAAAATGAAATAAAATTTAAAAGTAGAATTAAAAAAAAAAATCTCTAAAATAAAAAATGTTTTAAGAGTCACCTTCTGCTCCTTAAAATTAGAAAGGCCACAACCTTGAGACTTGTCTCCAGGGCCGATTTCTCTCCAAACAGCTCTAGGTCCTTCCCACCCCCCACTCCAGACTACTTAGACTGTTTGTTAGAGTCAGGGTGGGGTTAGAACATAGAAGAAACTCACTCTGAGGAGGAAATAAGGTAGGGGTGAGTGCAGTTTGACTTAGTGACAGTTTGACACAGCCTGGATCTGTGCACGAGAAAAGAAACACATAATTTTCATGTATGGCATCTACACCCTAAGCTAAGTCACAGGGGGTAGTAGGGTGCTATCAAATGCAATGAAGTTTGGTGGGCTACTTTGAGAACCCATGATTTTCTAAGTACTTTATTATCTTACTTAATCCTTACAACAACCCTGAAGAGCAGGAATGATTAGCCCCATTTTTAAAAAATTTATTTATTTTTTGACCACGTTATGCAGCTTGTGGGATCTTAGTTCCCTGACCAGGGATTGAACCCAGGCCATGGCAGTGAAAGTGCTGAGTCCTAACCACTGGACTGCCAGGGAACTCCTGATTAACCCCATTTTAAAGATGAAAAAATTAAGGCTGAAGTAGCTTGTCCAAGGCTACATGTTCATTCAGTGGTTGACCTAGGATTTAAACCCACGTCCCTCTGGCTCCAAAGCTTTTGCTTGTTTCACAGTGCAAAATAGTATTACTGTGTCTGTGGTCTGCCCAGTGCCTCCCTGAATTGGAGACTGCCTTTTCCCCATCCCGAGGCCCCATCAACCACAGAGGCTGCTGGTCCCTGGCTGCAGGGCTGGGTGGTGACACAATCCTGCCCATCAGGCCTAGTATAATGGCCCTGTCCACTATGATTGACTGAGAGGTGTGCATGTGACCCCAGCTGGCCAATCAGACCTCCTCTGTAAGATCTGTGGTTGTTGGAGTAGGGGGTCCCTCTACCTCTAGGAGGGTGAGCTCTGGGGATCATGGAGTCTGCAGCTGCCTTGGCTGCTTCTTGCCATATGCAGGTTGCTGCAGGAGGGCACAGACAACATGGAAGAAAGGAGAATCAAGAGACAGGGAGAGGGCTTCCCTGGTGACGCAGTGGTTAAGAATCCACCTGCCAATGTAGGGGACTCTGGTTCGAACCCTGATCCGGGAAGATCCCACATGCCGTGGAGCAACTAAGCCCGTGTGCCACAGCTACTGAGCCTGCGCTCTAGAGCCCGCGAGCCACAACTACTGAAGCCCACATGCCTAGAGCCCATGCTCCGCAAAAAGAGAAGTCACCGCAATGAGAAGCCTGCGCGCCTCAACGAAGAGTAGCTCACCGCAACTAGAGAAGGCCCGCGCGCAGCAACGAAGACCCAACAGAGACAAAAATAAATAAATAAAATAAATAAATTAAAAAAAAAAAAAGAGACAGGGAGAGAGTTGCAGAAAGGGCATGTGAGCCCTGAAACACCATTGGATCACCAGCTTCTATGCTGACTTTTCAAATTTATGTCAATGAATTTTTATTTATTTATATATTTATTTTTGTTTGAGCTAGATTTCTGCCACTTGCTACTGAAAGAATTCTGACAAATACTATTCTATAATTAAAAGTGTTATAGACATGAAGGCTCTTCCCTATTGGAAGGGGAAAGGTAATTGCAGTAGTCAGAGTTGTTGATGGCAAGTGACAGAAACCCAGCTTGATTCGGGTGGTGTAGACTCGGGGTTTACCAGAAGGAAAGAGGTGTAGCTGGGCCTCCGGGGCTCTGGGAACAGAGACAAGGTCTTGGCCATGACCTGTGTGCTTAGAGTTTTTCTCTGAGTTTTTCTGGCTCTGGTTTCATTCTCTTCACTCACTTCCTCCCTCCGGGTGGACAGAACATGGCCTTACTCTTCACTGCTTGGCCGCCAGAGAAGGATTGTTGCTCTTTCCTCACATAAACTTCAGAAGGTTCTGGAAGGGACCATGAATGGTCCAGTCTGGGTGTGTCGACACTCAAGTAGAACTGTCCTCTGTGGCCAGGACCCACCTCTGTGTTTTTGGGGTCTTTCCCAGAGAAGAGGCTGTCATCATGAGACAGGGAATTACCCCACAGTGTCTACCACAGAAATGAAAATACTGGTCATCTATTCTGTGCCAGGCACTGTGCTAGATGCTGGGGATTTCTGAGTTTCCAGGCACATTCCTGCCCCCCTGCACGTTCTGCAGTGATTAAGTAATAGACCCAGATGTCAGACAGGGTCAGATTCTCAGCTTTATTCTTGGATGGAAGAACTAGGCTTCCTTCCCATTCTTCCCTGACTTGACCTAATTTACTGCAGTCAAGACTGCTATCTGGGTGTGTTGCCATCAAGATAAAAACTACATTTCCCAGTCTCCTTGTAGCTAGGTGCAATCATGCAGGTAAATTCTGGCCAATGAGATGTAACTGGACTTGTGTGAGACCTTGAGGAAGGCTGCTTACATGGAGCTGGCTCAACAGGGAGGGCTCTTTTTGTCTTCTTTAGTTCTTCCTCCTTTTTCTGGCCAGAAGCATGGTTAGAGGTCTGACAGCATCTTGGACCATGACGTGGCCATGGGGTTGCAAAGCAGGTCCTGGCATGCATGGAGCAGGAAGATGGAGCCTGGGTTTTCCACAGGACTGACCAACTAGCCCCGGACGGACCTCTATGTGAGAGAAAACCCACTCCTATTTTGTGTAAGCCTGTGGTTTGGATTTTCTGTTTATCCATCCAAATCACCTTCTCGGTCATATGCAGAATTTTAGATGGAGCTAAAAGTGTACTACCTCCACTCTGAGAACTGCAGGATAGTTCCAGAATGCAAGAGATGAGGGGAGAGGAGAGAAAAAGGGCTTTGTAAGCCCTGGCCAGCCCTCCTGAGAGAGCCAAGAGGGGCTTGGGCATGCCTGCTCATGAAGCCAACCGCATCCCTCAGAGAATTCACGTTCCCATTGTGAAGGGCTTGGTGAGGGTGGACCATAACTTCCCATCACTTTTGAGAGGGTGAAAGTTTCAGTTTGGGCACTGGCAGGAACAGAAAGGGAGGAAAAAATAATATACATATGTATATATAATATATACATATAGGAAATACATATATCTCTCTCTCTATATATGATTTCATTACTTCCTACTATACTTGGTGGGGTGGGGCTAATTTTTCCATGAACAGATGAGGAAGCTGAGCATTTGCCACGAGCCCCACAGCTGGTTGGGGTAGATATGAAATTCGACCACATATTTGTCAGATTCTTAAAATTGTTTACGCTTTTCCCACGACATGCAGGTGTTGAACGGAGTTGGAAGTTGAAGGCATAGGGAGGGTGTAGGACCCATCAAAGTCTGAGCCCACGAACCTGGTCTCATTGCTGGGACTCAACTAAAAGGTCTCCCTGGGTTTGGTTTTGATCTTAAAAATCTAGTATTTGAACATTCTGTCTGGGAAACAAAATGAGAAAATGCCAGCTGTGTGACTGTCCTGGAGTTTACTCTTTTTTTCTTTTTTTTAAAATTAATTAATTATTTATTTATTTTTGGCTGCTTTGGGTCTTTGTTGCTGTGCACGGGCTTTCTCTAGTTGCGGCGAGCGGGGGTTACTCTTCGTTGCGGTGCGTGGGCTTCTCATTGAGGTGGTTTCTCTTGTTGCAGAGCTCGGGCTCTAGGTGCGCAGGCTTCAGTGGTTGTGGCTCACGGGCTTAGTTGCTCCGTGGCATGTGGGATCTTCCTGGGCCAGGGCTCGAACCTGTGTCCTTTGCATTGGCAGGCAGATTCTTAACCACTGCACCACAAGGGAAGTCTCTGGAGTTTATTTTTGACCGAGTCTCCTCATCAGCTGGAGGGTGCTCCTAGGCTGATTGTTACTTAAGAAAGAGCTCACTGGCTCCTGTGCGCAGGGCAGCCCAGTGGGTGGGTGGGCAGTGTCCTGGATACCTCCAGGCAGTGGGTGGGATTGTCCTTGAAATATACCATAGGTTGGGAATTCCCTGGTGGTCCAGTGGTTAGGGCTCAGCGCTTTCACTGCCGTGGCCCAGGTTCAATCCCTGGCTGGGGAACTTAGATCCCACAAGCCGTGTGGTACAACCAAAAAAAAAAAAAAAAAAAAAAAAAAAAATATATATATATATATATATATATGCCATGGGTGACTGGACCATGTGACTCTGTGCTGTCTTTTTCATTCCTACCACGGGATCAGGAGACATTCGATTCCAAGCAGTAGAAATCTCCACTCAAACTAGCTGAAACTATAAAGAAAATTCATTGGCTCATGTAACTGGAAAGTCTCCAAGTAGGCTTGGTTTAGAGCTGGTTTAGTCCAGTATTTCTACAGTGGCATCAAGGACCTGATTTCTTTACATCTTTCTAAAAACTGGTTTCCCTTTGTAATTGCAAAGATGGCTGCCCAGAATTTGGGGGGCTGTAGGCTTCCTCAGTGAGGATTAAAATATGTCCACAAATTCCTTGACACTTCCTTTAAAAGGTGGAAACCCAATTCCCTTCTCCTTGAGTGGGGCTTGACTTAGGGACTTGCTTCTAACACATAGAAAAAAGCAGAAGTGACAGCATGTAAGTTCAGAGATTAGGGCATGAAAGAGAATGCAGCTTTCTGCTTGCTGTCACTCAGATCACTTGCTCTGGGGAAAGCCAGCTGCCATGTTGTGAGGACACTCAAGCAGCCCTGGAAGATGCCCCTGAGGTGAAAAACTGAGGCTTCTGACCAACAGCCAGGGAGAACTGAGTCCCCCCTGCCAACAGCCACTGAAAGGTCTTGAGGTAGTGCCAGTTTAATCCAATGAACTTGGAAGGTCATCCTTGGCCCTGGCCAAACCTCAGGTGACAGCAGGCCTCATGAAAAACCCTAAGCTAGAGCCATCCAGCAGAGTTGCTCCTGGATTCCTGGCCCTCAGGAACTGTGAGGTAACAAACATTTGTTGTTTAAGCCACTAAGTTTTGGGGTAGTTTGTTAAGCAGGAATACATAACTAACATAGTCATCCTTGTCCAAAGAGCAAGATATGCTTCTAGAAATTCTTTCAGAAAAGTGAAGAAACCTCTCTCCCAGAAGCCGTCCTCATACCCTTCCTCACGTCTTATTGATCACAGGCTCAGACTGATCACAGGCCTGTTCTTCAACCAGTGACTGGCCAGGGGGTAGGATGAGACCGATAGCCTCTGGCCTGGGCCACTTCTGGGGGTCAGTGCCCCAGACACATGGGCTGAGCGGGAGGGATGGAGGCCTGACCAGAGTTGGGGTGCTGTCAAGAAGAGGACCATAGTCTTTCATGACATGCCAGTTAGGGTTCCTTCCACGGAGGACTGTGGGACCACTTAAAGAGATTGGCTTTAAGTCAGAAATATACAAATTTCACCTTGGTTCTAAGATTCTATGAAGGAAAACAAGTTGACTGCTTTTCTTTGTGGAAGCTCATTGCCCCAGTGCTGCCTGTGAGACTTGGCCTTCCCGGGCTGATGTCATTCCAGGCTCAAGGTCATCAGTGAGGCAAAACAGGCTCCCGCCAGACTCTCTTTATCAGAGTCATGCCTGGATGGGGCAGTGGCCCCTCCCCTATAGGAGAACAACGACCACTCTTGACAAGTGCAGATAGAAAATATACATAAATATAAAATAAACAAATATAATATATAAATATAAAATATACAAATATAATATATAAATATAAAATACATATAAATATAAATTTAAAACAATATTTTTTTTCTAAAAAACTGCTGCTCCAAATTTGTTGGAAGTGATCCAACACTATTGGAATCCTGGGTCAAGTGGTTGTGTAGGGACAACTTTTACTGTTCCGGGTGATCTACAGGCTGATAAACGCAACAGAAGGGTTAGGAGGATGTCAGCTTGTGAGTGTGTGAGCCCGTGCGTGCGTGTGTGTGTGTGTGTGTGTGTGTGTGGTAACAGCTTTGTTGAGATGCAGTTCACATACTACACAATTCACTCACTTAAAGTGTATAATTCAATGGTTCTTAGTATGTTCAGAGAGTTGTACAGCCATTACATAAATCAATTTTAGAACATTTTCATGTTCATCCCCCCCAAAGAAACCCATTCCCTTTAGATATCATCCCCTCAGCTCGAAGCAACTGCCACTCTTTCTGTCTCTTATATGTGTGCTTTAAATATATCCTTTATTTGCCAGCAGGTAGCATTTTGGGGGAAAAAAAAGGAGAAATATCATATTGTCCAATGTAAAACATAAGGTAGAGTGTAGATCGTAGTCATGAAGTGTGCTATGTGGTGTGTGTGCTTCCTGACAAGTACGCTTTCATCAAGTAGGCTGTAGTTTTGTTGAAACTCTATTATGATTGATCCTTGCTGTCTGGGGAAGTGGTGGGTGCAGGGAGAGGCTGTGTGTGGTGGCTGGGATGAGTCTGGGGGTGTGGTGTGGTGGGAAGGGGCTGAGGAGACAGATCAGAGAGGAAAGCAACAGAGCCAGTGTGTAGACTGGAATTGACATCCTGGGTTCGGTGGTGACCTGATTTGCCAAGATCTTGAAGTGAGTCCAGAGTGGCCTGACCGCAGACCTCAACTCAAGGGATCCGGGGCTCCTTCTGAGTCAGCCATGCTGAATTACAGCCCCAGATCAGGGCCAGCTGGGGAGGGATGACGGGGATTGGAGTTCAAGGTGAAATTGCTTTGTTTGTTCAAGTTCTTCCAAGGCCTGGGGAATAAAGGCCTTCTCATCACCTCCTCTTCTTGCTCTGGCCTTCCCCATTGTCATAACCAGGCACCTACTCTGTGGAAGTCTGCAGTGATTGCCCAGCTGGCCTTACAAAGGGCAGGCTGTGGGGAGGAGCCAGCCATGCCTCTCCACATGGCCACTCCTTTTTGTTTGTTTGTTTTAAATGATAACTCTTCTTTGAGGCTGAGTTTATTATCATTATTATTATATTTTAAAATTTATTTATTTATTTATTTGGCTGTGTCGGGTCTTAGTTGCGGCACACGGGATCTTTTGTTGTGGCACACGGGCTTCTCTCTAGTTGTGGCGCGGGCTCAGTAGTTATGGCGCACGGGCTCAGTAGTTATGGCGCACGGGCTTATTTGCCCCGTGGCATGTGGGATCTTAGTTCCCCAACCAGGGATTGAACCTGCGACCCCTGCATTGGAAGGTGGATTCTAAACGGCTAGACCACCAGGGAAGTGCCTCCAAATGGCCACTCTTGACTTGGGCCCCTCTGGCTCTTTGGGGGGCTCGAGGCCTGGCTTCAGGCTTGCTTCTGCTCCTGCCTTGCTCTGGTGACCCAGGGTAGGTCTCCGCCCCTCTCTGGGGTCTTCCGATCTGTACCATGGGAGACCAAAGAAATGACTCTTAAGGGCCTTTCTAGGTCTCTCAGCCTAGATCAGTTAGGGTAATGAGGTCATCGCTCTACAGTTTGCAGGATTTTGTCACATTGTTACTGCTCTCATTAGTGTCCTCAGGTCCACTTCTCAGTGGCATGGTGATGGCGCTGAGAGCCCAGGCCTGGGAGAGGGATAACCTGAGTTTGAATCCCAGCTCTGTCTCCAGTTAGTGCTGTATCTTTGGGCAAACACCCATTCTGTTTATGCCTCAGTTTCCTCATCTGTAAAACAGGGAAAGCATTGGAACCTACCTCATAAGGGAAGTGTGAAGATTAAATGGAATAATGCCTGTAACATGCCCTGCACATAGTAAACATTCACTATATTCCATCAATACAGACAGGGAAAGTTACAGGGCTTTTCCAGGTGCAGAAATGAAAAACCAGGCTCTTTCTGAGTTTTCTGAATCCAGATGCTGGGAGGCAGGCAGCCTGGGAGCACACCTCTCTACTTCTGCTGAGGCTGTCTGGTTGGCCCCCACTGGCAGTGTGTTGAAGAGGGCTGTGGAGGATTCTGGAGCCACGGACCAGGAGGTCAGGATGAGACAGAGATGTGGGTGGCCTGCGGGGTGAGTGTCAGGCAGCTGAGCAAGGCTGTGTGCTGCTCACTGGGGGCCGAGTTCTCCCCTCTTGTAAGGGTACAGGGCAGGGCCCCAGGCAGAGATGCAGTGCCCAGAGAGTCACTTCCCATCTTGCAATTTGTTTTTCTCCTCCCTCACCCTGAGACCTTCTCATCACTGCCAGGCATGGTGTGACTCAGAAAGAACTTTCTCTGCAGCCGATCTCCTTCCTGTTCCCACTGGCTTTGCCCCCACTCCCTCAATCCCCTGCACCTGGACTCCAGGACCTGCCTCCCACCCTGGCCTCTCCTTTTCCCTCTGAGCCTCTCTGCCTACACAGGTTTCCCTTATATTGCCCCAAAGAAGGAAAGCGAAAGGTGCCCTGATTGAACCTGTCTGCCCCATTCGGGCACCGTCCAGGTTCCTTCCGCCCATCACCTCACTCCTCCAGGGGAAGGTCCACACCCATGGTTCTGGAGTGCAAGGCTTCTGCAGAGGGTTCTGAGGACAGTATTCTCTGACTTCCGATGACCCTGTCAGGTAACTCATTTGACCGAGGTGGACACTCTCAGCGAAGATGCATAAGTTTCTCGGGTCACCAGCTGGTAAGAGGCAGAACCATAGCCAACCTGGTTGGCTTGATTCTGAGCTGTGATCTAACTAACCCCTCCCTGTTTCATCCTCTCCCATTCCCTTCTCATTTGTTCTCTGGAACTGATCCTTCAACTGTTGCCTTGGAGAGGAGGAAATTGGCATGAAACCAGCAAGCTTCTCCTTTGTCCTCTTTCCTGGATTCTCATCTGAGAGCCCATGGAGGCCACTGAGCCTCAGCCAGAAAATCCCGCTTCATCCCTCTCTTTGGAGTCCAGAGTCCTTCTAGCCTTCCCTGCTTCATGGCTTTCTCACCGCCTCCCCTAACTGTGTTGTCCCTGAGGGCAGGGCCTGCATGGCCCTTGGACCCCTCCTCTAAGCCATCACCTGGCCCAGTGTCTGGAATAGAGGTGTCGAATGCTGCAGGTGTGAGAATAAATAAAAGCACCAGTCCCCCCACCCCTTGGTTGTGACCTGACATGATCTGTTCCTACCTTATCACCCAAGCTGAACTCTGAACCTCAAAGTTTTGAACTTGAAAGAATAAGGCACAGATAACCTCGTTCACAGAATGTGATGCAACTTTTCCAAGAGATAGCTCACTAGTATTTAATAATAAATGAGAAATGCATATGACAATTTTGGTAACGATGCGGCAGCACAGAAAGTTGTATGAATGTGATGATCATAGCTGTGTGCACAGAACACCTGGAGGGTTTCTGGGTCAAAGTGTTGAGGTTTGCTCCTTGGGTTCATTGAACCAGGAAGGCTCTGGGCCTGGGGACACCAGCCACAGTGAGGCAAGTGAGAGGTCTCGTACTGAAAATTACAAGATTCTTCCTTAGGGAAAATGATCAGCCTAAGTGAAAAGTCATATAGCCGCTGACATTGGGGATCTGTCAGAATCCTCTCTGATGATCTTGCCCCAAAGCCACAGCTGGGCAAGCCCTGCTCACCTGCTCCAAACTGGTCAGCCTTTTGGGTCCTGACTGTTAAATTTGGAGTCCATGCAGGACAACTAGGGATCTGCCAAAAATTAGTAGGCATATGAGGATACTTCTAACATGAAAGGTAGGGACCAAAACAAATAGAAAAAGGAACTCAGAGGAAACAGAGATGATACAGAGAACAAAAGAAAACTGCAAACAAAAAAACTTAAAAAAAACAACCCTATGATTAATATCTTCAGAGGTTTGAGAAGCGTGTCATGTCCATATTGTGTCCAAATGTAGATACAGGAAACGGCCCTAGGAAACTAGACAATGGATAGTGGAAATAAAAATTGCAACAGAGGGGCTGGAAGCTGAAGTAGGGTGTCCCTCATTAGGTGGAATGAAGAGACCAAGAAATGTAATACAGGAGAGAAAAGAAAAAAAAGATAAATCCAGGAGGTTCACATATAACTACTAGGAGTTCTAGAAATAGAGAAAAGAGAAAATAAAAGGGAGAAATTATGAAATAAATTATACAAGAAAATGTCTAAGAATTTGAGGACATGAGTTTCCAGATTAAAAGGGCTTACTGGAACTTCCCTGGTGGTCCAGTGGTTAAGAATCTGCCTTCCAATGCAGGGGAAGCAGGTTTGATCCCTGGTCAGGGAACTAAGATCCCACATGCCACGGGGCAACTAAGCTTGTGTGCTGCAATTACTGAACCCGTGCGCCACAACTAGAGAGCCCCCCCGCCACAATGAAGAGCCTGTGTGCTGCAATAAGAACCGACGCAGCCAAGTAAATAAATAAAATAAAATAAAATAAAAATAAATAAATAAAAGGGCTCACCAAGTAACCAGCCCAAGAACTAATGTGACAAGATGCATTGTGAAATTTGAAGCAGCCAAAATAAAGAGAAGGTCCTATGAGCAACTGGAGGCGGGGAAAAAAGACAAATGTGAAGGCTCAGGAATCAGAATGGATTTGGACTTTTCAGCAGCAGTTCCAGAATTCTATATCCAGCTAAACTTTCAATCAGGGTGAGGGTAGAATAAAGACATTGTCAGATAAGCAGGATCCCAACATTTTGCATTTCATGCACTCTTTCTAAGTAAGGTACCGAAAACAGGAGAGACACAGGATCCAGGAAACAAGGACTAAGGGAAATACATCAAAATGTATGCCCACCATCAAGTTCTACCTACAATTTACCCTAAAAGGAATGCAGGAGTGAAGGAATGAAGCACTCTGTGCTCTGGGAAAACAGGTAGAACAGGCCCTCAGAAGTTAGATATTTTCAGGAGAAAATTGTCTGAACCCAGATTCTTGCATCTTCTCATACTTAGAAAAGCATTAAAATAATTTACTGAGATATCGGTTCCTCGTGACTAACAGTAACCTTCTACCGAGATGTGTGTTTGACTGCACGTACCCCTTCTCCAAAATCACGTATATACTGACCTCCCCTCTTACCTCTTTGGATCAGTTCCTCAGAGCTATCTGAGAGGTTGTCTCCTGGGCTATATTCCTCAGTAAGTCCCCCAATAAAACTGAAACTCACAGTTCTCACATTGTGCATTTTTTTCCAGTCCACATATGGTTTATGTTTATCTCGGGCTGATGGAATGACAGGTATTACAGTGGCAGTCCCCATAACAAACCTATTTGTTTCCATCAAACACCACTTTGTTATGAGACTTCCTCTCTTTGGTTCCCAGAATGTCCCCATAATGAGTCTATAGGGCATAAATTAAAAGTAGGATGGTACATAATGATCCATCTTAGCTGTATTAATTTAGTTGCAAACGATGTTTGTCATGTAGAAGTGTGATGGACTTTTAGCAATATCATAGTTGTTTACTATTGATTCGTTGAGCATTCTTAGTTGTCAAGAACAGAATTCACTCTAGCTAATATTTCTCAGGGAAGGAATTTATCAAGGGATACTATATAGTTCACAAAATCTCCGGGAAGGTAGATAATCAGGCTTGGATGCCATGGTGTCAGGAACATCAGTTGAATCACATCCAGGGATGCCTTGGTGGCCACCCACTGACCCCACAGGGCTCCCATGCTGCAGCTGGCCCAGGCTGGAGGTCTCTGCCACCTTGGGTGCTACATACCTTCCACATGGTGCTGCCTCTCCATGCCACTACCTTCTCAACTAAAATTTCACAAGGGAGCATTTGATTGGTGGAGCCCAAGTCATCGGCTTGCCTGTGTACCAGGTATAAGGGATGCTGGGAAAGTGAACTTCTGGCTTCTGCCTCCAGAGGGGGTGTGGAATTGTCAGATGGAGAATCTCCAAAAAGAGCAATGTATGGGCATTTGTGCCTGGGCAGCCCAGCACTGGGTGTCCAGCAGTTTTTGATAAAAGCCAGTTTTTGATTCATTGGCCCCATAAACAGTGAATCTGATGACTGCCTTCTGGGCTAGCAGGACAGAGGTTCAGATGTGGCAATTCTGTCATCCTCGCGGGAACCCACTGAGCGAATTGCTGCCCCTTCCCTGCCAGAGGGCAGTGCTGTGCAGATCTTCTCAGGGCCAGGGCTTCCAGTACCCTTCCCGGTCCTCTGGGCTCTGCCCCTAGTGACTATTCACTCATCCACAGCCAGGGACTTCCTTCCTTCCACTCTACCTAAGGATCGGAGATTTGCACTAAAGCTTGATTTGGGTTTGACTCCTAATTAGAGAGGCAGTGTCCTCTTACAAAGAGGACACTGCCTCTCTAATTAGGAGCTACATCGTTTTTTTTTGTTTTGTTTTTTAATTTATTTATTTTATTTATTTATTTTTGGCTGCGTTGGGTCTTCATTGCTGCCGGCGGGCTTTCTCTAGTTGTGGCGAGTAGGGGCTACTCTTCATTATGGTGCACGGGCTTCTCATTGCGGTGGCTTCTCTTGCTGTGGAGCATGGGCTCCAGGCTCACAGGCTTCAGTAGTTGTGGTGCACAGGCTTAGTTGCTCCATGGCATGTGGGATCTTCCCAGACCAGGGCTCGAACCCGTGTCCCCTGCATTGGCAGGCGGATTCTTAACCACTGCACCACCAGGGAAGCCCTAGGCCCATTGTTTTTTTATGGGAAAAAGAATCTATTAGAAAAAGATGAATATTTTTCTTTACATTTTAATTGTATATATTCCATAGGATACAAATGTCACAAGTTTATGGCTCAGGTGAATTTTTACATACGTAAACACACAGATCAAGACAGAGAAATTTCCAGCAGCCCAGAAAGTTCTCCCATCCCCTCTCCTAGTTACTACCCCATGAGAGAACCACTTCTAACACCATAAATTCATTTTGCCAATTCTTGAACTTTGTCAAAATGGAATCCAACAGTACGTACTCTTTTGTGTCTGGCTTCTTTCACTCAACATGAAAGACTCAGGAGATTTTAATTTTTCATGTTTGTCCTTTTCCTTAGTGTTCTACAGTGAGCAAACATGACTGTAATTCAGTTTTATTTTTAGATAGTAATATCTTTAAAAATAATAATAGCAATACCTGTTAATTACAACATTTTCAGAAAATATAGGGGTTTTTTTATGAGCAGAAAGAGTAGAACTTTAAAAATCATGAAACTATACAAAAACAGTTTATAATCATATACATATAAATAATGGAGCTGCAACTAAGATGTATGTTGCCCCAAAGCTGCAAGGTGGCTCCGACCTCCTCTTGGGCCCCTCATTATTACCTCTAACCCCAGGCTGCCTGCACATCCTCATGGATGTCTGCCAGCAGCTAGTGTTACTGAACCAAATTTGGGTCTGTTTTTCTGATGTGCAGCAAAGCCCGTCTGCTGACACCAGGTTGTGGCGAAGGAAAGTACAGTGTTTATTGAAGGGCGCCAAGCAAGGGAGTGGGAGACAAGCCTCAGATCCACTACCACTCGGTCTTTGAGTTAAAGTTTTTTTAAAGGGGAAGAACAAAGAAGTTGAGGTTAATCATGGTCTTGTGACATTTCTGTGACATTTCTTAATCATAGGAGTCAGGATGTCTCTGGTTTACAATCTCTGGCCAAGTGGTCCATGGCTTGGGGGTCTGTTAGCTCATCTTGTCCTGGAGAAACAACCTGAGTTTGTACACTGATGATGATGGCTACAGCAGCAATTTTAGTACATTAACGATGTTATCGACAGCAACAATTTTAGTCATCTGACTCTGGTTAGCACAGTTAGCACAGGACTGAGGTCAGAGGGGATGAGAAAGGAAATAAAGTTTTGGACAGAGAGATTAATCATAAACTCGGTAAGGGAACTCAGTTTTAGGGGGACTCAGTTTCAATGCGTCCCAGAGGAGGGGTTAGCAGGAGGCCCCAGCAGAGGACTGGCACAAATCCATACCATTTCAAGGGCCCACTGGGGCTGGCACTGAGGACAGAGACAGAGGGGTCTCCTTGTGCTTTGGGGAGCCTCTCTGACTGCAGGAAATCCAGACCAAGCCTTGGTACTATCAACTGAAAAAAATGCACAACGTCAGAGCAGTGGGTTTCAGTTTTATTTGGGGACTTACTGAGGCCTGTCAGGAGGAAAACATTTTCCTCTACCTTTCTAGTTTCTTCTGGCTGGTCTAGGAATGAAATTGACATGAGACAGATTAACAGGAGAAAATAAAACAAAATTTAGTAACATGAATACAGGGGAAAGACTCAGAAGAACTGAGTAACTCACCAAAATGGCTGAAACCTTCACCATAAACACCATCTTCAGCTGGAGACAAAAGAGGATGCCGGAGGTAGGGGTTTAGGACTTTGAAGGGACGTGGAGACGGGAAAGCAAATGTTTGGTAAATAAATGTTTGCTGGCCATGCAGAGACTATGGGATGCAGAGTGGTCTCTGGTCTCTAAGAATTTCCCTCACCACACGTAGCCCATATTCTTTGCCAATGTCTCTGGTGATTCCTGAAACAGGTCCTCTATCTAACTTCTTTAGGCAGCTAGGGAGAAGGTCAGAAGTTTCTTCCTGAGTGTTTTGATTGTTCTCATCTTGAAATAATCTGCATTCCAAAGATACATTTTGGGGTGGCAAGTTTTGCTTCCTTACAGTCCTGCCTTTGAAACTTTTTAAGAATTTTCACCGTCCAGAGGCTGAGTTGGTGGATTGTTCCACTTCCTTAAACCACTCTCTTAGCCCTGACAGCAGGTCAGTTAAATTCATTTTAGGAAATGGTGATACAGGCGGATTCTCAAAGTTAGGCCTATGAGGTGCAAGCAATCGGGTATTTAATAAGAGGCATTAAGGATTGGAGCAAATTACAAACCCAGTGTCTGAGTCCTGAGAGCTGCCAGTCCAGAAGACTTCTAGACGTCAGGGTCGAAGCATCTTTTGAAGTTTGAAATGTCTCTGGTGATGTTGTCAGGTATTTACGTAAGCTTCCTGAGTGGCCCAAACAACAGAAATGAAAATTGTCTAAACATGAGCTATTGTGGTGATTTCTCTGAAGTTTCTATCAAGTCATCTAGCTTTAGTTTGCAGGGCTTCAGAAAAGTGCAGTTTTAGTTCTCAATGATTCCAAGTCAAAGTAGGAGAAAAATTGGAAAAGTTTGGAGCGTTGTAGTCAAATCTTTGAGGAAACTATAAGAATTCAGGATACAGTCCAATTTACTGATAGAAAAACAAAACCTCAAAGATGTTAAACAGAACTGAATCTAATATCCACAACCGTTGTGTTATAGTTTCTGCTGAAACACTGGTTTTTTCCTCTCTTAAATCACCCATCATCCCAAGCTATTTTTCTTGCTGACAAATTTTGTAACAGAGATAACATAAACTTATCTGACTTTTGGTAAACCTGGGTAGAATAAAAGTTTTAAGTTTAATGCTGATAACATTAATACATGCCTATTTAAATTAAACCAATAATTTAAAATTTGCTTTTATTTACTAAAGAGTAGTCCTACATCACATGAACTTGAAAAACATTTGGGTTCGTTTCTATTACACTTTTGAGATTTAGAAATATTTCATTTATAAGTGCTTACTTTCAAGCCAATTAAATAAAGCTCCTTTACAAATTAATTTTGGCAATACTATCAAGAGGTAGAAAAATACTACACCAATAATATACACATTGAGACCTATAGACAGACACAACCAGAGACCTCATAGCTTTCATTTAAAAATTTTAGTCATGAATCAGGCATGAACTAGAATCAGGCTGTGAACTAGATTTTGGGTAAGGGAGCCTTTCCAGCAGTTTGTAGTTTTTAAAAGGCCCCTTTTCCTCTTTTTTCCTTCGGTTTCAAGTTCTACCTGATCAAGTTAACTAGGCTCAGTCTCAGGCTATTGCGTGCTGTATTTATATTTCTGATTTTGTAAGTTTTGCAAGACAAAGACAGTTGCTTTCAATTCCCTAAAGAACTGGGCTGCTGTCTAAATGATATCAAAAGATCGATTTGCCCAACTACATTTTCTTTAATTTGCTTCTTTGTATCAGTGAGATTTCCAACTAAACTAGAAATCAAAGGATTTTTATGTTCTACAACTTCAGGGTTCAGTGTATCATGCCTTCAAAAGTTTGCATGAGGCATTCAACAAAGACCCTCTTTCCAAGCGCACAAGTCAACACCAGACCAGTTCACCCTAGAGGCAAAAATCTTCCACTATTGCTCATGTTAACACCTGAATATTAGTCCCCAGGTTTTACCTCACACTGTGTGGGTTCAGGCAACCCTACTGGTTTCTATAGCATGTTCAGTTAACATTGCCTGAAGTTAACATTGGATTTCTATGCCCTGTCTTAAAATACCAGGTGGGGGAAGCGTTCCCCAGTGAGACACAATGTCTATCCTCACAATACAATCAGGCAAAAGAGATGCAACCATATTACAAAAAGCCCATTCAGATACACCAATTTCCTTATAAACTTTCATCCCAATTCTGTTAACTCTTATACCTTTAACCATAGCCTCCATTAGGACCCCATCAGCAAGTCTTTATCTTACCCCTGCTATCAAATCGAATTTGGGTCCACTTGCCCGACTCCATGGCAAAGCCAATTTACTGACATTGGGTTGTGGTGAAAGAAAGTACAGCATTTATTGCAGGGCGCTAAGCAATGAGAATGGACAGCTTATGCTCAAAACACCTGAACCCCCCTGTGGCTTTCAGGGAAAGGTATTTTTTTTTTTTTTGGCTGCATCGGGTCTTAGTTGCGGCACATGGGATCTTCGTTGCAGTGCACAGGCTCTCTAATTGTGGCACGTGGGCTCCAGAGCACGTGGGCTCTGTGGTTGTGGCGCAGGTGCTCCAGAGCGGAGGCTCTGTTCTGTAGTTTGCGAAGTGTGGGCTCAGTAGTTGTGGTACTCGGGCTAGTTGCCTCGCGGCATGTGGGATATTAGTTCCCCGACCAGGGGTCGAACCCGCGTCCCCTGCATTGGAAGGCAGATTCTTAACCACCGGACCACCAGGGAAGTCCCCAGGGAAGGGCTTTTAAAGGCAACATTAGGGGTGATGGTTGCAGCTTGTGGACTTTCTTCTGATTGGCTGGTGGTGAGGTAGCAGGGTGATATTTCAGGAATCTTTATCATCAGTCTTCTGGTTCCAACCAGTCTGGGCTCTATACGTGGTCATCATCGTGTAGTCACCATCCTTTACCAGGTGTGGGGCGGTCTTAATTTCTGCAGAACAACTCTAAGATATGCACCAGATTGTTATCTATAGCCCTTGAGGAGGAACTAGGACTCTGTTTTATCACTGAACTGTTGTTTAAGCTACCATTACTTTTCTTGATTGACTGCTTTTCCTTTGTTTCTGCATTCCCTCACTTCTCTAATTAACTTCTTCTGCCTGCTCTTTGAAACTCGGGGAAGGTCTAGGAGACTAAAGTTTTTTCTACAAAAAAGAAGTGGGGGACACAGTGGGGTCTTGTCACAGGAAAGGCCCTAAGGGTCCTGCTCAGTTTTAATCTCCCTTTTTCTTTCATACGCCTCAATCCTGAGGGAAACAGGAATGGCACAAGAAAGGGAATAAAGTTTTGGATAGAGAGGTTAATCATAAACTTGGCAGGGGAACTCGGTTTTAGGGGGACTCGGTTTCACAAGGAGTCCCAGGAACTTTTTCCTTGTATCCCCTGGCTGTTTTATCCACTCCTGTATAAAAGGCTTTGGGTCCCGACTGAGGTGGGGAGCAAAGGGTCCCAGGGCCTTTTGTGGCTCTTTAACTTGATTAATTGGTCTAACTCTTGCCCTAAGCAATTGCTGGTCAGGTTTTTCAGTGTATTTTTTTTTTCTTCCAGCCTCTAAAATTTTTCTAAAGTAGGGGTAAATAGAGTAGACATGTTTGGAGCCCTTTAATGTTTGGGGGATCAATAGGGGGTCCCTTTGGCCCAACCAAAGTTAGGTAATGCTGTATTAAAATCTTTGTTTCAATCCCATCAATGTCTGTTTTATTTATCCCATTTCTTAATAACCATCTAAAGATTTCCATTCTGCTGGAAGAGTCCAGTGACTCTTCCCTTCCCGATTTCTCTTTATTCCACTACTTTCTTTTTTTTAATAAATTTATTTATTTATTTGTTTTTATTTTTGGCTGTGTTCCGTCTTCATTTCTGTGCACGGGCTTTCTCTAGTTTCAGCGAGTGGGGGCTACTCTACATTGAGGTGCATGGGCTTCTCATTGTTGTGGCTTCTCTTGTTGCAGAGCATGGGCTCTAGGCACACGGGCTTCAGTAGTTGTGGCATGTGGGCTCAGTAGCTGTGGCTCACGTGTTCTAGAGCGCAGGCTCAGTAGTTGTGGCGCATGGGCTTAGTTGCTCCGCAGCATATATGCGGGATCTTCCCGGACCAGAGATCGAACCCTTGTCCCCTGCATTGGCAGGTGGATTCTTAATCACTGTGCTACCAGGGAAGCCCTCCACTATTTTCAATATTTGTTTTATTTACCATATTTTTAAATAACCCTTTAAAAATTTCCACCTTGTTCCCTAGGAGGGGAAGCTGGGATACCAAACTCCATAAGGCTTCCCAAACTGTTTTGTTTGGGGTTTTTTTCTCATTAGTGCGTTCTTAAAATTAGTTGTTATATTTCTTTGTATCCACCCTTTAGTTTGTTCTTTTCATAGGTACCAATAAAATAGCTATTTATGATGAGAGCTCTCTAAAATATTTTATCAATTTAGAAGTTTTTCCAATTTAAAGGATCCATCATCTGGCCGTTGCCAAGTAGGGTCTTAATAGTGACTCAAACCAATAAGATGCAAGAGGCATCCCTACAAGATAGTGTAAAGGATGTAGCCCTCACAAGATCCAGAAAGTTCAGTCTCAAAAATAGTCTAAGAAATTAAAGACCTTTGTCGCATCACTAATAAAGCAATGAGGGTCGAGATGACAAAGGCCCCCATATGGACTGGGACCCTATATGACAAACTCCCCTGAGAGCTGGCATGGCTGGACAAAGAGACTGCTAGGAATCCCAGCCTATTCAACAGGCTACCAAATGCACACTGATGTGTGCACCTTCCAGGTGGCAGAAACCAGAGAGACTATTCTCACTGGTTTACAAGCCAAGCTCTCAAGACATAGAACAAGATGAAAGGAAAACCTAATCATTTGAATGGTTTTCCTCCTTATGAGACAGGACACCAAAAACAGAGACAAAGGAAAACAGTGACCATTTCTGGGAGCAGAAGAATCAACAAAGCAAGCATACCCTGCCAAATTTCAAACCAAGAGTTACCCAATCCAAGGAGCTGCCCACAGATATTTTCTCCAGCTAATCTATTTTAGAAGAGAGAAAAACTCACCAGTCTCGTTTCCAGCAGACCCTGAAGGCAGAGATCCGGGAGACTGACATAGTAAGAATTCTTACATTCTGGGGCCTTTCGTCAGTTATCCCAGGGTCTCTTAACTGTAGCAGCTTTGGAGTGAGTAGCGTCCAGCCAGTAAAGTTGCATCCCACCCTCGTTGCCACCTGTTGGGGAGGAAGACTTTTTCCTCTACCCTTCTAGGTTCTTCTGGCTGGTCTAAGAATGAAATTGACATGAGACTGATGTCTCATCAGAAGAAAATAAAACAAAATTTAATAACACACCTAGGGACTTCCCTGGTGGTCCAGTGGTTAGGACTTCGCCTTCCAGTGCAGGGGCTGCAGGTTCGATTCCTGGTTGGGGAGCTAAGATCCCACATGCCTCGTGGCCAGAAAACCAAAACGTAAAACAGAAGCAATATTGTAACAAATTCAATAAAGACTTTAAAATTTGTCCATATCCAAAATAAATAAATAAATAAATCTTTAAAAAAAGAAAAATAACACACATACATGGGAGAGACTCAGAAAAACTAACTCGCCAAAATAGCTGAAAATGTCACCTTAAGCACCATCTTCAGCTGGAGACAAAAGAGGATGCCGGAGGTAGGGGTTTAGGACTTTGAAGGGACGTGGAGATGGGAAAGCAAATGTTGGTAAATAAATGTTTGCTGGCCATGCAGAGACTATGGGGTGCAAGGTGGCCTCTGGTCTGTAAGATTCCCCCACCACACGTAGCCCATATTCTTTGCCGATGTCTCTGGTGATTCCTGAAACAGGCCCTCTATCTAACTTCTTCAGGCGGTTAAAGGGAAGGTCAGTTTCTTCCCAAGTCTTTTGGGCCTTGATTGTTTTCATCTTGAAGTAATCTGCATCCCAAAGAGACATTTTGGGGTGGCAAGTGTTGCTACCCAAGTCTTTTGGGCCTTGATTGTTTTCATCTTGAAATAATCTGCATCCCAAAGAGACATTTTGGGGTGGCAAGTGTTGCTACAGGACTATTGCCTAGGAGACAGCCTTTCAGATAGCTCTGAGGGTCTGCTCCAGAGAAGTAAGGGAGAAGCCACGATTTATATGAACTTTTTGCTGGAAAAAAACCATGTAGCCTAACATGAAAAGATTACCGCTAATCACAAACAACAGGCGTCTCAAGTTAATGCTTTTAGTGCTTTTCTATGTAGGGGAAGGTGCAAGAATCCGGGGGTCATGGAAATTTTTCCTTAGATATACATCGTAACTCTCTAGGGGCCAGTATAATCCAAATGCTTCCTGGTTTTCTTCATCCTGGAGTCTCCCTCAGGGTGCACTGAGGGGTTCCCCTCAGGTGGGTGACCGCAGTGGCTAATGGCTTGATCTTTGTAGAACTGGAATGGTGGACAGCATTCTTTCTTTACAGTACCCGAGTCTGGGAGGGGCTATGCGGGCTGGAGTCAGCAAGAGGAGGAGGGAGGCTGACTGCTTTGTCAGCTTCTCGCTTAACCTTGAGCTGGTGGTTATAAGCTGGGCCCCAGGGGCCCAGGGCCAGAGTCACCTCGTCAGGCCCTGCTGCAGGAGGAGCAGTTGTGGGGGCAGCATGCTGGCCAGGGGGCTTCCCCTCCACTCAGTCCTGGTCAGAGGCTGCCAGCCCCTCCTGAGCACCCCGCGGGAGGGCCTGGGGCATCCCAGGGTGGGCACTGGAGAGGGAGCCGGCATCTCCACTAAAACCCCTCGCCCCTTCAACGAGATCCCCACCCCTGGTGACAATGGCTGGCTTAACCTATACCGTTTCTGGAGGGAGAAGGGCTCACAGAAAATCCACTATCACCACGTCCAGAACTTCCAGAAGTACGGCCCCATTTACAGGTAAGCCTGGCAGAGGTTGGGGGCTGGCGGGATAGGGCAGCCCTGCTGTGTTCCCCTCTCCTCGCATGGTCTGCCCTCCCATTCCAGGCTCTTGTTCACCTCTGACTTTATTTCTTCCTGCCTGGGGGTGGCAGGAGAAGGGATAAGGCTTCCCAGACAGTGGGTTCACTTCCCAGCCCTGAGGCCTCAACAGTCCCTAGGTCCTATACCCTTTGAAACTTTAGGGAGGTGGGAATGCTAAGAGAACAAGCCCTGACAAATGCCTCTCTGCATCCATTTTCTGCAGGACACCTTGCAAGGTAAGTTTATCATCCCTATTATCAGAAGAGAATGAAGTTCAGAGAGGTTAGGATTCTTGCCCTGGTCACTCAGCTAGAACCCTGTCCTGCTGGGGCGCTGGCCTCGCCCCTTGGCCCTGTGCAGCTCTGGAGCAGCTGATTTTGTCCCTTCCACTAGGCCTGGCTGGAGCCGCTCTTCCCCAAGCATCTGCCTAGCTTCCTGCCAGGAGGAAGGGCCTTTGGTCTTTTGACCACTGTGTACCCCACCTTCTTGCCCTGGGATGGGGGTGGGGCCTGGGGGCTGCCCTTGGTGGGAGGTCTCACTTGTTCTGGTCTAGCAGTTTCTAAGGTGGGTGGGCTTCAAGACACACCTGGGTTCTTTTCTGAGAGCATAGGTGAGGGGGATGGGAGGTGGTGAAGGTGGTGGTTGAGGGCAGGGAGGGGACACCAGGAGGGACAATACTTTACTTTTACTTTAAGTGAAAGGGTCGAGATGGGGAAAGGGCATCGTAGGACATGTTAGCTGGTTGGATAGGTGGGCTGGGGGAGGAGGCTAGTTTGTGTAGGGGACCAGCTGCTCACTCATCAGGGTCACTTACTCCCTCTCCCACAATGCATTTTGAAGTCTTAAGTGCCTTTTTTATAGCTGGCTGGAGGCAGGGCGCCGCCCCGCCCCCCTCCCCCGCCCCCCGCCCCCCGCCAGGCTGAATGTCAGGCTTGGGAGAAGTTTGCTCCTGAGCCTCTCTTCCTTGTCTGTCTGTCTGTCTCTTTCTCTCTCTTCCAGGCCTCTATCCCCAACCTCACTTCATGGAGCTCTCTCGTTATCCCCTTCTTCCTCCCCTCCTCCTCCTTCCTTCTCCTAGTCCCTGTAGGAACTCTTTATTTTATAAAGCCCCTTTCTATTTTCTGACTCACTTTCATCTGAGCCTTGGCACATGTCCTTAAAGTTGGTGCTATTATCCCCAATTTACAGATGGGAAAACTGAGGCCCAGAGGGGAGAAGGGTCTTACCAAGGTCACACCGCTCATCAGGGCAAAGCCAAGGCTGGAACCCTGATTGTCTAACTTCCAGTTCAGTATGTCACTATTCTAACTATAGCCTTGAAATAACAAACTTCTAAATGAACGTGAGGAATTTAAAAGACAAGTTTTGTGGACTTTTCCTTAATACAAGGCTGTTCCTGTTCTTTATCAAACAATTTAGAAAAATTGAAATCAGATACAATCTCAGTTTTGATAATATTTATGTTCCATTCAGAATGTGAATATATTTATATGCTGTTTGGCATTGTCCTATAGCAATGTATGGAGGACTTCTTTTCTCTTTTCTCACTTTAAGATAATTTGAAAAGGCAGCATAGTAGCCCATAGTATGCATAAGGCATATTTTTTTAGCCAGTTCTTTAAAGTGGACATTTAGTCCACTCTAGGTTTTTTTTTTTTGCTATTAAACATCCTTTTCCATTTTTTTGCTATGAACATTCTCATCCATCAGGCATCATTGTCTGATGTCAGATAGCTGCCTTGGGCTAGATTCCCAGAGGTGGAAGTGATAATAACAATAGCAGTTCAAGGACTTTGCTTAGCTTTTTTTTTTAATGGAGTCAGTGGTTTGAGGCCGTGTGGCAGCTGGGAAAACACTGACAGGATTTTCTAGGAGGCCGTGGATTGACATATATACACTAATATGTATAAAATAGGTAACTAATAAGAACCTGCTGTATAAAAAAATAAAAATAAAATTCAAAAAAAAAAAAAAAAGGAGGCCATGGCTCGCCAAGGAGACTTTGGGAAGGTAGGCCCAGGCTCTATGGGTCAGTGGTTAAAGCAGTGCTCTTTACATCTCCCCATCCTTCCCTTCCCCCTTCCCCCTCCCTCTCCTTTCTCCAGGAAGAGGGAGGAAGAGAGGGGAGGGAGGTGGGAGAGAGAGAGAATGAGAATTTGGCTTATACCTGTATGTTACATGATATTTTACCTTAAAGTGTATCTTTTCTTTTTCTTTAGAAATAAGTATCTTTTATTTTGCTATTTTACTCTAAGAACTTAATTTATAAATATATTTAATTCCTTTCTTTTTTCTTAACATTTTTATTGGAGTATAATTGCTTTACAATGGTGTGTTAGCTTCTGCTTTATAAGAAAGTGAATCAGTTATACATATACATATATCCCCATATCTCTTCCCTCTTGCGTCTCCCTTCCTCCCATCCTCCCTATCCCACCCTTCTAGGTGGTCACAAAGCACCGAGCTGATCTCCCTGTGCTATGCGGCTGCTTCCAACTAGCTAGCTATTTTACATTTGGTAGTGTATATATGTCCATACATATACTACCACTCTCTAACTTTGTCCCAGATTACCCTTCCCCCTCCCCATGTCCTCAAGTGCATTCTCTAGTAGGTCTGCGTCTTTATTCCCGTCTTGCCCCTAGGTTCCTCATGACCATTCTTTTTTAAAGGGTATCTTGAATTAACTTTCTTATGCAAAAGGCAGATGCAAGTGAGAAGTAGAATTTTCTGTTGTTTCACAAACAGCTGTGCTTTAATACTATCTGCAAAGTGCTTTGAGGTATATTTATACCCGGGGTCTGATGTTTTACTGTAGTTTTATTTTAATAGCGACAAGGTACTTTGTTGGACATCTGATTCCAGGGGGCAGGGCAGCCACTCCCAGAACTTCAATCCTAGAGCCTAGAAGGCATTGCCTGGCCCGGTGCCTGGCCTGCCTGGCAAGCTATCGAGTCACTTCAGTACAGGGTCACTCCAAGCTGCCACGAAGGTGCCATGTTTCTGAGCTCTGCCTGGGTGAGAGGGTGGAGGGTGCTGAGAGTGTGGACACACAGGAAGAATGAACATGGAGGACTTGATGGTCCATGGAAGGCCCTGGGTAAGTCTTGGGGATGTACTGAGGTAGGGAGGAGCCACTGTGATGATAAGATAAGCACAAAGCTGTCACTTATAGAATGTCTAACGGGAATCACACCCATAGACTTCATATCATCTTATCCTTCAGCAATCCTGTAAGACAGGTACTGCATTTATCTCCACTGAGGAAACTGAGACTCAGAGAGGGTAAGAGACTTAGGTCACACAGCGAGGAGGCTGTGGAACAGGGTCCACTCCCAGGCCTGTCTGCTCTGCGCTGTCAGTCGCAAGGTGGTTACAGACGAACCGAGACCTGTGTCCTGATTGACCAGGCTGTGTGTGGCTCTCCTCAAAACCTTACATCACAGCACCCCTTCTCTGCCCCTCCAGAGAGAAGCTCGGCAATTTGGAGTCAGTTTATATCATCGACCCTGAAGATGTGGCCCTTCTCTTTAAGTTCGAGGGACCCAACCCAGAACGATACAACATCCCACCCTGGGTTGCCTATCACCAGTATTACCAGAAACCCATCGGGGTCCTGTTGAAGTGAGTCTTGGGCCATCTCCCAGGGGCTGGAGGGAGATGATGGGCAGCTGTGGCGAGGGCAGAGGCTGGGGGTGAGGGGCTGGGGCCATGCGGGCCCTGCCCTTTCTTTCTAGTGGGGGCCTCTAGACAAATCCCTGTCATCTTCCTGCCTCCATAAAACAGATGATGGGGATGGTGAACTGCCCTGCCAACCTTCAGCGACATGGTCAGGCAGAAGATCTTACTGAGTAATTAAAGACCTTGAAAAGTTCTCATTTACTGGTTCATTTATTAAGTCCCATCTTATTGAGTGCCTACTATGTACTGGTCCTTGTGCTGGGTTCTGAGTCACAAGTAGGGCAGGGCCCTGACACTGTGAGTCCCTTATAGCCTAAAGGAACAGTGAGAAACATGAACAAATCAGTGTATTTAAATGTACTAGGTACCGTTTTCCACCAAATTGCTCATCAAAAATTTAAAATGTGACCATAGCAAGTGTTGGTGAGGATATAGAGCAACTAGAACGCTCATAGCTTGCTAGTGGGGCTGGAAACTGATGCCACCACTTTGGAAAATGGTTGGACATTACTTCCTGCAGTTGAATATTCACATGCTTATAATGCAGCAGTTCTGCTCTCAAGGATATACTCCAAAGAATATCCTGCCCCCCGAGGCGGACATGTACTAGAATGTTTGCAACACGGTTGTTCATAATAGCAGAAACCTGGAAACCACTTAAATGCCCAACAGGAGCATGAATGAATGACAGTGGCACACCCCAGTCAAAAAGAACAGACTCAGTGACTCACAATAATACAGCTGATATCTAGAAATATAAAATTGAGTGAACAAAGCAAATCATGACAGCTTTTATAAGAAGTTGAAAACAAGTATACATTTTTAAAAAGTATGTTTTAGAAATACATGTCAGTCAGATAAAACTATATACAAAAGCAAACAAGGGATTCAGGTTGGTGATCCCCTTAGCCGGGGAGGCAGGCTGTGGGAGGACCAGGTGGGCATCTGTAAGTTATTGTCAAGATCCTAGTTTTACTGCTGGGTGGTGAGTTTATAATAACATTCTTGTAAACAAACAAAGCCCCAAAATGACAAAGAGGGCTTTGCATGGATTTATTTTCAAGAATGGGCCATAAGCTGAGAATAAGAATGGGCATTAACCCTATTCTGGGCACCTGAGATTCCCCACCAATGTGAGTAATGGGACGTGTTGGGGGTGCAGAGGTTGGTCAATTGTGTCTGTGCAGGGGTCAGAAAAGGTGATGTAGAGGGGCCCTTGAATGGTAGGAGGTGAGATTGGCCAGGAGCAAGGGGAAGTGGTGAGGAGGGCAGGCCTGTAGCAGAGGCAAAGACTAGAGGGTTTGAAAGTTGCTTAAAGGCTCTAAGAATATGATTTCCTGGCTTGAAGCAGCAGCAGCAGAGAGAGTAGAGCAGGGCTGGGGTTTTGTTCTCCTTCAGCCTCTTTTTTTCCTGTCACACACCTCCCCACTTCTCTCCCCACTGCCCCGCCCAGGCCAGGCAGAAGCTGGGAGGAGGTGAAGGCAGAGGAGCACGTGGATGTGAGTGCTGGGCTCTGAGCTGTGGCTCAGCCTCCTGGGAGAGCCAAGTCAGCCCCCTCTGTGTTTGCCAGGCCTGGGGTTTGTGACCATGAGGGCCCGAGGGCCCATGTTTTCTCAGGAAGGCAGGAGCCTGGAAGAAAGACCGGTTGGTCCTGAACACGGAGGTGATGGCTCCAGAGGCCATAAAGAACTTCATTCCCCTGCTGAACCCAGTGTCTCAGGACTTCGTCGGCGTCCTGCACAGGCGCATCAAGCAGCAGGGCTCTGGAAAGTTCTCAGGGGACATCAGGGAAGACCTGTTTCGCTTCGCCTTTGAGTGTAAGGGGCTTGAACCTACCTGGCCACAGTCTTGGGGGTGGGAGAACCCAGCGTCCCACCTAGAGACCTAACACAGACCCTGAAGAAGTGTTGGGACTGGCTTGAGATGAGCTGCTGAACAATTCTCTGCCATCAGCCACCCAGGGGGAGCTGCACGCTCTCATCTGATTCATGCTATGGGGGCAAGAGTCTCTAAAATGTAGGTCTCTATTGCCACTTTCCTCCAAAAACCTGGCTTGGCTTGGCCCTTCATTCCGCAAATCTCCCTCTCCTGGGACAGAGACCTTCCCTTTGAGGTCTGGGAGGGAAGGGGTGGGTTGGGTTAATCCGAACAGGGTATTGGAGGATGTGTAAGAGTTACCCAGATGGAATAAGGAGGCTGGACAGTGTAGGCAAAGGAAACATGCACATGCAAAGGCCCTGTGGCTTGATGGGGGCTCATGTGGTCACTTCAGGAGATGTGGAGTACCCAGAGTTTGGCATGAAATCAGCATTCAGATTCCTGACCCAGGAGGTAGGAAAACCTTGGTGTTGTTGTGTCTTCTTATGTCCAGCCAGAGTGGGCCCTGGATGGCCAATTACCAGGGATTGATGTCCCCCAGGCACCCATCTGACATATTTCAGGAAGTATTTAGCCACTTTGGTCAATTATAGATGAGAAACCTCTCTTTCCAGGAGGAAAGCCGAGAGGCTGCTGGGGGTGCTGGGGGAAGAGGGGCAGAGAAGTTTCATCCCAGCCTGGGCTGGAGGCTCTGCTTCCCACTCAAGTGATTCCTTTTTAGGGTCTGCCGCATGACCCTCTGAAGGACCTGACTGGCCGCCAGAAAGGCAGTTTTCCTTAGCCCTGCAATTTTAGCCCTTTGGGGCTCAGGCCTCAGTTTCTTTACTGAAGGAAGCTGAGGTTGGGTGCAGGGGCTCCTATGTGTTGGGAGGGATGGTTTCCTGGGAGCAGAGGCTCTCAGATGGTCGGGTTGGAAGAGATTCCTCAACCTTGCTTCCCCTGCAGCCATCACCAATGTCATGTTTGGGGAGCGCCTGGGGATGCTGGAGGAAGTAGTGGACCCTGAGGCCCAGAAGTTCATTGATGCCGTCTACCAGATGTTCCACACCAGTGTCCCCATGCTCAACCTCCCTCCAGACCTTTTCCGTCTGTTCAGGACTAAGACCTGGAGAGACCATGTAGCCGCATGGGACATAATTTTCAATAAAGGTGAGGGTTGTATCCTGGGCAGCCATATGTGGGGGACAGGAGAGCCCTGTCTACCTCAGGAGATGGGAAATCCAGGCCTGGGTTGGTGGGGATGAGGTTTGGGGGAGTGGGGAGAAAGAGACAGAGGGAGAGAGAATGTCAGCTGGAAGCCCCAGATCTCAGCCTGCCTCTTTGTCCCAAGTTATGTCAATGAGCACTAGCTTGCCATGTAGAGAACCCACCCTCTGGTCAGCAGGGATGGGCATCAGGAAGGCCCAGGAACCCCTGAATATGGTGGGCTGAAGGCTGGCTAATGGGGATGATTAGATTTTTCTGGAAAAAGAGGATTTAAGAGGCCCATCATATTCTTCCAAGGAGCCCGTGATTCCCAACATGGGTTCAGGACCAGTATTTCAGACACAGCTGTGCTTGCTGACAGAGTAGGACTTTGGTGAGAGAGACTGGTAAAGGGTGGAGAAGGCTGATTGGGATGTGGTGAAGATGCCAGGCCTGGAGTCAAATCCTGCCCCTGCCCCTGACACCCTTGTGACCTTGGGCAAGTCATTATCTTAGATGGACTTCTGTTTCCTTATCTGTAAAATGGGAATGATAGCACTTACCCCAAAGAGCTGTGGTCAATAAATCAAAACAACAGATATGGAGGATTTAGCAGAGAGGGCTGCTCAGAAAGACGGCAGCCTAGAAAGTGCAGGGCTCTAGAAGCCCCTGTACCGCCTCCCACCAGAGATCGTGCTCCTTCCCTCCCCTCTGCAGAGAGCCTCACTCTATTTTTTTTTTTTTTTTTTTGGCCGCATGGTACAGCATGCGGGATCTTAGTTCCGCAACCAGGGATCGAACCTGTGTCCCTTGCAGTGGAAACACAGATTCTTAACCAATGGACCACCAGGGAAGTCCTGGCCTCACTCTATTTTCTTTCTTCCTGCCCCACAGCTGAAAAATACACCGAGAACTTCTACTGGGACCTGAGACGGAAAAGAGAGTTCACCAATTACCCAGGTATCCTCTACCGCCTCCTGGGAAATGACAAGCTGCTCTCTGAGGACGTCAAGGCCAACATTACGGAGATGCTTGCAGGGGGCGTGGACACGGTGAGGACACAGTGAGGTGGCTGTGGGGGCACATCCTGTCCCTTCCTGTGCCCCTATGCCCCCTCCCACCAGCCTGCCTCGCTGTCTGAAACCCTGTCCATGTGGGGTCCATCTCCCTCTCCTGACTCTACTTCCCAGATACTAATCTCCTAGGAGGGTGAGGTCAAGCTGGTCATGCATGGAGCATGCCTTGAGGCTGATCCACCATTTTTTCTTTGCCTCTGAGGAGAGAGTGACTAGGCACACGTGGGTGACACAGCTCACTCCGAGTCAGGAAGGAAGGCAGGACCTCAGAAAAGCTGCCCCTGATGTCTGAAGGCATCATCTGTGCTGTCTCCCAGAGGCCGAACAATACCCCAGAAACTTCTGTTCTTTATTTTTTTTTAAAGGTCCTGGATGGCCAAGTCCTTTTTTTAAAATAATTAATTAATTAATTAATTAATTTATTTTTGGCTGTGTCAGGTCTTCGTTGCTGTGCGCGGGCTCTCTCTAGTTGCGGCGAGGGGGGCTACTCTTCGTTGCAGTGCGTAAGCCTCTCACTGCGGTGGCTTCTCTTGTTGTGGAGCACGGGCTCTAGCGTGCATGGGCTCAGTAGTTGTGGCTCGTGGGCTTAGTTGTTCCGCAGCATGTGGGATCTTCCCGGACCAGGGCTCGAACACATGTCCCCTGCATTGGCAGGCGGATTCTTAACCACTGCGCCACCAGGGAAGCCCCAGAAACTTCTGTTCTTGAAAGTCAAAACTTCTCTATCTTATGTGCCATCCCTTTTTCCAATACCTTAAACTTTCTCAAGCTAATGTGATGGTGAGGGTTAATTCTTTAGTGTTTCGTGGTTATTAGTTATGATTTGGGCAGTGAGACTATAAAGGTGAATATAGTAGACTTCAAATCTCCCAGATGGCTCAGAGAGGAAGAGTATATTAGCTTGCTAGGACTGCCATGACAAAGTACCACAGACTGGGTGGTTTAAACCACAGAAATATATTGTCTCACAGTTCTGGATCAAGGTGTCAGCAGGGTTGTTTTCTTCTGAGGCCCCTCTGCTTGGCTTATTGATGGCCGTATTCTTCCTACATCTTCACATGGTCTTCCTTCTCTTCTTATATGGACACCAGTCCTATTCAGTTAGGGCCCACCCACATGACCTCATTTTACCTTAATTACCTTTTTTTTAAAGGCCCTATCTCCAAATACAGTCACATTGTGAGGTGCTGGGGGTTAGGACTTCAACATATGAATTTGGGAGAGACACAATTCAGCCCATGACAAGGAGGTAGCACGGACACAGATGACTACCTCACCGTATTATAGGGCTGGATGATGAGGCAGGTACCAGGTACTGACAACGCTGAGAAGAAGGGAGAGACTAACATGGCCTTGTAGGACAGGGAGAGTGTTCCATAGAGTAAAATCAATTTGTCTTTCCTCTTGTTGCCAGCAGGAGAGAGGAGGAATAGCATTTCAGGCCTGGGGAGAAGCACGTGTCATGCTTAGGTGAATAACTTGATTTCCTAGGTATCATATTTACATTGTGCTCTAATGGAGGCGTTTCTGTCCCTGGGTTGCAGATGGAGCCTTTGAGCATATTTTAAATATAGTTCATTGTCAGTCATGCAGAAGAGATCTCTGAAAAAAGCTCACCTACGCCAAAGCAGCTATTATTCTTAGGTAACATTTATTAAGCGAGTACTATATGGCAGGCAGGGTCCTAAGCTTTTCACATGTGTTAACTCATTTAGGATTCACAAACAACCCTTTTTTAGATGAGGAACCTGGGGCACAGAGAGGTTAAGGAACTTCGTCAAGGTCACACAGCTAGTAACTTAGTTGACTACCTTATTAAACAAGTATCTCCTGAGTACCCATTCTGTGTCAAGCCTTGGAAGTACTGAGACAAATACATGCATCTGATCTGAGCCTTGAGGAAGGAGTACACGCTTGCTTCCTAGGTTGGGGAAGGGAATTGTAGGAAAAGGGAGCAGCATGAGGAAGATTTCTGGGTTTCAGGAGCTGTGTGTAGCTCCGTGTGGCTACAGCATGAGGAGCATGTTGGAGAGAGGTGGCGGTGGGCTGGGAGCAACAGGCAAGTGTTGGAGGGGGTCCATGGGTCCGGTCAGAGCCTCTGGACTTGATCTGGGGACTCCAGGGAACCAGGCAAGGATTTCAAGCCAGGAAGTGACTGGATGGCATTTTTTCACAATTGTTTCTGCTGGGAGGAAGAAGGAGCATGTTCAAACCTCTTGGACCAAAATATGGTCCTTGGTTAGATAATATGCCAACAACTCGTGTCCTAGCCCTAGGGCAGAGGGCTGTTCCAGCCCAGGGTCCCACCACTGAGGAATCTGAACTGTGGGGCTTGATGAGGGTCACTCAAACCTTCAGTGAAAGTTAACAGTCACGACCTTGGGCTAATACTGAGATTAGCTGGTTAATCTCAGTATATACCACGTGCTAATTGCAATATTGATAGAAAACAGGTCTGGTTGTTCTGGTTTCAGCATTTTTGAGCCTCACTTTATGCTATGCTGCTATAGGCAGATGCTAAGCTTAGGGGGAAGTTCTACTGGGGAGAACGCTGGTCATTTAACAGGCATTTCAAGATGAATGGCAATCATTCAGGAGTACAACCGTTACAGAAGTAGGATTTGGCCTCTTAGGGCCTCTGGAGTCCTTTGGAAGAAGGCATTAGCTATGTGGATGACCCTCTGCTGGCTGGGGAGATGGGTGGGCTCTGGTGACATGAGGGGGGAGGGTAGGGACAAGTGCTGCCCCAAACATTCTTGCCTGGGCCACAAGAAAGATTTCTTGGACATTTGCCTTCTGAGTTGTGTTTTCCTTTTCGTGGATGGTGGTTTCTGGATACTGGGAGAAGGGTGGGGAGAGGTGTTTGGCAACGAAAATTTAGCCTGGGTCTAGGTGCCCCAGGAGTGACCTGTCCTCTTGGTTTTCTGTACCCTCACACTCCCTGTCAGACATCCATGACATTGCAATGGCACTTGTATGAGATGGCACGCAGCCTGAACGTGCAAGACATGCTGCGGGAGGAGGTCCTGAATGCCCGGCGCCAGGCCCAGGGAGACACAAGCAAGATGCTGCAACTGGTCCCACTCCTCAAAGCTAGTATCAAGGAGACACTGAGGCAAGCCCGCCACCACCTATGCCTGTCGCCCCCACCCCCCACAAATCCCTGGGCAGGGTCAGGGTGGTGCCTGCGCACAGGGTTACAAGGAGACTGGTAGCAGGAAGTGGGAAGTCTGGGGAAGATAGCTGGGAAAAGGGAGAAGGGTCCTGCCTCCAGGTCCTCCAGGGTGCTGCAGCTGGGGCTGAGATGCCATGCTAGGTGCAGGACTTGGTCCAGGCCTTAGGGCATCAGCTTCTGAATGCTTTTCACTGGCAGACTCCACCCCATCTCCGTGACCCTACAGAGATACCTCGCAAATGACTTGGTTCTTCGGGATTACATGATTCCTGCCAAGGTAGGTGCAGCAGGAGGGCTGCAGGCTCTGTCAGTCAGACAGACGAGGCCAGGGGCAGCTTGCAGTTGCGTACAGATGGGGGCGATGGGGGCTTCTGTCCTGCCTTTCTTCCTGGAGCTGGCTGGTGGGGTCCTTGGTGGCAGTGGTCCAAGTCCGAATGAAGGGCAGAGGTGGTGGACACAGTGGGTGATGGTCTTTGGAATGTTGCTGGAGTGTAGGGTTAGGAGGGAGATCCCACTGGCTGCCTGGGTCTCTGGGGACCCTCTGGCGCTGAGGAAAGGAGCAGGACAATCCCTTGGGCCGTGCCTGGCCTAGTGTCTTCAGTCACGCCCATTTGATGGGCGAGGCTCAGGGAAGTGGGGGAGGCCTCGTTCAAGGTCACACAGTGGGCAGCGTCCTGTGCTGCACAGCTGGGTAGCCAGGCTAGGGACTGGGAGCGCAGATGCTGGGTAATGCTCCTGGCTGTGAGGAGGTGAGGTTTACTCAGACCTCTGCTCACTGTGTCCCCAGACATTGGTGCAAGTGGCCATCTATGCCATGGGCCGAGACCCTGCCTTCTTCTCGAATCCGGACAAGTTTGACCCAACCAGGTGGCTGGGTAAAGACAGGGACCTCATCCACTTCCGGAACCTGGGCTTTGGCTGGGGTGTACGGCAGTGTGTGGGTCGGCGGATTGCTGAGCTCGAGATGACCCTCTTCCTCATCCATGTGAGTCAAGCCTGGGAACATCTGTCTCCCATTACTTTGTCTCGCCTCCTCCACAATTCCCTGCTGTCTCCTCTCTGGGGACATCCACTCACCACCCACTGGTGCTCCCTGGTCATATGTTCCCCACAGTGGTGATGGGATGGGGGTGGGGTGGGAAAGGTTTTGTAGAAACCAAAGTGAAAGCCCGAACCAAGGGGACAAAGCACTAGTGACGTGTTCAGGCTCTGCGCAGGGTTCAGTAGGAGCTGGCAGTAGACCCCTTGGAGCCTCTCAGATCACACTCAACAGGCACTGCTCACAGGTGAATAAGCCTGGCCTGGGGGAGACAGACCCTCCCTGCCTCTCTCCTAAGCCCACCACCCCTCTTTCTCAGATTCTGGAGAACTTCAAGGTTGAATTGCAGCATCTCAGTGATGTGGACACCATATTCAACCTCATCCTGATGCCCGACAAGCCCATCTTCCTTGTCTTCCAGCCCTTCAACCAGGACCCACCCCAGGCGTGATTGGAGAGGGTGGGCACTGCCCTTCCCGCCAGTCAGGCTAGCAGGGGTGTCGGAGGACGGCCCGAGGGGGTGGGGCCCATGGAAGTGTCGCATCTCCAGTGCTTGGTCCCCACCCCTGCTCCTTTCTGGCCAGCTCTGACCAGATGGAGTTGGCGCTCAGCCGAGGCACCCCTCTCTCACCCCACCTCTTCCCCCTCTTCTCCCATCCCATGAAGGCAATAAACGGCTGAACTCTGTAAAGTGTTTTCATTTCCATCTGACCCCTAAGGTATCCATCACTCCTGTAGAGATGCTCCCTGACCCAGATCAGCAAATAGATCTGAGCGTGAATGGGGAACCCAAGACAGCTGCACTTGACACCGTTTCTGCTGGGACCCGCCCACCTACGACAGCTCAGGAGCCAGCAGGATCAACCTCCCTGCTGTCCCGGTTGGGTGTGAGGCAGAGTTGATGGAGGGCTATTGCCGCTGCACCAGGAGCTACTGGCACAGCAGGCAGAGGGACAAAGAACTTGGCAGAGTTCTGCTGAGAGTACAGGGCAGCCTGAGAGGTGTGGGCCAATCTTGGCTACCAGGGCAGGCCCACCTATCAGGAGGCTCGTATAGGGCTCTGCTTGGCTGAGCCCTGGGCGGGAATTCCCTGCGGGGTCATGAGGACTTCCTGCCAAGGTCCAGCCAGAGTCTTGGGCATGTCCAGGAACGATGTGGTGAAGAGACTGTGGGTGAGGGGCTGGCGTGAGGTGACCGACCCTGGGGACGAGAGGACAGCATGCTTCCTCTACCCCACCTGACCCTTCTCTGGGCTTCCCCAGGCCTTAACTTCCTGCTCCAGCGGGACGTGCCCACTTGTCCAAGCTCTGGGCATTAGGTAGGGAGACTGAGGCAGAGTCTTTGGTGCATTATTTGGACTGCCTGACAATGGTCCCAATTTCGGCCACCTTAACCCCCTCTGAGCTTCATGACTCCTGACTTGACCAGGTACCTGATCCTTCCTGGCCCTTGGCTACCCAAGTCTAAGTTCTTCAGGTAGACGGGGGGGCTAGTGCCGCTAGGGACAGCAGCCCAGCTGGCTTGGCCTCTTCTCCCAGGATCTGCAGGTTCTGAATCCATTCTTGGAGCCTTTCTGCTTTTCCTCATCACAATCCTCTTCCTTGTTGTCTTTCTCTCTCCTTCCTGCTTCCTTTCCTTTCTCCAGGCTTGAATCATCTTTGCTTGGAAATGTTAGTGTTGGAAAGGGCCTTACTGTCAAGGATGTTAATCTCTTTCGGGATAGATGGGGCAACTGAAGCCCAGAGAGGTTGCTTGAGTCACCCAAGGTCACACAGCATGCTTGTAGCTAGAAGCCAGGCCTCCTAACTCTCAGTGGAGGGCTCTTTCTTTTGGCCCTATCTGCTTTTCTGTCCCTGGACACATTTAGACATGATATTCCCAGCTCAGCCTAGCCCTGGCAAATGGGGTATTTCATACTAACATGTAACTGATTGTTACAGGCAGGTTTCAAGTCTTTCCCTTCCCAAGAAACAGATAAACCAAACTTGAAAAAAGGGATTTCAGATATGATAGATGTTTGGGTGCAGGTAGGAAGTTCCAGCCTCTCACAACAGCTGGCCTCTGGTGGTCTCATTTCTTCCAGAGGTCTGGACAGGCCTTGTCTCCCTGGATCCTGCTTTGGAAGGCCTCTTCTCCCCCATCCCCACCCACCCCCTGTCTGGGGTCCACTATGGCCTTTGGCTCTCCAAAGATGGTAGCTCCTGGGACAGGCAGGAGGCTACAGGGCTACAGCAGAGGACCCAGGCCCAGAGTGGGGTCTGGAAGGAGGAAGCTAAGGCACCCCAGGCTGCCCTACTCAACGAAAGAGGTGCATGCTCACTGACCTACAGGGTTTAATAAAGTCATTTTAGGGAGTGGGGCTGAGACTCCTCAGTACACAGAGAGGGAGGCCTGCTCCAAGACTGAGGTCTGCTAGGACTCAGTCTGCTGGGATTTAGAGAGCTTGTTGAGCTTAGTCTCTGAGCTGGGCATCAAGGGGTCCAGCTTGGAGCGTCGCCTTTGGTTCTTGGAGAGGGTGGAGGGATTCTGTGGTGGGCAAGGCAAGATGAAGTGAGTATGCCCCTGCCCCCAGCGGGGTGACTCAATAAAATGCATCTTGCCTGGCAAGTCATGCCTCAGAGGAAACGAAATCCAGCAGGCCGTGACTTCTCAAAGATTTCCAAACCCACTTCACCACAGCAGGTCATACCTAATTTCTGCCAAAGTCTCCAGGGCTCAGCGGGTGAGTTTGAAAAGGTAGCCCTGTGTTCCTCCCAGTTCCCTCATCCTTTTCAGGCCTTTGCAGCAGGCTGGAAATGAGCAGAGTACTGATGGTTCAAGAGTGGAAGCAATCAGGGGGTTTGCTTTAAGGGGCTGGGTGGCCCAGGGCTGAGCTTGAGGGACAGTTGTGAATACGCCTATTTTTTCTTGGGCAGCTGGCAGTGTTTCTCTCTGGCAACATGCCCCCACCTCTGGCAGGTCTGCAGCACTGCAGTGGCCCAAGGAGTGTGTGTTCATGGGAGAATCTTAGGCACTGTGGAGTGGAGAGGGGGGCCACAGCTACTCTACCCATGAGCAAATCCAGTCCTAAAGTACAGTCAGTGCCAGAGCATTCGAGAAATGCCCCTGTGGGCAAACTGTCAACCACAGCCCCTCCTTTTTGATACTCATCACCACCCGAAGGGGAGGGGGTGTCTTGGCAAGGTTTTCTATTCTTCTTAGACAGGTGGGGGATTGAGATGGGGCAGGGGCTTTGGCTGGTAACTGATCAGAAGTTGAGCCCAGGTCTTCTGACTACCAGCCAGGGAGCAGGGCCCCCTGGACAGGTTTTCACAAGGTCCAGTGACTCGGGGGGTGGGGTGGCTGCCAGACCCACCCCCCGAACCCCACAGAGCTCCTCCAGAGGGATCACTCACGAACTCATCTGTGATGATCGTGTTGGAAGGGGCCCTCAAGCCATACTCTTGCTCCTGCAGCCGTGTGGCCAAGTCCTGCTTCTCTCGTCCCCAGCGTCGAGCTGAGTCCTCTAACTATAGACATGAAGAGACACAGCTGGAGAACCACTGGGCAGCAGCGCCCATCCCCGAGAGCTGGGACAGCCCAAACCTCAGCCTGCTCTCTGAGCAGAAAGCAAAACCCTGGGCAACGTGGGCTTGCTACCTTCCCAAGAGACCTCAGGATAACAAGGGTGGGTGGACCAAGCGACAGTTTGAATATGACTGATGGACCCTCTCTGAGTGCCACCAACATACGGAACTCCAACACTGGTCACAATGAGCCCTGACCCTCCTGACACGCGGAGTCCCGTCAGTCCCCAACCACGGAGCTTCAACACTCCTCACGATGAGTCCCAACCATTCTCAAACGTGCAGCCTCGGCCCTGGTCACAAAGGGAGCCCTGACCCTCTTCACACACAGAGCCCCAGCCCTTCTCTAACACGCAGCCCTGACTCTGGTCACACACAGAGCCCAGACCCTCCTGAAACACAAATCCCTGACCCTGGTCACAAAGGGAGCCCTGATCTTGGATGCAGATCGAGCCCAGACCCTCCTCACGCAGGGAGGGAGTCCTGACCGTAGACAGACACCGGTCACCAACCTGACACACACGGAGCCCTCACCCTGATCACACACAAAGACTCGGCCCTCTTCTCACATGGAGCACCGATCCTGGTCACAAATGGAGCCCTGAGCCTGGATGCAGACTGAGCCCCGACCCGCCGTACCCACTGAGTCCAAACATGGTTAAACAGGGAGCCCTGACACTCCAAATACAGGGAGCCCCGACCCTTCTGAAACACAGAGGCTGAGCCTGATCTCAGGCTGAGTGGTGAGGTTATCTGGCCTGTGTGACCCCTGCACCTCACCTACCTGGCTTTCCAGGGAAAGAATCCGGCTCTGAGCGCATTCCAGCTTGGCTAGGAGGTTAAACTTGTCTGAATTATTGGCAAGAAGATCCTGTGGGCAAAGCAGAAACTCACACATGGTCCCCACTGGGGGCTGTAGCTATATGAGCTCAGGAGGCCAGGTGACACTGAGGGAGAAATCAGCCTGGTCTGAGTTCCAAATTCGGCTCCCCGATGCAGAGCCTCAGACAAAGGGCCAAAGACCCTGAGGCCAACGAGCCTCAGACCCCTGCCCGGAGTTTCAGACCTGGCACGTGCCTTTTTCACAGTTGTTCTCCCCACATATTTTGAGTGTATGAAATTTTTGCACACCAATTTTTAAATGTAAAATGCACCAGGGAGCACTAGGTTAGGGCACAGGAAGGAGTCTTGAGCTGGGGGTCATTTTGTAAAGTGAAGGAGCTATTCGTAAAGCAAGCGTTCCCCGTCCTCCGCGCTTTACGTGGATGTCCATGCATCAGGTGTGCTTTCAAACAGAACTCACCCCCTGCGAGTCCTGGGATGAAGAGAAAAACTCTCCTGTGCCCAGCCCACCCCGCTTTTGTAATTCCAAATGTTCTGTCTTCGGGTTTGCATAAAGCAGGGGCCCCTGTAACAGCCTCGGAGGTAGGGAGGGGCCAGGGACACCCACCTATGTGGGCAGGGTACCCTTGCAGTGGCCTGGGCCATCTGTCTCTTGCAGCTTCTCTGCCAGGTCTCCTCTTGCTCCCAACTCCCCAGGGTCCACCTGGGATGGGGGAAAAGGGCTCTCCAAGGCTGTACCAATCCCAGGAAACACTCCAGAATGGAGTTCTGAGAGGCCTGTGTGGAGCCCAACCGCAGGGCAGCCAGGTGGCAAACGGGGTCAGGGGTCAGTTAGGGGCTTGCTTTCCCTCCCAGGATGCTAAATGAGGGTAAGGGTGAAGCTTTCAGACTCGTGTGTGTTCCCCAGGGGAAAGGAGCCAAGGCCTGAGAGCCAGAGGCTCTCCAGGAGACTCCAGGCACATTGGAGACCCTGGGAAACCTTGCTCCTGGTCTTGGGCTTCGACTTGGATTGTGTCTGAGTGATTTCTGGGTGCCTGGTGACCTGTGCAGGCAGGCCCAGGCCAAGCTTGTGCTGCTGGCTCTTACCAGCAGGGCCTGCTGCTGCAGAATGATGGGGGCTGACTGGTGGCGGCTCTTGTCCAGCTCTGCCCGCAGCCTCGAGTTTTCCGCCAGCAGCATTGAGTAAAGGTCAACAGGCAGATTCTCTCCCGTCGGACCCGGGGGAAGGCCAGAGGCTGAGAGCATGGGGAAGGCTGTGGAATGTGGCCATAGATGTTCATGAGATGGGCTTTCCTGCCTCCCTGTCCCTGGTCCAATCTGCCTCAGCGCTTTACTTCTTTCTGCCCCTCTTCTGCTCCCAAGCCTTCAATGGCTCCCTACTGCCCGTGGGATCAGGTCCATACGCCTCCTCAGGCCATCGTTCTAGGCTCTTTAGAATCTGACCCCAATGTTCTCTCTGATCACTCCCCCACCATTTGTCCTGGGTCTGTTTCAGCTCCTCACCTCTATTTTCCTCCCTTCTCTGCTCCTGGCATCGTCACTCCCCAGGCTTGTGCCTGACTGTTTCCCCTCCCTAGGTTGCCTTCTCATCTCTCACCTTAGCCTCAGGGTTCCCGAAAGGTGGGCCCAGCTTTCATTGTTTCTTAAAGACCTTCACAAATGCCCCCTACGGACACCCCCATGCAGTGAAGGCTGACACAGGGCTGGGCTCACAGGGGTCCCCAGTGAGGTGGCACAGAAATCCTCTGCTTGGGCTGGCCTGATGTGGGATGACCTGGCTCTTTCCTGCTCATCAGAGCTGCCTCTGATTGGCAGTTCTAGGTGGCTTTGGTTAACATCAGTGGAGGAAGCAAATCATTGAGTTAACCAGAATTTTTTTGTGTGTTTTATAGAAGCAGACTCTTTCAAGATACCGGGAGATGAGCAAATAATTTGAAGGGCCCTGGAGTTAAGAGGTTGGGAACTGCTGCCCAGACATCCCCTCTTTGCAGGTAGCCCATCTCTGCTTGATCTAATCTCAGAGCATCTTCTGGAAGGTCTGAGCCTCTTTCTAGCATGGCTCACACACTGTGTCCCCTCCATGTGTTCTGAGGGACTCCCTGGTAGGAGAAGGGAGCTTGGGGGACCTCTGGAAGTGCTCAGTGCCTGACGGAGTGGGGAACTGGCACCCTCTGCTGCAGTTTGAAGGTGCTCCTGAAACTGAGAGGCCCCAAGAAGGCAGGGCCTCCAGGGATGAGACAAAAGCCGGGGACCAGACTCACCCACACTGGGCTTTCCCTGCAGCTTGTTCTGCAGGGGCTCGTTCCTTTCCCGCAGCTTGCCCTCCAGCACCCACTCCATCTTCTCAATCACCTGGAGGGCAGAGCACAGAGGCTGGGATGGCCTAGGGGCTCCACCCCTTCCCGTCTGTGGCTGGGCCTGGGCAGCCGGGCCCTTCTGGCACCTGCCTTCTCCTGGTGCCTCACGGTCTCCTCCAGCGCCTTCATCTGCTGCAGCTTGTCCTGGTATCGCCTCAGCAGCGCCGCCTGTGGCTGCTGAGCCTGGTGCAGGAGGAGCAGCTCCTTTTCTCTATCATTCTTCTGATGGTGGGGGAGGGAGGGGAAAGGGGCGAAAGCAGGGGTGCCCTTGACCCTCAGGGTCCACCCCAGGCCACTCTGCTCAGTCCTCCACTGCCCTGGCCCCCTGGCCCCTATGTCCCTCTCCCTTCTGGCCCCAGACTCTTCTCCAGACGCTCCCTCCCGAGCCCCCTTCCCCTCTGCCCTCCAAGTCCAGGCTCACTCGAATCAGCTCATTCTGCAGATGCTGCACCTTGTCTCTCAGCTTCTTCACGTCCAGCTCACTCAGCAGCAGTTTCTGCTTCATGGACGCTGGTGGAGGAGGAGCGGCTCAGGGAGGAGGCACCTCCCAGTTCAAATCGGCATAGTTGGGGGGCAGGGGTGGTGTCTCTCAGTCCTGGGGTTTGACACAGGACTGGACTCTCGGTTTCCCATCTCAGAGAGGAGCCAGCCAGGCTCCTACTAGCCTGTGTCCTGGGAAGGGCTCCCGCCACCCCGTTCCCTTGGTGGCCTGTACGCCCTCACCCAGGTTCTGGGCTCTGTCAGTGATGTCTGGCTCCTCTTGTACCCCCTCCTGGGTCAGCTGGCTCCTCAGCATTTGGTTCTCTACCTCCAGGATGCTGGTCTGTTTCCGCAGTGACAGGATGTCCTCTGCCATCTTCTGCATGGCCCGCCGGTAGCTGTTCATCTCCTGTGGACCCCAGAACTCAGAGCTGAACCCCCAGCCCCACTGTAGCCCCCACCCAATATCTACACCCACACATGGAAGTCAGTGGGTCACTCCTGAGACCAAAGAGCAGAGAGAATCCCAAGCTGTGCCCTCAAGTCTTAGCAACTCCTTGGAGGGGTGGTCATGACAGGGTCTTCACCCCTTCTGGCCGTGTGAGAGCAGCTGCACAAATGTGCTCTCCTGGGGGTGACACCTTTTCCCGGGAGGCCAGCTAGGGGGGACCCAGGGTTCAGACACCAGGTGAGGAAGCCCATGAGCGATGGAGACTTGAAAGGCTCCAGGGCCAGGCTAAATCATGGCTACTTCTCCACCTTTTCCCTTCTCCTTTCTCCCTTCTCTAATCCCTCTTCTTCCTCATGTCACTGAGAACCCAGGGAAGAATCTCTCTGAAATCTCGCTGAATGCTTCTTGGGATCCAACCCTAGGCACCAGCCTCCCAACCAGACCAGGGGGTGTGAAGGGACACAGGGTAGGTAAGCCTGGGAGATCCAGAAAAGGACTCAGGGTCAGGGTTGGGATCCAGCTACAGGATCTAGGGTGTGAGGTGGGGACGGGATGCCAGGCTCTGTCACTAGGTTAATAGTAACAATAATACTAATATCTGGTGTTCATTGAGTATTTACTATGTACCAAGTCACCTTTACTATGTACCAGGCCCACCGCCTTCATTTAGCTTATGAAGGCAGATACTATTATCACCCTCATTTTACCGACGAGGAATCCAAGGTCCGGAGAGGCGAGTAGCATGCTCAGTCACAAAACTAATGAGTGGCAGGTTCAAGGTCTGAAATCCAGGCCTGCTGGCACTTGAGTCCGTGCTCTTAAACGCTGCGCAATCCTGCCACGATGCCCCCATATATGGAAACTTCACAGTATGTTGAGAAGTGATGAAAGCAGGTTACTATAAACAATTATGATCTCAATTTGGGAAAAAAATTCATGTTTGTCCTTGTGTGTGCATAGGAGAATTAATAGGCTATATTTACACGTACTTGTTTCATAATCAGAAATTCCCTACTGTTATTTATAAAAAGTTTTGGAAAGGGAGTTTCTTAATATAAATAGTACAACAAAATATAAAAGAGGGACCCAAAATGTGAAGCCAGGAAGCTCGGTAGAGGGGGAGGAGGTAGGAGCTAGGTTTGGGGGAGGAGTGGGAGGAGAGAAGCGAGGCCAGCAGGAGCTTGCTAAGCCCTGTCCTTCCTGAGACTGTGAAGGCCTTGCCTGTGGGGGGTGGGCCTCCTAGGCCCGGCCAGGAAGGGGCTCCCAAGTCCTCAGGAAGCAGAACTCTGTCCCCAACTCCCACCTGGGCCCCATGCTGACTGAGGATGTGGCCTGGCTCCCAGCCACTGCCTTCAACCTGCTGCATGGTGGGCCACTGGCTGCCTGGGGAGGGGTTTCCAGACAGCAGGGGCTCATCAGACACCACTTGTCACCTGCTGCTGTCTAGCCTTCTGGCTAGACTCCCTCTAAATGGTGCCAGTGCTGGGCCCATCTCCCCAGCACCTGCCCCAGTCAAGTTTCAGGTCTTGGCCCCTCCAGATCTGCCCATCTGGTGCCCTCACACAGCTTCATTCACTAGGACACTCAGCCCAGAGACTGCACACACACAGGGCTTTGTGGTCAGGACTCAGTCAGAAGCCCAGCTTGGCCACTGACTCACTGAGTGAGTTTGGACAGACCCCTTCACCTTTCTGAGCCTCCGATTCCTCTCATGGGAGAAGCATGGAGTATCTGGAAGCTCAGAGTCAGTGTGTGTGGTTCAGGGCCCTGCCTAGGGCAGACATGACTTGGAGGCAGTAGTTCTCATCCCACCCCATTTCTATTCTAGTGCCAGCTTTAATCAACAGGCCAGACCCCTTCCTCTTCCTCCTTGCTACCCTCACCCTGGGTTCCCTTGCTCTCTCCTCTGCTCTGCTCTACATCTTCAATTTATAGCAGCCCCTTGATGGACAGGGATTTGGGAGGTCCAGTAGACTGTCAAGAGGAAGCACATGATATTTTGGAAAAGGGAATTCATCTCTCCTTTCCCTCTCCAGCCTAGTTCAGGCTCTTATCATGTCTGCTCTGAACAATTACAGTAGTATCCAAATGGGTTTCTTTGCTTTAGGGTTATCTTTTAGAGGAGCACACACTCGTCCAAGAAAACATGTTCAAGGATGCTCCATGCACTGCAGTTTATGGTTTTATTCTAGGGCATGCTCAGTCACTGGATACAGGCAGTACTTACAAAGAATGACCTAGATTCGGAGAGGAGATTGGTTCGGGATGGCAGAGTAGAAGGACATGTGCTCACTCCCTCTTAAGAGAGCACCAGAATCATAATTAACTGCTGAACGATCACTGACAGGAAGACACTGGAACTCACCAAAAAAGATACCCCACATCCAAAGACAAAGGAGAAGCCACAGTGAGATGGTAGGAGGGGTGCAATCACAATAAAATCAAATCCCATAACCGCTGGCTGGTTGCCTCACAAACTGGAGAACACTTATACCACAGAAGTCCACCCACTGGAGTGAAGGTTCTGAGTCCCATGTCAGGCTTCCCAACCTGGGGGTCCAGCAACAGGAGGAGGAATTCCCAGAGAATCAGACTTTGAAGACTAGTGAGATTTGATTGCAGGACTTTGACAGAACTGGGGGAAACAAAGACTCCACTCTTGGAGGGCACACACAAAGTAGTGTGCACATCGGGACCCAGGGGAAGGAGCAGTGACCCCATAGGAGACTGAACTAGACCTACCTGCTAGTGTGGGAGGGTCTCCTGCAGAGGCGGGGGGTGGCTGTGGCTCACCATGGGGACAAGGACACTAGCAGCAGAAGTTCTGGGAAGTACTCGTTGGTGTGAGCCCTCCCAGAGTTCTACATTAGCCCCACCAAAGAACCTATAGCCTCCAGTGTTGGGTCGCCTCAGGCCAAACAACCAACAGGGAAGGAGCTCAGCCCCACCCATCAGCAGACAAGTGGATAAAGTTTTACTGAGCTCTGCCCACCAGAGCAACACCCAGCTCTACCTACCACCAGTCCCTCCCATCAGGAAGCTTGCACAAGCCTCTTAGATAGCCTCATCCACCAGAAGGCAGACAGCAGAAGCAAGAAGGGCTACAATCCCACAGCCTGTGGAACGAAAACCACATTCACAGAAAGACAGACAAAATGAAAAGGCAGAGGACATGTACCAGATGAAGGAACAAGATAAAACGCCAGAAAAACAACTAAATGAAGTGGAGATGGGCAACCTTCCAGAAAAGGAATTCAGAATAATGATAGTGAAGATGATCCAGGACCTTGGAAAAAGAATGGAGGCAAAGATCGAGAAGATGCAAGAAATGTTTAACAAAGGCCTAGAAGAATTAAAGAACAAACACCTAGAAGACTTAAAGAACAAACAGAGATGAACAATACAATAACTGAAATGAAAAATACACTAGAAGGAATCAATAGCAGAATAACTGAGGCAGAAGAACAGATAATTGACCTGGAAGACAGAATGGTGGAATTCACTGCCGCAGAACAGAATAAAGAAAAAAGAATGAAAAGAAATGAAGACAGCCTAAGAGACCTCTGGGACAATATTAAACACAACAACATTCGCATTATAGGGGTCCCAGAAGGAGGAGAGAGAGAGAAAGGACCTGAGAAAATATTTGAAGAGATTATAGTCAAAAACTTCCCTAACATGGGAAAGGAAATAGCCACCCAAGTCCAAGAAGAGCAGAGAGTCCCAGTCAGGATAAACCCAAGGAAAAACATGCCAAGATGCATAGTAATCAAACTGACAAAAATTAAAGACAAAGAAAAATTATTAAAAGCAACGAGGGAAAAATGACAAATAACATACAAGGGAACTCCCATAAGGTTAACAGCTGATTTCTCAGCAGAAACTCTACAAGCCAGAAGGGAGTGGCACGTTGTATTTAAAGTGATGAAAGGGAAGAATCTACAACCAAGATTACTCTACCCGCCAAGGATCTCATTCAGATTTGACGGAGAAATCAAAAGCTTTACAGACAAGCAAAAGCTAAGAGAATTCAGCACCACCAAACCAGCTCTACAACAAATGCTAAAGGAACTTCTCTAAGTGGGAAACACAAGAGAAGAAAAGGACCTACAAAAACAAATCCAAAACAATTAAGAAAATGGTAATAGAAATATACATTTCGATAATTACCTTCAATGTGAATGGATTCAATGCTCCAACCAAAAGACACAGACTCACTGAATGGATACAAAAACAAGACCCATATATATGCTGTCTACAAGAGACCCACTTCAGATCTAGGGACACATACAGATTGAAAGTGAGGGGATAGAAAAAGATATTCCACCCAAATGGAAATCAAAAGAAAGCTGGAGTAGCAATACTCATATGAGATAAAATAGACTTTAAAATAAAGAATGTTACAAGAGACAAGGAAGGACACTACATAATGATCAAGGGATCAATCCAAGAAGAAGATATAACAATTATAAATATATATGCACCCAACATAGGAGCACCTCAATATATAAGGCAAATGCTAACAGCCATAAAAGAGGAAATCGACAGTAACACAATAATAGTGGGGGACTTTAACATCTCATTTACACCAATGGACAGATCATCCAAACAGAAACTTAATAAGGAAACACAAGCTTTAAATGACACAATAGACCAGATAGATTTAATTGATATTTATAGGACATTCCATCCGAAAAGAGCAGATTACACTTTCTTCTCAAGTGCACACAGAACATTCTCCAGGATAGATCACATCTTGGGTCACAAACCAAGCCTCAGCAAATTTAAGAAAATTGAAATCATATCAAGCATCTTTTCCTACCACAACGCTATGAGATTAGAAATAAATTACAGGGGAAAAAACGTAAAAAACACAAACACATGGAAGCTAAACAATACGTTACTAAATAACCAAGAGATCACTGAAGAAATCAAAGAGGAAATAAAAAAATACCTAGAGACAAATCACAATGAAAACATGACAATCCAAAACCTATGGGACGCAGCAAAAGCAGTTCTAAGAGGGAAGTTTATAGCCATACAGTCCTACCTCAAGAAACAAGAAAAATCTCAAATAAACAATCTAACCTTACACCTAAAGGAACTAGAGAAAGAAGACCAAACAAAACCCCAAGTTACTAGAAGGAAAGAAATCATAAAGATCAGAGCAGAAATAAATGAAATAGAAACAAAGAAAACAGTAGCAAAGATCAATAAAACTAAAAGCTGGTTCTTTGAGAAGATAAACAAAACTGATAAACCTTTAGCCAGGCTCATCAAGAAAAAGAGGGAGAGGACTCAAATCAATAAAATTAGAAATGACAAAGGAGAAGTGACAACAGACACCTCAGAAATACAAAGCATCACAAGAGACTACTACAAGCAACTCTATTCCAATAAAATTAACAATCTGGAAGAAATGGACAAATTCTTAGAAAGGTATAACCTTCCAAGACTGAACCAGGAAGAAATAGAAAATATGAACAGACCAATCACAAGTAATGAAATTGAAATTGTGATTAAAAATCTTCCAACAAACAAAAGTCCAGGACCAGATGGCTTCACAGGTGAATTCTATCAAACATTTAGAGAAAAGCTAACATCCATCCTTCTCAAACTCTTCCAAAAAATTGCAGAGGAAGGAATGCTCCCAAACTCTTTCTACAAGGCCACCATCACCCTGATACCAAAACCAGACAAAGATACTACAAAAAAAGAAAATTACAGACCAATATCACTGATGAATATAGATGCAAAAATCCTCAACAAAATACTAGCAAACAGAATCCAGCAACACATTTAAAGGGTCATACACCATGATCAAGTGAGATTTATCCCAGGGATGCAATCCCTATCAAATTACCAATGGCATTTTTTACAGAACTAGAACAAAAAATCTTAAAATTTGTATGGAGACACAAAATACCCCAAATAGCCAAAGCAGTCTTGAGGGAAAAAGATGGAGCTGAAGGAATTAGACTCCCTGACTTCAGACTATACTACAAAGCTACAGTAATCAAGACAATATGGTACTGGCACAAAAACAGAAATGTAGATCAATGGAACAGGATAGAAAGCCCAGAGATAAACCCATGCACCGATGGTCAACTGATCTATGACAAAGGAGGCGAGGATATACAAGGGAGAAAAGGCAGTCTCTTCAATAAGTGGTGCTGGGAAAACTGGACAGCTACATGTAAAAGAATGAAGTTAGAACACTCCCTAACACCATACACAAAAATAAACTCAAAATGGATTAAAGACCTACATGTAAGACTGGACACTATAAAACTCTTAGAGGAAAACAAGAAGGACACTCTTTGACATATATCACAGCAAGATCTTTTTTGACCCACCTCCTAGAGTAATGGAAATAAAAACAAAAATAAACAAATGGGACCTAATGAAACTTAAAAGCTTTTGCACAGCAAAGGAAACTATAAACAAGATGAAAAGACAACACTCAGAATGGGAGAAAATATTTGCAAATGAATCAACCGACAAAGGATTAATCTCCAGAATATATAAACAGCTCATGCAGCTCAATATTTAAAAAAAAAACAACCCAATCAAAAAATGGGCAGAAGACCTAAATAGACGTTTCTCCAAAGAAGACATACAGATGGCCAAGAGGCACATGAAAAGCTGCTCAACATCACTAGTTATTAGAGAAATGCAAATCAAAACTACAATGAGGTATCACCTCACACCGTTTAGAATGGGCATCATCAGAAAATCTACAAACAATAAACGCTGGAGAGGGTGTGGAGAAAAGGGAACCCTCTTGCACTGTTGGTGGGAATGTAAATTGATACAGCCACTATGGAGAACAGTATGGAGGTTCCTGATAAAACTAAAAATACAATTACCATATGACCCAACAATCCCACTACTGGGCATATACCCAGAGAAAACCATAATTCAAAAAGACACATGCAGAGAGGAAGAGAGAATAAACTTCTTCTTTATTAAAAAAAAAAAAAAAAGACACATGTAAACCAATGTTCTTTGCAGCACTATTTACAATAGCCAGGTCATGGAAGCAACCTAAATGCCCATCGACAGATGAATGGATAACGAAGATGTGGTACATATATACAATGGAATATTCCTCAGCCATAAAAAGGAGAGAAATTGGGTCATTTGTAGAGACGTGGATGGAGTTAGAGACTGTCATACAGAGTGAAGTAAGTCAGAAAGAGAAAAACAAATATCATATATTAACGCATATATATGGAATCTAGAAAAATGGTACAGATGAACCGGTTTGCAAGGCAGAAGTAGAGACACAGATGTAGAGAACAAACGTATGGACACCAAGGGGGGAAAGTGGGAGGTGGGGTGGTGTGATGAATTGGGAGATTGGGATTGACATATATACACTAATATGTATAAAATAGATAACTAATAAGGACCTGCTGTATAAAAAATAAATAAAGTAAAATTCAAAAAGAAAAAAAAAGAAAATGGAGAAAAAATAATAAAATAGTGCTTAATATTGGGAAGATTCTAATATCCTCCAGTAGAGAACTATTTGGAAGTGTTAGATATAGGCTTAATCTAAAAGTATAAAGCAAGCAAAATTGATCTTGTCATTTGTTGATTCTGTCAGTTTTCCTACTCTTATACCATGCTGTGTATAGTAGAGTTAAGAGAGCAGAAGGTTTGAAATTACAGCAAAATCTACATTTACTATAAAACAAAACTCCCAACTTCCCTGCAGAGTGTTGAAGCACCAACTTTTCATCATTTAAGCCTATTAACGGTTACACCAAACAATTTCACACAAGTGGAACAAGCACATTTGCCTATAAGGATGAAGAATCTTAGGATATAAGAATACATAAACTATTTTCTAAACTGAATTTAATAAAAATTATGGAATGGTCTAATACAGTATACTTATAAGCACGTAAAATATCTTAAATGCATGTAATACCAATTATCCAATAAAATCTGAAACAGTAAAGCCTAAAAAAAAAAAAAGAATGACCTAGGTTCACTTGTTCTGACACAGAGATGTCCACACTGTATTACTAAGTAAAAAAAATGTGGCAAATTAATATGATCCCATCTGTCACTGGTATGTGTGTGTGCATGTGTGTGTATGCACGTGTGTGTGCATGAGTGCACACATGCAGATGTATAGTTAACAGTGGCTACTGCTCAGTTTGGGAAGAGAAAGGAACACTTGCTTAATCTCTAGTTTTTGCATTTTTACTAAGAATTTGTCCATATATTACTCATGAATTAAAAATAATTTAAACCTAAATACATTGAGGGCCATACCATGTTTCTGGATTGAAAGATGCAATATTTAAAGAGTTAGTTCTTCCCTAAATTGATTTATAGATTCAATGCATTTCCAATTAAAATCATAACATTCTATGTGTATGTGTAGAAATAGATGAGCTGATTCTATGAGAAATAAAAAGAGCAAGTGTAGCCAAAATATTTTTGAAGAAGAACAGGTGGGAAGACTTGCTCTATCAGCTTTCAAGGCTTATGATAAAGCTACAATAATTAAGACAGGGTAATATAAATGCAAAGATTGATAAGTAGACCAAAGCAAAACAAGAGAGAGCCCTGAAAGAGACCCACACACATATGGACCCTTAATATATGACAAAGATGGTGTTACAGGGAGGCAGGGAAAGGATTGTAATTTTAATAAATGGTGCTGCATCAATTTGATATCTATCTGGAGAAAAGGGTAACTTGACTCCTATTACATACCATAATTAAAAATAAATTCCAGGACTTCCTTGGTGGCGCAGTGGCTAAGAATCCACCTGTCAATGCAGGGGACACGGGTTCGAGCCCTGGTCCAGGAAGATCCCACATGCCGCGGAGCAAATAAGCCTGTGTGCCACAACTACCGAGCTTGTGCTCTAGAGCCCGCAAGCCACAACTACTGAGCCCATGTGCCACAACTACTGAAGCCCACGCACCTAGAGCCCATGCTCCACAACAAGAGAAGCCACCACAATGAGAAGCCCACGCACCGCAACGAAGAGTAGCCCCCGCTCGCTGCAACCAGAGAAAGCCCTTGTGCAGCAATGAAGACCCAACACTGCCAAAAATAAATTAATGAATTTAAAAATAAATAAATAAATAAATAAATTCCAGATGGATTGTAGATCTAAATGTAAAAGGTAAAACAATAAAGCTTCTAGAAGACAAGGATAAGAATATCTTTATGCACTTTGGGTAGGGAAAGGTTTTTCACAACAGGACATGCCACAAAAGCACGAACCAGAATGGAAAGGATTGATAAGTTAGGTACATTTAAGTTAAGAACTTTTATTCATGAAAAGACATCATTAAGGGGGTGAAATGGGCAGGAAAAATGGGAGAAGATACTTGCAACAAACACAACCGATGATGGACTCATATTCAGATATAAAAACAACTCCCACAAATCAATAGAGAAAGACAGACTACGCCATAGAATAATGGACAAGAGATTTGAACTGGCCCTTGGCAAAATAAGCCAATAATCATCTGAATTGGTGGCCGCCCTCATTAGTCATTTAAAACCACAACAAGATACTACTATACACCCACCACAATGACTAAAACAAAAACAAAACAACCCTGAGCGTATCAAATGTTGGTGATGATATAGAACAAGTAGAATGCTTAGTCACTGCTGGGGGAACAGGAAGTGTCACCATCCTTTCCGAGAACTGCTTGGATACTGGATCCTGTTCAAGTTGAACACATGCATAGCCTATGATCCGGCAATTATACTCCTGAGTATATACCCAGTAAAAATGTGAATGCATCACATTGATACAGTGAATGCATTAAGAAGCAGGGGTAAGAACATTCCTAGCAGCATTATTTGTAATAATCCCAAACTGGAAATAACACGAGTGCCCATCACAGTAGAATGGGGGGACAGTCATGCGATGGGATACTCTACAGCAATACAAATGAATGAATGATGGTCACGTGAAACCACATGGAGGAATCTCTCAAACTAATTGTGAGCAAAACAAGTCAGACACAAGGTACCTACTCTAGAATTCCACACAGATTTTCTTCAAAAACAAGCAAACTTAAAAGAGTTAGCAATCGGGGTATTAGATCCCCTTGGGGAAGTGGGGGCGTGGGGGACTGGGGGCATGAGGGACCTTCTGGAGTGCTGGTAATGCCACTCTTCTTGACTTGTAGGACCTGTGGGGTTACATGTGTGTGTTCACCTTGTGATGATGCATCGCTGTGAATACATTTATGTTTTGTGCATTTGCTTGAATGGGTGCTGTACTTCACACCATGACCCAGATTCCTGTTGTGGTGTTGCCCCTCCACCTACTCCCCCTTCCCCCCAGCTCCCAGGCTGTTCTGGTGTGCGGTGTGGGCGGGATGTCAGCCCCATTCCTGCCCAAGGTAGGGGTTGGGGAAGAGAGGCCCTAGGAAGGGAAGAACCCTGCTGGATGCTGGGGTCCGGGACACCTTAGTCTATGTGTGTGCGGGTGGAGGGCTGAGATCTTCACACTTGTGGTTCAGAACGAGCTCCTGAGGTTTGCACCAGCTTCCTCCTGGCTCTGCATCAACTCAGATGCAAAATCTGAGGCTTGGCATTCAAGGCCTCTTACAAGCCACCCTCTCATGCCCATCAACCCCGCCCTTCCCCTCCAGCACACTCTTATTTCCCCCTTCACACCGCCACTCAGGCTGAACTATCTGCAGAGAACCCCTCCCTCATTCCAACTACCTAACCTTTGACATTTTATAGTCCACTCAGTAATCTGTAATTGCATGAGGACTGACAGTGTGTGCTGCTCCTGAGTGTGCAAGTGTGTGCACACATGCACGTGTGCATGGAGGGAGTCCTGGGGAAGGCGCTGCCGGTGTTTAGTCTACCCCACGGGTCTAATAAGCTCCTCTTCTCATTCAGGGGTTCAGCCTTTCTAATACCCTGTTGTTTTTCACTCAGCAGTCCTGGGGGTGAGCAGAACTCACCCCTCCTCCTTGACGAAGAAAGATGAGGCCCAGAGCAAGGAAAAAAAAGAAATGGAGGAGATGGAGAGCATGACTCTTGATGAAGTGGGGCACCCTTGCCTCATCCGGATGGCTGATGGGTTCTTGGGGACTCCACGCCTTGAAGATTAGCCCTTCCACAGACCCCTACACCATCCCCAGCCGGGATGCTCTCTGAGAGTGAAATCTCCCCAGTAGGGATGAAGAGGGACCTGGTCCTGGCTTACCCTCCCTCAGTCTCTACCATGGCCGGCGCCCTCGGTCCCAGGGGACCCAGAGAGGAGGCAGCCTGGTGGTCCTGCCCCTCCTCCCCAGCTCCACCCACCCTCACAGCTGAGCCAGGATTCTAGACTGCAGCCCTGACCTCTCCCCACAGACTGGGATGGGCTCCCCACTCAGGGCCATGCTCTGCGTCACAGCCCAGCCTTGAGAACATACAGGACACCATGACCCAGATTCCCGTTGTGGTGCCGCCCCTCCACCTGCTCCCCCTTCCCCCCAGCTCCCAGGCTGTTCTGGTGGGGGTGTGGGTGGGATGTCAGCCCCATCCCTGTCTCCTCTCTGGGCTAGCACACCCTCTAGGGACACTGACCCCACCTGTTCCTGACCCTGAGTGCCCACTGCACCCCCCTCACCCACTGACACCCCCCCACCAGGACCCCAGCTCTCAGAGCCAGCTGAGGTAAGAAGTGTCAGGTGGCCCTGGGTTCGAATAACTCCCCTGTTACTGGGTACTGGTGGCCTTTGCTGCACTAACACCCGCTCTCTGGCTCTGGAAGGGTAGTAACTGTTTTCTGAGCCTCAGTGTCCTCATCTGTGGAATGGGAAAATAACCCCACCTCAAGGAGTGGCTGTGGAGTCAGGGAGTGTGAGGAGGGCCAGCCTGGCCTGGCGTATAGGGTGCCTGGAGATGCTACCGCCATCTCTGCACCACCTTTCGAGTGTTGTTTTTTTTTTTAATTATTCAGACAATAGCCCTGGGTACCAAGCACAGAAGGTATGATTATCTGATTGCTCTCACTTTACAGAAACTGAGGCCCAGTACACACCTCACCCTCCCTTACCTTTAATTAAGGAGGAGGGGTGGTGGTTATCTTTCACAAAGGCCTGAAGAGGGCAATGCTTGCCCCTCTCCCCCACAAATAAGAAGTTTCTTATGGTGGAATCAGAGGCACCTCATTCAAGTGGGGATGTTCAAATATCCCTGTGGTCACTACCAACTATGTTGGCCAAAAGGGTCCTTATACCTTCATTGTTCAGATGGGGAAACTGAGGCTAGGAGACAGCAGTGTGCCCAAGGTCTCAGAAACTCAGTTATAAAACCATGACTGGGAGCAGCTCAGTAAATACACAGTCAACCAACACTTGCTGAGTGCCGCGTCTGTGCTATGCTGGGGACTCAGAGCCCAGAGGAGCCCAGACTGTCCCCACCTGCAGTGGGCTCCCCTCTACCCTGAGGAGATGGCAGGAAGTGCCTGTGACAGAGGGAAACTCACAGGAGGCTCTTAACCCAGCCTGGGGTGGGGGAGGGGGGAGGCAGGAAGGCTTCCTGGAAGAAGTGATGATCTGAGCTGACTCTTGGCAATGAGTAGGTGTTACCTGGGGGTGGGGAGAGGGCTCTCAGGGCAGAGGAGACAAAGGCGGGGAGGTGAGAGAGCCTGTGATGACGAACAAAGCAGGTGAGAGCAGGGTGCGGGGAGGAGAGGCAGGGGTACAGCTGGAGAGGTGGCAGGGCAGACACAAGACAGCCTTGAAGGCCAGTCTCAGGAGCTTGGACTCCATCCTGAAGGCCGCTGAAGGGCCTAGGCTGCGGGGCAGTGGGTGCCTGTGAGAAGCTCTCTCTGGCTCTGAGCAGGGAGTACCAATCAGGAGAATGAAGGCCAGTAACAGCCAGCCTGGTGAACGTGTTGGGACCTGTGGAGGCGATGGGCATGGAGATGAGGAGGGAGGACCGCGGGAGGGAGGAGAGCACGGAGGAGTCATCAGGAGTCAGAATCTGGAGTCCTGGGGGGAGGAGGTGCCTGCACGGAGTACGGAGGACAAGGAACTGGTGCTGGGTGTGAGGTACCTGCGTGCCCTCCAGGTGAAGGTGGTCACAGGCAGCTGATGGCTGTAAGCTTCGAAAGAATCTCAGCTGGAGATAGAGGGGTGGGAGGACAGCCCTCCAGGTGTGATGGAAGCCTTGGAAGGAAGGAGATTTTCCAGAGTCAGGGGAAGTGTAGAGTCAAGAGGAGATTCAAGGACAAATGAAAGGAGTGGTGGTGGGAGAAGAGCCCTCAAGTTCTGGGAAATTGCCAGAGGGGTGGGAGGAAAAGGGGTGGGAGCAGTCTGGCAAGGCCAAGGCCACAGAGCTTCAGAAAGGGGAGATGGCCTTTGGCTTTGGGTAATGGTACATTCAGTAATATAGACCAACCTTCCCTTTAGATAACCTAAAAACCTGGACACAAAGTAAAAGTCACCTTCTTAAACATATAAAGAGCTGATGGGACAGTGAGGAATTATTGGACATAGATAAGAGAGGGGGGTGGGGTGGGGGTGGGGGAAACCCACACAGTGGAATACTACACAGCAATGAAAAAGAGGACCCACAGCACCAAGCAACGATGCAGATGAATCTCACACAAAAAGTTGAGGAGAGGAACTATACATAAAATAAAACACACATGGCACAATACCCTTTATAGAAAGTTAAAAACAGGGACTATTAGGCCATAGCGATTAGGGAGGCATACAGAGGTGATGACAGTATAAAGAAACAAAGCAAGACATGAGTGGGCCCAGGGTCCAGGTTATCTAAAGGGAAGGTTGGTCTGTACTACAAAATGTGCCATTACCCAAAGCAGAGGGCCATCTCCCCTCCTTTCTGAAGCTCTGTGGCCTTGGCCTTACCAGCCTGCTCCCACCCTTTTTCCTCCCACATCTAGGAGAAGGGGCTTTGGGTGCTGGTGATATTCTATTTCTTGACCTGGGTGGTGGTTTAATGGATGTTTGCTTTATAATAATTTGGTTGTGTTTTATTGGGTTGGCCAAAAAGTTCATTTGGGTTTTTCCATAAGATCTTACGAAGATTTTGGCCAACCCAGTATTTTTATGTTCAGTGCAATTTTCTCCATAGGGATTGTATTTCACAGTTTAAAAAGTTTTTGAAAGAAGGAGAAAGCGCAATAGCTTCCCAACCTGCAGAGGGAGCCTCTGGGCTTGACCTCAAGGAGGTGGCTCCTGGTGACACTGGCCAGTGCTCTGAATGCCAGGAAGAGGATGTGCAGGAGGAGGAGGACGGAGGCGGACAGTGAGGCTGAGGAAGGTCAGAGGTAGCTGAGGACACAGGGTCGAAGAGAGGCATGCGGATGGAGAGACAGAGGGTTTTCTGGAGGATGAGAAGGCATGCGGGGGAGGTGTATGGGGGCCATGGGCTGGAGTAGAGGGGGTTGGGGGGCTGGGCAGGTATAGATGGGTGTCTGGATCAGAGGCAGTGTCGGTGGCAGGGCTCTGCAGGGGATGGAGTGGGTACAGAGGGCGGGTGGCGATGACCAGCCAGGGTGGTGGGTTTGCTGGGCTGGGCACGTACCCTTCCCGCTTTGCCCTTCCCTAGGCAACCACTCTGGGTCCCCAGGCCTCAAGGATCCCTGGCTGGCAGGCCTAGGCTACCTGCCATGTGGTTTGCCTTTGCAGCCGGCAGAGGGCATCCGCCTCCCACAGATGCTCTGGTTTCAGCCTGTGGTGGGACCGAGGCTGGCCTGAGTGGGCCCCGCAGCTCTTGGGGGGGCATGCCTAGGGGTGCTGTCTTGCTGTTCAGCCCCAGGCACACGTGTCCCTCCTCCAGGTAGTCCAGCCTGCCTTCTCACACCTCCTGCCCCAGAACTCTTATCTGCTGGAGATTCTGCTGGGTGCCCTCTGCTGAGAACCACCCACGGAGGCCAGAGAGGTGCAATGACTTGCGGAGGTCACACAGCAAATCCTGATCCTCAACTGGGGCTTCTGTTCTGAGCCAGGGAAAATGATGGGGTTGAGTAGGGACGGGAGGGGCTCAGGACAAGAGCCATCTCAAAGCACTGAAGTGACCCTGACTGAAGTAATACCTGCACAACGCCAGGCACCTGAGGCCGACCATTGTGCAAAAGGAACAGTTGAAAGGGACTAGGATACGCAGTTTAAAAAGTGTACCCCGCGCCCCCCGACACACCCCCCAAAGCCTAAAGCTTTACAAGTCTTCTATCCACCCAGGAAGATACACTAAGCCCAGGCAGAGCCTGTAGGGGTCATGGGGACCTCATGACAGCAGCCCCCCTTTGTTGAATGTCTGTCACTGGCCAGGCCCTTTATATACTTCTTCTCTAACCAGAGCTATGAGTCTGCGAAGGAGGCATTTTCATTCCCAATTTTCTGAGGAGGAAGCTGAGGCCCAGAGTGGGAAGAGCTGGGTGACTCTTTCAAGGTTGCCCCGCTCACAGAAGCAGAGCTGCAGTTCCACCTGGGGCTCTCTGGGCCTTGTTGAGGCAGGGTGCCATGAAGCCCAGGGAGCCAAGCCTGGGTTGGGGGTACTGAGCTGTGGTCTCCATGGGGACAGGATGAGATGCCACCCTGCCCTTGACCTTCTCCTTTCCCCAGGGACTGGGGCTATTCTCCTAGGCAACATGTCTGCTGGGGGAGGGGAGGCGTGCCCATCCCCTTCAAGCAAGGTGCTTTTAAGGCCCTTAGGAGCTGCTTTTCTGAGTCAGAGATAGAAAGATTCCTGCCCACCTACCCTCCCACCCCGGCTTGGCCAGGCCTGTTTCCTGGTTTTCCGGGACCCCTACAAAGGCAAAGAGGGGCCATTTCTATTCCCTCATAACCCCCTCTGCCCCTGAGAAACCAGCTAATAATGTAGCAGTGTATCCACGCTCCCCCCAGGGATTTTCTCTGCCCAGAAGGGCGCAAGGGTCGGGCAGCCGCCTCCCACTGCTCCTGGCTGACTGGTCCGATCTCTGCAGGCTTCTTCAGGCAAGCCACATGGTTCTCCGTCTCCCTATGGCTGGGCTTTCTTTGTACTGCCTCAATACACAGCCTACCTCTCTGGTAGATGCAAGATGGTTGAAAATGCTGGCTACTCCTCTTGTTAGTCTAATTTCCCTCCCCGTGTAACTGGACGAGCCTTAGAGACTTCGCAGAATGCAGCATTGCAAAGTTCTGGGACTTCTCAGGCCAGGTCATCAGAAGCCTTGTAGCTTCCACCCTCCCTCCTGGAACGCTTGCTGTTCCCCCAGGGAAGGACCCCCACTACCCTGAGATGGCCATGCTGTGAGGAAGCCCCAAGTTTGTGTGGGAGAGAGAGATGTCCCCCAGGCTCCAGCTGCTCCAGCCCCCTGTCCCGTAAGTCATCGCAGCTGGGAATCCACAGATCGTGGATTGAGACCAACACTCCCTGCTGTGCCTGGGCCTAGCTCCTGACCCACAGAACTGAGATAGAATAATAAAAGAAAACATTATTGCTTTAAGTTTCGGGGTGGTTTATTATGCAGCAGCAGATAACTGGAACGTTCTCCCTGGCCTCTGGAGTCCTCCAATGGCTCTTACATGCATAATAAACTTCCAACTCTGAATTTCAAGGTGGTCTGCCCCAGCACAACTACATCACCTGGCCACTCAGCTTATGGGCCAGCCTTCCTGGTCTCCTCCCTAACTTTTATCTCACTACTTCTGTCAAGAAGCCACCCCTGACCTCCCACCCCCACTCCAGCCTGGCACTCCTTATCCCACCAGGGACCACCTACACAGTCTCCCTTTAGTTCCTGGGAGACCCTGACATGTGGAAGGACCTCCCCTCCTCTCCTCAGCCTCTGGTTGCCATCCTGAGTTGGGGAGGTAGGGCCAGGAAGACCCCCTGGGACTGGTGGCCAAGGACCCTGCCAGATTTGTCATCAACTGATGGACAGAGCCCCCTGTAGGTTCCCTCAGGACATCTGAGAGGCCACTCTTGGTTAATCCAATACCTTTAAGGGGGAATTAACCACATTTCTTTAAAATAAAATGGAAACATTCAGCTTGTACAAATTGATGCTGGCTTCTGTAGTTCTTGAGATCAGAACTCTGAGCAAGAGCTCAGTTCTGGGGGGCTGTCTCAGGGAGCTGCGGGAGAGGACAGAGGTTGTACCTGACATCAGAAGCAAACAGCGATTCCAAGACGCTGGAGCTGACCCATGGGATTATTTATAGTGCTTTCTTGATTTCTTCAACGTTTGCATACGAATCAAATGTTTTTTCTATCATGAGCACAATCCTATGCAGAGTTTAAAAATTAATCCAATTGTTGGGTTTATGGTCAATTACCTACGACCAGTACTTCTTGGTGGATTTCTCCTCTCTAAGGCTCTAATTGGATGACCCTTAGGAAATTTATTCTAGAAGAAAGAAGTTGTAGTTCTGTTTGGGCCACTATTGATATTACTAGATGGAACCCACTTGGCCAATTAATCGTACTGGCTCTAAGGAAGACCATAAATTTATTCATAAATATGAATTTTCTTTAAATTTACTCGTGCTCAGAGAAATGACCTACATTTCAGTCAAAGAATACAACTTCCCAATTATTAGGAGGGACCCTTCCTCTGTTACGGGATGGATTTATATGGCTTACACCAGGCTATTGCGGCTTAAGTTTAAGGGACCCCCCGTTTATGTTGGAGACAGTTAAATTAGCCTAATAACACTAGGAAATTGGGCTGGGTGCCTTATGAACAATGCCAATATATCATTTCCCTTAAAGATAACAAATGGCACCAAACAGATTGGGTCACATGACCAGGGATATACTGGGCAGCACCTAATGGAAGTTCTTGCTTAAATTCTTACTTATGACCTTATAAATGCTACTAGCTATATGATTATATTCTGCCTATTTTACAAGATTATTGTTTCTTGTATTACCCAATGTGTGACTGAGTCTCTGATAAAAATGTTGACTAGGCGACTTGAAATGATTGACCAGATACATAGTTTTATATAAGATCAATGATTGCAATAGTGTAATTCTAGATATGGGAAGAAGCAACAAGAGGGAATCTTTTCCTGGCCCAAAACAGACTAGTAAGACACGTGGTCCAAAGATTTTTAGCTACTGTTAACGGGGCCTAGTCCTATAATAGCACGTTGAGTGACCTATCAATGAAATCCCCGCCTGACCTAGGAATGAGCATTCCTAGTGCCGTGGAACAAATTGGTCATGCAATGCCTCCTAAACCTTGGTCGAATTTATGTCCCAAATAGGGGAACTGTAAAACAAAGAATGTTGCCCCCATCCAGTTCTACCTATAGTATACTCTGAAAGGAATTCAGGGCAAAGATCAGGAATGAGGCACTCTGTGCTCTGGGAAAACTGGCAGGATAAGGTCTTCAGACAGTTAGACATTTTCAGGAGAAAACTGTATGAATCCAGATTCTTGCATCGTCCCATACTTAGAAGAGCACTAAAGTCGTTAACTGAGATATCTGTTCCTTGGGATTAGCAGTATCCTTCTCCCAAGATGTGTGCTTGACTGCAGGTACCCTTCTCCGAAACCACATATATACTACTGACCTCCCTCCTTACCTCTTCAGAGAAGTTCCTCAGAGCTATCTGAGAGGCTGTCTCCTGGGCTAGAGTCCTCAGTTAAGTCCCCAAATAAACTGAAACTCACAGCTCTCACGTTGTGCATTTTTTTTTTTTCCAGTTGATGTCTCGACACCTCAGTTGTCAGCTGAGCCTCCCAACCACAAGCAAATCTTGCAAATTGCTGTTTAAAACTGGTTCCCTGAGGGGGAGGCAGTTGCCTCTTTGTTCGACCCAAGGTTACAGCAGTGAAACAAAAGAAGTGAAATTTCCCTTTCTTCTGTTCTTTCTTTTCCTTCCTGCTGCAGCAGAGATGGCGCCTGGAAAGCTTTTGTGCTTCGCACACTGAAGCTCAGAGGGGTGGCGGGGCCTCGGCTGCTGACCCCAGCCCCTGCCTAATTGGCCCCCGCCAGAGCCAGGCTGGCTAATTGAGCAGGGCCTGGACAATGGGGCTGGGGGTGGGGCTGGCTTGGGGGCGGGGCTTCCTGGAGGATGCTCTCCCATTCCCGTTTCCCTTCCCAGGCCTACCAGAAGTCTGCTGACCTTCAGGGCTCCACTCTGGACCCTCCTCCTCCAGAAGGATCCCAGGGGCCACCTCAGCCCAGCCATCCATCACTCTTCTTCAGGTTTGGCGCTCAGAGTCCTGCCTCTCCTAGACTCAGCTTGGGGTTAGCCCTTGACCTCAGCCCAGGGAAGTACAGGGCCAGGCAGTCATGGGGTTGGTGAGGGGACAGACCCCAGCCCTGGCCTCACAGGCTCTGCTTACTCTCCCGTAAAGAACCCCTTCCCCAGTGGTCACCTCCTGTTAGCATTCTCCTTGGTTAGAGCTTTGCTGCCTCTGAGTGCCCCGTGTGGGGTATGAGGAGAGCCCTGGCTGGAGTCCAGAATCTTGGGTCTTAATGCAACCTCTGCCCAAATCTGCTGAATGACCCCAAGCAAGGCCCTTGCCTACTCCAGGCCTCCTCACCGGCAGGCTAGGGGTATGATTGCTGTGGGGTGTGCTCTGGTTCTTGCCACAAAGAAAGAACAAATGCTTTGGCTACTGGGGTCTGAATGAGAACGTTGTCACTCACCCAGGCAATGCAGGCCCCCTGGCCTAAGGCTGGTTCACTTCCTTTTGGATGCCCCCGTCTGCCTCACTCTTCTCCCTCACTAGCCTTTGTGAGCTCTGCCCTACCAGCAGGACTTCCTGGCCTGACTGCCTCAGGCTAGCCCAGGCCCAGCCACTTTCTCGGATGTAGCCCTGGACCTCCAAGAGGCCAGAGCCAGGGCCCGAATTAGCAGGAAACAATGATCACTTTAAGGGGTTTTCCCAGAAGTCCTTCTCTCTTCCCTTTCTGGGTTCCCAGGTGTGGGCTCCGGTAGCCTTGGCTGGGCCTGGGAGGCCCGCAGAAGGTCCCTGTGACCACGGGCATCTAGGGACCAGTGCCTGTAGGCCTGATCTTCTAGTCCTCCCTCTACCTTGCTCTGGGGACACCTTTATTGGTTGCCAGGCAACACACCCCAACACACCTGGCTGCTAGGTGAGCCAACCCATCCTCCCAGAACCAGCGAGTGTGGGAGCAGACTTACAGAGCAGCTGTCAAGGAGGCCTGGGGCAGACTTTGGGGCTGGAGGGGATGGAGACTCTGGCTCCCGCATTTTTCTTTTCGTGCTAGCAGTTCTGTTCCCCAGGATGGGGCCCCAGGGACTGTTGCTACAACAAGTGCCTGCCTGGTGACTGAGCCCAGCCCTGAGCTGGCCGCAGGCAGGCCCGGGGGGCCACTTCCTCTTTGTTCCAGGGTGGGGGCATCTGGGTGGGGTGGCTGGAATCAGACTAGGCTCATTCCTTGGCCAGGGAACTGCAAGGAGATGGCAAGGCCCTGAAGGGCTCTGGCCTTCTGTCTCCCCACCCGCAGTCTCAGCACCCCTCCCCCTGACCTGCCCTCTATCTAGACCTCAGTCTCGCCCTTAGTCTCCCCGCTCCATCCCCACTGTCTCTGCCCCTTAGTTACCCAGTATCCACAGTCTCGCCTTTCCTCTCCCCCTCAGCCTCCTCCTATTTCTGTCCCTCAGTCTCCCCTCTCTCTGGCCCTTGCACTCTCACCAGTCCTTCCACAGCAGCCCAGGCTGGGTTCACCCTTCTCCTGCAGCTGCACAGCGAGGCCTAGGGCCCCGCGCCTGCCCCTGGGGCCTTCCCATCTCTGCTTTCCTTATAGTCTGGACAAATTCCTTTCCTGTTAGTTCAGCGGAGAAAACATGGGTGTATGTTTTTAAAAGGAACACACTGGGAAGCAAATGGAAAACAAACCCAAACAAGGCAGCCCACCACCTAGAAACGGCCTTGGTCACTAAGGCAAAGCCATCTACTATAACTGCCCTTGGCCCAGGGTTGTAGAGACACCCTCCTAGGGCATGGAGCGGTCTGTCTGCCTTTTCTCCAACTAAGCTGGGTCCAGCCTGTCTATCCCAAGCAAGGTTGGTTCCAGATCCTTTCCTGATAACCCTACCCCTTCATCTGCCCCTAGCAAGATGCCTGCATGAAACTGGGACTCCATAAATATTTGTTCACCTGTTAATGAATGGATGGAGGAATGTCACAGGTCTCGGGAGTTTCAGTGGTGACACAAGAATCATCCCTGACTGGACAGTACAAGACAGACAGCTTGACCTGTTTCAAAAGCTCCAGCCCTGTCTAAGGCACCCCTACCCCTGGCTGCTGGGTGCTAGCTCAGGACTCTGCATGGGTGAGGGTCTCTGGCCTCTGTCAGTGTTATAGGAGGGCTCTTACTCTTTTCCTTTGCAGGCCTCACTTTTCATTTTATTTACTTTAAGACCCCAGAGAGTTCACTTTTTCTTAATGGGGTTTCTTCCTCCCTATAATAGGGATGGGGCAGGATTGTTGAACAGGGTAAGCCCCACACGGCTTTGGGGCTCATTTCTGAGCTGGCTGGGAGTAGTGGGAAGGCAGTGGGCTTCGAGTTTGCTCAGTGCTGTGCTCGAGTCCCTCTCTGAGCCTCAGTGTCCCCCTCTGTGAGATGGAGAGCGTGACTGCGCCCATCTCCCGGCGCTGCTGGGGATGTACTGAGGCTGTGGGGATAAAGCTCCAAGCAGAGTGCCTGGCACGTGAGCGGCTCTGGAAATGTTATTCCTTCCTCTGCGGGCCTCATGGGGGCCCTGGAGGCTCTAACACTCCTCTAAGGAAATGAAAATGAGGCTTGTGATGGAGTTGGCCATCCTCTCTGGGCGGCACCAGCCACCCAGATGGTACCCCAGATGTGGGTCTAGACCTTCCTGATCCTGCCCCTCAGCCTCCCCACAGGGAATATGGGCTGCTGCGTTCTGCTGTGTGTCCCCCCTCACCACCCGCCTCTGTCCCAAGACCCTGGAGCAGAAGCCTGGGATAAAGGCAAAGCCAGACTGATGCCCCCTCCCAGCCCGGCCTTCAGCCGCCCCCTCACTGAGTGGGGCCAGGGCTCCCACGCCTGCTGCTCTGCCAATCGATTGAATCTGCTCCCATCCTCGGGCGTGCCATGAATTTTTCATCAAAGGCCTGTAGACTTTGGGAAACGCACAATTAGAAGTCCCATCAATAATGCACCATGTGGAGGCATTGCTGCGCTCAGCCAGGCCCTAGACACGGCTGTCTTCCAGCCCTGCTCTGGCAGGGGCTACGAGTGGAGCCCTCAGGGGGGTCCATCGCTGGACGCAGAGTAAGTATGGGATCCTGGGAGGTGGGGAGAAGCCGTACCCAAAGACTTGAGCCTGCCCCTTGCACCCCAGGGAGACCTGCCTGGTCTCAGGCGCTTCATCCATAAAATGGGTGCTAAGGAGCCCCCCACCCCTTAAAGCGTGGTGAGGCACGGCAGAGAGCTGCTATGTGAAAACTAGGGTTCTTTGTGGGGCTGGGGGATGTCCTTCCTCTGTGGAGTCCAGGAAAGCAGGGTAGGCACCAGGCTGGGGTGGGGAGGAGGTAGAGGGGAGAACAGAGAAGCCTGGTGGCATTGGGCGGGGGTTATTCACCCAGCTCGGTGGTCAAGGTCCAGGGGCATCCTGCCCCCGCCCCCTGCAGCCTCACAGCGCAGCTCCCTTTCCAAGAGTGCTCCCCACCCCACGCATCTGCCTTCTGCAGCCTCAGAACCAACTGCTGGGGGAAGAACAGAGGTTCTGTTCTGTCCTGCCTCTGTGCCTTTGCAGTTCCTGCACCAACAGGATGGAGGCGCCTTCACCCTGTCTCTGCAGATCTGTTCTAAAAGAGTCCACCTCCTGACAAAAGCCTTTCCACAGTCCTTGGTTAGAAGGGATGGCAGCTTCCTTTTCTGCGCTTCTAGAGCCTGAATCAGACAAGAAGCACTCACCGTGGGCGAGCACTGTTCTAAATACTTTGTATGGATCAACTTAATTTCATCCCTCCAGTAACACAATGAGGCAGCTGCCATTATACCCATTCTACAGAGGGGGGAAACAAGGCAGGAAGAGGTCAGGGAACTTGTTCCAGTGGGGGAGCTGGTTCCAGAGTCCACTCTCTTAACCATCTGCCCAGACTCTGGGGCTGGCTCTCCTGTCCTCAACTGGCCTTCAGGTCCACCAAGGCAGGGTTCAAGCTCCCCACTTCCTCACTCACTAGGGCTGGGATCTTGCCACTGCAGGGCCTGGTGTTCCCCTGCTCCCAGCTCAGGGGAACTCAGAGCAGGGCATGCGGGCCTTATAATACCCACTGGCTGCCCTACTCCTGCCACCCACACAGGCTCCAAGTCTGGCTCCTACATCCTGAGGCCGTCCTCTCGAACGCTGCCTCTCCCTGCAGTAAAGCACATTGACACACAGGAGAGGAAAAGAGGGGACTGGGGACGAGGTGGTTTGTCCCGTTGCTTCCAGCATGTTGCTGTGCTTCTTTGGGCCCTGCCAGGTTACAGGCCTCTGCTCCAGCCTGGGAGGGGGCCCTTGGGCACCCAGGGCTCTGTGTCCCTGCACATGGGCTGTGTGGGACCTCAGACACAAACACCCAGAGGCCTGCCAAGGGCCCGTGGGTCCCCATTTCTAAAACCCTCTCCTGGCAGAAATGCCATCAGTGGGCCTGAAACACACATGGAAGCCATGAATCACACATCCCTCGCCTTGCACCCCCCAGGCAAATCCCAGCTCCAGGCACCCTGGCAGGGTACGGCTTGGAGCTGTCCGTGGCAGAGGACTCGCTATGATTCCCACAGCAACATTCACACAGGGGCCCTGCACTGGGCCTGGGGCAGGGGTGGGTTGGGGGGAACATGGGCAGGGAGCTGGGTAAAACCCCTCCTTGGGTGCCTCCCTGGTTGTGCATTGCATTTGGCCCTAATGAATCCACAGCCCACCCCCGAGACCTCCATGGCTCTGTTAGTAGGGAGCCAAGGAAGCAGGAAGAACGTTGCCCTCCATCTTTGGGGGAGGGTGAGTACTGCTTTTCCCCCGACCCGGGCTAAGGATACTAGGGTCCATCTATTCAACACACACTGCCCAGCAGCCCCATTAGGCCAGGCCCGTACTGGGCACCAGGAACACAGATGTGACCAAGGCTTGGAGCTTGTATCGTCCCCGAGGAGCTTGTCTTGTAGTAGATGTGGCAGCAAACACAGTGTGATACGATACATCAGTAAGGTCGGTGCATTAGTGGGGGAGCCTCTCAGCCAGGTCCTTCCCCCCGGCAGGGTACAGGCAGAGGAGTAAAGGGAGGGCAGCCCGGAGCCCCAATGACTCTTGAAGGGTGAGAGGATAAAGGAGTAAAGGGGTGGGCTCCTGGCAGAGGGAACAGCGGGAGCAAAGGTGTGATGGTGAGAAGCAGCCTGGCACACTGGATGAAGTGCAGACAGTCAGGATGTGTGGGGAGGAGGGGTGGTGAGAGATGAGGCTGGGGCGACTGCAGGGCCCAGTCACGGGGGCTTTAATGCCAGGCCGAGGCTTAAGCATGGAGCCTGTTATAGTCAAATGAGGTGGGCTGGGCGGGAACGAGACGCTGGCACCAAGCCTGACTATGAGTTTCCCAAGACCTTCCCAGGATAAGGCCTGGTTGCCTTGTACACATGCGCAGTGAGCTGCAGAGGGCACCAGAGCCCGGAGAGGGCAAGAAGTTGCCCTGCTTCCCACAGCCCCTTCGTGGCAGAGCCAGCTCAGCGTTCATAGCTCTTCAGGGCCGGGAAAGGCAGGCCGTCTCAGGGATCTGCGCGGAGGGCTCGAAGCACAGTCTATCAGAGTTGGAAGGGGCCCAGACCTTCTGGAGGAAAGAGTGGCCCTGAGCGGGTAGGGTTGGGATGTTGGCCGCCAAGAACCTGGGGATGGGGAGCCAGTCACGGGCCTGCAAACTTAGGATGTTGCCCTTTCTCAGTTCTCTGGGTGGACCACCTGCCCTGGGGACTGGGCATGTCTAGGCCCTGTACCACCCTTGACCCACACTGCTCACGGGAAACAGACCTGCCTGTGGCTTCTCAGCCCCCGCCCACCCGATGGCTCAATGGTGTCCCTGTTCTTAGAGCAGGGACCTGAAAACCTCAGGCTGTGGGAGCCAGAGGTGGGACCAGGACCAGAGCCCTGCCCCTCAGCCCCCAGGGGCGGCCAGCCTTCTGCGGGATGGCTTGATTGGCACTAGAGGGCCAAGGCCCTGCCTGGCGGGGGAGGGCTCGTAGGTGGTCTGCAAGGGCCTCAGGTCAGGCACGGCTCACCAGGGTGAGGGGCTAGAGGTGGGGAGGGAGGTGAAGGAAGAGGAGGACTTGGCCTCACCTTCAGGAGTCCTAGACTGAGCGGGGGGACAGTGCCCCCGCCTGTGGAGCCCCAGTCTGAGGGGAGGTGCTATGTCCCTGCCTTGGAGCATATCTGAGGGGGAGGCAGGACCCACACGCTCCCGATAAGGACACATGAAAGGAACAGATGGTGCCAACAAGTGCAAATTAATTGAGCGAAGCCTGTGTACATAGGTGCTGTGAACAGGCAGGCTGACAGGCCCGGGAGGGGGTGGAGGGGGGACAGGGCAGGGAGCAGGGAGAAGCTATAACGAGCACTTATCGATGTCTCGCTGGATCTGCAGTCCCGAGCACAGTTATTGACAAAGCCTGTCTATAAATCTCCTGGCCATGTCTCTAGAAACCTTAATTACGGGGTCTCATTACCCCTCACACCTCTAGGCACAGGGGACCAGCCTGAGCCAGAGCGGCTGCTGACACTGAGGCTGGCCTGTGACAGCCGGGCTAAGCTGCTGCAGCAAGAGATGCCCAGCTGGGATGCCTGGGGGGACACAGCTTAGGGTCTTGTGCCCCAAGGTGTGGGCAGAGGCTCAGCCTCCAGGCCAAGGGCAGGGGGGTGGAAGAGACTTTGGTGCCAGGGAGCTCAGGGTTCATGTTCCGATTTTGCCAGTTACTCTTGGCTCTGCCAAGCACTTGGCCTCTCTGAGCCTCAGTTTCATCATCTGTACAATGGGGACAGGGCTGGGGTGAAGACTAAGTGGGCAGTGACTGTCCAGTGTCGAGCACAGTGCCCAGCACTGGTGCATGTGTAACACATGTCCTTCCCTCTCTTCTTGGTCACTCTGCTTAGAAGCTACCGGGAAAGAAAGCAGCAGCCCCTCACGTGCCAGGAGCTGGCCTGGCACACTCAGCTAGACCTCAGTGTGCTCCTGTTGAACATAATTTCACAGCATCATACAAGGCTACTCTCTGACCAGCAAGACAAAAAGAAGACCACTCCATAATCATGTCTGAACACAGAGGAAACATGAACATTGTCCAAACCACACAGATGACGAGACAGCAGCCTTTCCTGGCTAGTACGAGTGCCTGCTGCTTCTTTACCAAGGACAGTTGCAGCCTCGTCGTTCCCCTGCCTTCTGGGTAAGAATCACTAAAATCCCCACTCATAGAATTATCCCCCCTCCTGAGAGCATCTGACCAGAGCAAAGCCTTATATCCTTGAACTCTCCCCTGAATCACCTAACAGGAGCCTGAGTCCTTTATGTCCTTTCCCAACACACCTTCCTAATAACCTCCACCCACCTTCTTGGTTGTCTTTGGTTGGAAGGAATTGAGATTATTAGTAGAACATCATGTCTTTAGACTAGTGTGCTCCAGGCCTGAATTCTAGACTCTCATTTTCACCCTCCCCCATCTCATCATTTCTGTGAAGGTGTGTGCCCATGGCTTCCCATTCAGTGTTCCCTTCCTAGGCCAGGAGAAAAAAAGCCCTGGAGCAGGCCTGTGGAGGGAAGAGGTCCCAGGGCCACTTTCCAGATCTCTGGTGTGGGGGAAGGGGCCCCAGGCTGGACATCTGGGCCTCTTGTGGGATTCAAGGGGGGCAAAGACAATCTGGAGCTGAGGGGGACCAGGGTGACAGAGGAGCTGAAGGTGGGGCCTCTCTTCCTCCTTCCCAGGGCTCACCTTAGTCCCTGGAAAGCCAGCACCGGGAGGGGTCCTCTGCTCCAAGTGCCTAGGCCTGATGTGCCAGAAGGTCCCGACTCCCAGGGCTTTCTGGGGGAGGCTGGCATGGATAGGCAATGCCTCAGTGTAGTTGGGAATGGGCAGGTGTAGGTCCCCATCCCTGGGAGCTCACCAACCTTTTCTCTGCCTCTCTGGCCCCATCTAGATTCTTTTAAAAATGCTGTTATGGCCTCTACCCCCCATCCTCAGGGACTGGACCCTTTTTGGCTGGTTCTCCCCGCCTGCCTCCAGCCTAGCCCTGAAGTGCTGAAAACTGTGCTCCATTTCTGCCAGGCTCTGGGCTCACCCCATAGCTTCACAGAGGGTTTCTGCTCTCAGACTCCTGGGCGATGCTTCTGGAAATCTGTGTTACACTTTGCCATCGGAGCCTTGAGTCACAAGGTCCTTTCAGAGCCCCTTCTCACCTGGCTGGTGACCCAGCCTCTTTTAGCCACTTTGCCCTCATGACTCGCCCCCCTCCCATCCCTGGGAATCCCCCTGGGCCCTAGCCCTCACAGATGCGGGCAGCAATGAGGGGAGGGGTTTCATGAGGGGATGCCCCCATTGCCTGAGGACTCCCTCTCTACCCAGTGCCTCTGGGTACCCATGCCCCTGTCCACCTCAGGCCCAGGGTTCAGTCTCAGAATGCAAATCCTGATTAGTCAGACCTGCCCCAAGCACATCTCCAGTCCTGCCTCAGGGCCAGCTCCCCTCCCACTTTCAATGTCAGGCCCCAAGCCCGTCCTGCTGAGATGGCAGTAAGATCACTCACTCCACAGAGGATTTGGGAAGGTCTGGGGTGGGTAAGGCAGAGACCCATACACGGTGGAGGAATGTATTCCCCAAGGGAGTGGCTGATGTTAGTCTGATATGAGGGTCTTGGAGGGGCTGAGAGGAAATCTGCCCTACCCCCATGCCCCAAACTCTCCCATACTGTCCTTCTCACCTCCTGCTATGAATGTTAAGGCACCAGAGGCCCTTCACAGCTCACAGAACCCTTTCCAGGCACCACGGGGTTTTTGCAGCCAGCCTGTGGGGTAAGCGTTATCATTATTCCCATTTCACAGCTGAAAAGACTGAGGTTCCTATAGGTGCTGGCTGGGTGCTGAGTGGGAAGCAAACTTCCTGCCTCTGATCCAGACCTGTCTTCTCCCCTGGGCCATGTGGCTCCTTAGGAAGGGACACTTTATGCATCCGTGGACCCATTTATGGAGCACCTACTGTGTGCCAGGCCCTCCAGAGTGTGGGTGGGGAAAGGATATAAGGCAGAGAGAGCAGAGGAGCAAAGGCCTGGAGCTGTGAGTGAGTATGATTAGAGTTGGGTGTGGGTAGAATATTCTGGGTTGGGGCACAGGCTTCAGAGGTCACAGGGGTCATCAGGCTGAGGGGCTCATGCAGCAAGTGAGGGAACTATTGGAAGGGTTTAGAGCAGGGGCAACACACCTGGTGGCTGTGTCCTAGGGTGGAGGCGGTCAAGTGGGCAGGAGGGTTCCATCTGGACTGGCTCCTGGACTGAGCCAGCTTCCTGAGGGAGCCCCTCTGGCACTCCACAGGAGCTCCCACTTCTTAAAGGAGAACGTGGGAGGGAGAGGCCTTCATCTTGGCCTCCACGAGACTCTCCCCCACTGGTGAAGCAGGGCTCAGAGTGCGCTCCCCACCCAACCAGAGGAGGGACCCTGAGATGCCCCCGGTCTCCCAAACCAGTCTTCCGAGGGGCTCCAGCCACCAGGTCCTTGCCCTTGCTGGCCCTTCGATATCCCTGAGCCACTATCCAGCCATCGCCTGCGTCTACCACATGGAGGTGGATTTGCATATCTGAGAGTAAAAAAAATTCTGCCGCAGAAGCTTAGCGCCATCAGGGCTGCTGAGCTCCCTTTTGTCTGTCTGAGTAAGAGCTGGCTAAAGGCTGAAGGATAATTAGTCCCTTGTGGGCAACGCTGTCCCCCCCTCCTTGAAGATTTAAAGGCACAGCCCACCTACTCAACCTGCTTCTCCTCGCCACAGTTCCCACTGGCATCTCGGCCCTTCTCTTGCAGCCCCTCCCAGCCCAGCTTCTCAGTCCTGGTGGCGCTGAGGAGGGGAGGTCTGCCGCTGGAGGAACGATGAATGGGCATTTTATCTGATTAAACTGGGAGTGAACTGGCTCTTCTCTATTATCTTTGGACCTGATTGGATATTTAACACCAAATATAGTGTGTGTCAGTGCGTGTGTGTGTGTGTGTGTGTGTGTGCGCGCGCGCGCGCGTGACTGCATGCGCATGAACTGGGCTTTTCTAGTGCACGTCAGGAGGAAATTGGATTGTACTGAAAAGCATTTAATCTGAGCTCAGGAGTCTACCCTAATAGAGTCACTGAGCTGGGGGAGGGACAGTTCTGCCCTTAGCCCTGGACAGGAAGGGGCCCTGCCCTGGGGCCTGTGTGTTACAGGATCCTGCTCTGGCCCTCCTAGGGCTGCACCCTCCCCATGGGGTGAGAGGAGTTGGTGAGGCCAAGAGGTGTGCCCATCCAGAGCCTGAGTACTGTTCTAGACCACACCCCGGTACAGGGGACCCCAGAATCCTCTCCTGCTTCCAGGGCCTCTCCTCCAAAAGGGGACCGTGCACTCTTACACAGGTGAAAGGTCTCACAAGATCACTGGGTCATTAGGGTGTGGGACCGAAACTGAGCTGGATGAGAAGGAAAGGGGACGTCTCCTGCTAGGTTTGAGGGGACTGGGGCAGGGGGCTGGGAGCTGCTCTCCCCATGTCGCCAGGGTCCAATGTGGAATCCAAGAATCCTCTGAAGTGGTTTCTAAGATATATTTGTCAAGGTAGAAGAATAGAACATGTATAATAGTTTGTGGGCTCCAGCTTGATTTATAATTTTTCCTTATCTGGGGTATAGGTAATGTGGTGTGTAGACCTCCACATGTATTCTCAAAGGTTTGGAGTGGGCCCGGGGAGGGGACTGGCAGCCACAGAGCTCTGTTCTGGGGTTTAACAGAAACTAAGGCAGCCATCCCACCCAGACAGGCTGGGGAGACGATGAGTCAAACTCACCAGACTCTTGACTTGAGTCATGAGGCTTGGCCAAGGCAGCTGCAGGAGCAGGCACTGGGCTGAAACCCCAAACCTGTGTTGGACCAATGAGTGCTCTCCCACCGTCTTGCCCTGTGGCCCTGGGAGGGTTACTGAGCTACCAGCAGTTTCCCCAACTGTAAAATGGGGATGATCATTGTATGTCCTTCATCAGATGGGCGCAAGGATGAAACAAGATTATGACAAAGTTCTGGGAGCAGAGTAAGAGCTCAGTAAAGATTGATGGATATAATTAGTATTATTAAAAGGTGGGCTAAGCTGGCAGTTTGCAGAAGGGATGGGCCCCATTTCCCAGGTTAGTGAATCTCACCCAGTCCCCACTGGTTCTGTAGTCCCCCCTCCAACCCTCACCAGTCGATGATTTGAGCCCTCAGCAATTTATGGCCTCATCATCTTGGCTTTATTTACAGAGAGAGCTACACTCCTGCCCCGCCCACCCACCATTTAATCAAGGAACTGAGATGGATAGTGATACAGGGCAGCAAGAGCCATCTCACTAAGGAGCGGAGCCAGGAGGCCGTCCTATCTCCGCCTGCCTTGTTTGCCGGGATGAAGGAGGAAATCGTCAAGACCAGGCTCCTCACTCCACAGAGGAGCAGGCGGAGGCCCAGAGAGGGAAGGGGGTCAAACAGGGTGACTCCTCAAGTCAGTGGCAGAATAGAAACTGGACCCCAGGTCTCCGGATACCCTTCCCGTCCAATGCTCTCTCAGCTGTTGATTTTCTCTCTTCTGGGGGCCACTGCCCCAGGGGCCCTCTCATCCCCATCTCCTCTGAGCCCAATCTTTGGGTGCTTGGGGCTAGGCCCTGATTTGGCCAATTCCCATTTTATAGACAAGGAAACTGAGGTCCAGAGAGGGAAGGGACTAGCCCGAGGGCCCCACAGTGTCTCTTGGTGAGATCCTAGGCCAGGGTTCCACCTGGGAGATACGGACATACACACACACACACACACACACACACACACACACAAATACACACACACAAACACACACACGTAATCTCCACTCATCAGATTGCTCTTGCAGGAACAAGTTCACCCACTACACTTCTCTTCTACCAGCAAATCAAAGATCTATCGTGGTTTTCATACTAACAACCACTGACAGCAGTGCCGTCTGTGTACCCTGCCTGGCATTCCGTATAAAGTGTGCCCTGCCTGGCAGGGGAGGTTAGAGTTCGGTACACTCCCCTCTGTGCTCCTACAATCCCCTGAGCAGACTGCACCCCAGTCCTGGCTATGACTCTCCTCCACTGAATTCTGATGTGTCTCTTCTGCTGAATGGGGGCTTCCTGAGGACAGGGACCTTTGTAGGGAGTTATCTTTATGTTACTGTCACTTAGCCTGGGGACAAGCTTCTGGAGAGGGATCAAAAGGGAAGGTCTGGGACTTCCCTGGTGGCACAGGGGTTAAGAATCTGCCTGCCAATGAAGGGGATGCGGGTTCGATCCTTGGTCCTGGAAGATCCCACATGCTGCAGAGAAACTAAGCCTGTGAGCCACAACTACTGAGCCCGTGTGCCACAATTACTGAAGCCTGTGTACCTGGAGCCCATGCTCCACAAGAGAAGCCACTGCAAGGAGAAGCCCTCACACAGCAACGAAGACCCAACGCAGCCAAAAGTAAATAAATAAATAAATAAATAAAAAATAAATAATAAATTTATTTTTTTTAAAAAAGGGGAAGGTCTGGGTGAGTTGTGCCACCTCCCCCTTTCTCCCTCCATCTCAAAGGACCCCATGAATGCAGTGACTATTAATAAGCTTCCTGCAAAGTGGACTGCCTTTCATAGTTTCTAATGCACTGCCATCCACTCTCTTGTAAATACACTCAAAAGCCTCAAGAGTAGAGTAGGGGGAGAGTATTCCCTCCTTTTAACAGATGAGAAGGCCCAGAGAGGTGGAGTGACTTATACAAGATCACACAGCTCCTGAGTGGTGGAGACAGGACTCAGACCTGCTATAGCTGCACAGATGTGTAGATGGGTCTGCAGTGGGAGATAACAGGACTTGGCACATAGTAGATGCTCAGAAAGCTGGATGAATGAGTGAATGAATGCACAAGTGAGTGCATATGCCTGACTGTAAAGTCAACAGGGAAGGGGAGTGGCTCAGGGTGTGTGGGGGTCAGGGAGTGCTTGACGTTTTGTTCCCTGTGCTCACGTGTCCCCTTCTTGGCTCCTCAAGCACTGCTCAGACTTGGGGCAGAGCTCCTTCCCTTTCCCAGCCCCCGGGGAGGAGCCACTTTCTCACCTGCCTCCCCAGGCTGTCTCACTTCCCTTAGCCTCTGCAGGCTCCTCCTCATTTAGGCTGGGGGCCTTCTCCTTGGAAGCATGCCTCCCCATCTCCAGATCTGCCCCTGATGTCTGTGAGGCCCAGAACAAAGGCATAAATGGAGGTTCCCTGCAGGTGCCCACCCTCCCCCCTAAACAGCCATCGCCTGATCCTATGGGTGCATCCCTGAATGTATTTGACTCTTGGGAGGATAGACTTTGGGAAGAGGCCTGCACGGCCCTCAGAAGCAGGCTCAGGTCCATTTGGGCAGGAAATTCTGGGGTCTTGGATACCTAAAGACTGGTCTAGATTGTGGGGCTTGGGCTCCAGAGTACATTTACCTGGCCCTGTGGACCCCTTGCTCTGTGGGGAGAGATGAGGCTGCAGGAGGCCCGGAAAGGGCCCTCTAAATCATCTAAGGATGGTATCCCTCTCCCATCCTGTCTAATACCCTGTTCCATGGCCCTGAGGACCTTTCCTGGAGCCAAGGCCACTTGTCCCTCTGGTCAAGTTGGTCAGAAAAACAAGCCCACTCCAGCAGCCAGTGGCTTTCCCTGGCTGGTCAGCCCTGGGCTCCCCACCAGCTCCAGGGACCTGGCAGGGGTGGGAGATGGTGTGGGAGGAGTGAGCCCACGAGTGAGAGAGTATGTGGAGTGGGGAGATGGAGCCAGCCTGCAGTGGGCCTTGCTCAGCCATGCTCACACACACACACACACACACACACACACACACACACACACACACACACCAAGACAATAAATCGACAAACACTTAATCTCTCTGCAAATTGAAACGGAGCTGTAAATATCTGCTGTATCCCAGCAGCTGAGTTATGAGTCTCGTTTATTAATCTCTTTAGTCCCAGGTGATGGATGGAGGAGGAGAATGGCCCACTGGGGAGATTACGGGGATGGAGGAAGGAGGGAGGAGAAGTGGGTGAGGGGTCTGGGAGTAGCCTTTCTGGAGAAGGGGTCAGAGTGGGGAGGCCTGGGGGCTGTGTGCTTTCCCCCGTTTTATTCTCCGTCTTGAAAAGCTCCATCAATACAGTGACTATTAATAAGCCTCCTGGCAAAGTGGACAGCCCTTTACAGTTTCCAATTCACTGTCATCCACTCTCTTGTTATTCCTTCCCACCGCCTCAAGAGGTTGGGGGGGGGGTGGGGGCGGGAATCTCTTTCACTTAACAATAAGGAGACAGGCCCAGAGAGGTGGAATGATTTATCCAAGGTCACACAGCTCTTGAGTGGTGGAGACAAGCTCAAACCTGCTAGAGCTGCACGAATGAGAGGAAGCCAGAGGAAGGGTCTGCAGGGAGAGATAACAGAGATGCACAGGATGGGGCCCTTATTTCTCTCAAATGCTTGGTAAGCACCTTTCTCTCTCTCTCTCTCTCTGTAGGAACTGGAGGAGGAAGAGAAGGATGGGCAGTGGAGTCGGGACTACTGAGACTGGGGTGTTGGAGCAGGAGGGATGGGGTGACAGTGATGTTTCTGGAAACACCTGGTGGCCTGTAGGGGGCACGGAGTCAGGGCCCTCTGATTGGAGGCTGTTGAGGTGGGCACCAGAGGGCTGTGCTTTCTTTATCTCTGTCTCCATCTGTTTCTCTTGTATTTTCCCTCCCTCTTGTGGTCCAAAGATCTGGGTGGGGCTCAGACTCTCAGGGACCTGGGTGATCTGCCTCCCAGGTTGGGCTCGGTGTCACTCTGGTTTATGGAGGCCAAGCCCAGGCTCCTGGGCTTTGTGATGCCAACACCCTGAGCTGCCGTTCTTGCTACTAGGTGCCACTGACGTCAGTAGTGTCCATACTCAGGCGACCACTGCTGGCAGCTGCCTCCTGCTCAGGACCCATCACCTGCCACCAGGTGGTGCCCAGGGAGCCGAGGTTGGGCCTGAGTTTCTCAGCCTCACCAGTCTGCAGACCTCCTCCTGGGCCAGAGCCTGGGGGCAGGACCAAGGCTCCAGGAGCCCCAGGGGACTTTGGAACATCTGCTCCAACCTCCTCTGCTGACAGAGGAAGGGACTGGGGCCCAGAGAAGGGAAGGGAGTTCAAGGTCATTTCAAGGAGGTGGTGAGAGTGCTGTGAGCGCAGGGGATAGTGTGGAGCTGGGCTGATGGGCGGAGGGTATGTGTCCTGTGGCTGGGGGGTGCTGAGGGTGTAGCCATCATGAAAGGAGCAGGGCTGGGGCAGAGGAGGGCCCACGCCATGACCACATCCTGATTTGCCTAGGACTATCGGGTTTAGCAGTGCAAGTCCTATGTCCCGGGACCCCTCAGTCCTGGGAAAACAGGGATGGTTGGACACCAGAGGACCACGCCAGGCACACTCACAGGACCAGGTTCACAGGTGTCTCTGCTATACTGCCAGCCCTTTCTGAAGGCCCCTCTCACCTGTTCCATTTGACCCTCAGAGGTAGGTAAGGCAGGTAAGCAGCTCTCTTCTATTACAGACAGAAAAATCAAGGCTTAGAGACACAAAGTGCTCCAAGTCACCCTGGCAAGGCATGGGAGAGCCAGCACCTCTCCGCCTGGCTGGGAGGGAAGCAGTCCCTGGGTTGGGAAGCCTGCCCTCCTGTCACCCGAGCCCCAACCTCCGCTGCTGTGTGACCTGGAGGAGCCACAGCTTCTCTGGCCTTCCTTCTTCTCCTCATCCTTGAAATGGGGCCCTTTGTCCAGGGGAGCTGAAGTCAACCTACCAGGTTAAATGGCGGTGAGGACAGCTGGGGAAGGGGACACTAAAAAACCAGGAGGTGAGGGGGATCAAGGGATCATTCTGGGTTCAGCAGACTCAGGAGAGGGAGAGAAACAAAAGTGCTATGCTCAGAGCAGGGCGGGCATGTGGGGACCAACCGCGAAGGGGAGAGATGAAGGGAGGGGTTTAGGCTTTCAAACAGAGAATGAAAGAAATGAGTTATTCCAGTGTGGTGAGGTTGGAGAAACTCCACTGAATCTTTAAACAACCTTTGTCAATTATTCATCTGCTGGTATGAGGGCCCTCTGGTCTGCCACAAATCTCCTCTGAGCAGTGGAGGAAAGGAGGGAGGGAGGGGAAAAAAAGGGGGCGGGGGGAGAGAGAGAGAAAGAGAGGAAGGCAAATATTTACTGGCTACTGTGCACCTACTCTGTCACTCCTGCCTGCCGGGGAACTCCCAGAGCTCAGGACCTTGGCCTCTTCCCACCCCACCTGCCTCAGGACCCTGCACTGCAGGGCACAGGGCTGGGCACCTGGCGGAGGGGGGGTGTCTCTTTTCCTGGCTGATTGGAGGAACAGCTGATACAGCTGCTGGGGAAAGGGAATCTGCACAGTGGCAAGGGTTTGACAAGCCCTGGTGAATGGAGCTGGCTTGTCTGGAGGCTGCGTGGGACCCCTCATCTCACCGGCTCTCACCGGTGTCAGAAGACATTGCCTGGCTCAGCATGAGGTGGGCTCAGGGAATCTAGGGGTGAGCGGGGAATGCTTACAAGTTGTTTAGTGTTTGGAGAGTTACCATGTGTGGGATGCCTCTTAATATCTCATTCTTCACCCTCACTTAAAAGCCCACCTCTTCCAAAAAAGACTCCCTGGGCTGCTCAGAAGGGAGGTGAAGGCTTCCTCTAGCTGTGCCCGGGCCTTACACTTGACCCAAGGTCATACCCACAAGATCCTGACCCTGGTGGGTCCACTCAGGACTGGAGCTTTGCACCCACTTTGATAGAATGGAACGTGAAAGGTCTATGTCAAAATCAGGTGTCCCGGATAAAGGGAGGAAGAATTGACTGGATTGAAGGCAGATCCAAGGGCACAGTGTGGTTAAGCGCGTCTGGGGGCAGGCCCCAGGGCAGCAGCGAGCATCCGTGGCATCCTATCCGAAGAGAGGGTACAAACCCTGGTCTCCTCCACTCCTTTCTCTGTTCCCAAGGTGATCCTTTCTCCAGAAAGTGTTCAATTTTCTATTAAGCTCTGGAGGAAATCAGTGGCAGAATTGTTTCTTGGGCTCTGGGGAGTGTGCTACAAGACCAGACACAGACTAATGCACTCCTGGAATCAGGTGCTGCTGAGAGGCTCACAGCCCGGATACAGTGGCCGAGAGCTGAGGGACACAGTTAATCGTTTGCTCACTGCACAATCGCTGCCATGTCACTGGGGCCCACTGCTACACCCCCAGGCTCTGCTGCTGGTGCACTCCCTGACCGCACGTCCAGGAGTCACACACCTTGCGACAGTGCCATTGCCACCCAGATGTGTTCTAGTGCAGTCAGGTATTTTCCATGTCCTGTGACTCTGTCTACAGTGTACACGCTGTATTCCGTGCTCATTGCCATGTTCTATGGCTGCATCTTCCTGTAATGCAGTGTTGTGTGATATCATTGTATGGCTTGGGTCTATTGCTATGCAACTACACTCCACTGCTCCTTCACCGTGTCCTATAGCTTGTCATTGTGTCTGTTGGTCGCATGAGCTCGCTGACTGCTATGTAATTTTGTTTGGTTGCTATGGAACAGTGACCCATTGCTTCACGCTACCTGTCACGGAGCTGTGCGCTGTTGCTACCCACCCACGTTCTAGTGTTTGTTACTGGGCTCTACTGGCCGCATGAATGTTTGTCTGGCTCCTACCCTGGTCCTTCTGGGCTCTGCCTAGGGGCTTGGAACTGGAGCTGGCGGCTGAGTCTCTAGGACCCAACCGAGGCAGAGGTGGGAATAGTCAGCATGGTAAATCTGTGCTGACAGAGAGACAGAGAAGAATGATGCGTTGGAGGACTGAGGCAGGGGTGGAGGGTAAATAGAATGAAGCCAAAAGCCAGGAACAAGGAGGGAATAGGCTGGAGGCTGGGCCTGGGACAGACTGGGATGGGCAAGGGAGAGGGGCAGGCCTGCTGGGCCCCAAAGCCTTTACCTACATCTGTGTAGGGTCAGGCCTGGCCTGGGCCCTGGAGCCCAGAGATGAGGAAGGTGGTGGCTGAGTGTACCTAACTCAACAGCAAGCTAGGGAGAGCAGCCAGTGCTTGTGACCTTGCCAGGTGCCCAGCAAGGGGAGGGTAGAGGGACCAGCCCCCCAGTGGGAGTGCTGGGGTGATACCCACAGAGGGCATGCTTGAATTAGTTCTCCATATGGACACAGCTCACAACATCTCTGACAGGGTAAAGGGCAGCCTTGAGCCCCCTTGTTCATACTCAGAGCCTCCCCAAATCCTGTTTTAGTGCCCTTGGGCCACTTATTTCTCCTCCTGCCCTCTGTTTACTCAACGCCTTGCTCAAAAACGGTTCCTCCTCATGGCTAACCTTGACTTCCCAAATGCAGTCTAGTTTCATCTCCTTGGTTTAATCCTTTAGAGAAGATCCACACTAGCTGGCCTACTACCCAAGTTATTATGCTTTAAATATTAAAGGATATGAAAAGTATATATATTGTTTGAATTGCTCACCTGTTGGATCCATCCTATATGTCAAGGCCCTTCCCCCTCAGCTCTGCTTTTTTCTCCTTCTTTCCCCCATTATCACCATCGACAATATCACCATTGCATTTTATAAGCAGAATGAAGAGTCCAACTCAGCCGATTCCAACCCTTTCTACATCTTACCTCCCCAAGCAAATATATAATATTAAGTCATCTCTAATTTCTCTCAAATAATCCAGACCCTGAGACCCACTGACCTCCATCCACTCAGACCTTGGATCCTTTGCCAAGCAGAAATGTTCACTAGACTCCAAACCAGAGAGGGCCTGCCGTGCACGGTACCAGGAGTGGGGCCCATACTGCTCCCTCCTTGACCCTGCTGGGTCCAGCACCCAGTGGCTGAGATGAGAGGCTCATCCTGCTCCCCGGGGTAGTGTGAGGTCTGCATCCGGTGGTGAGGTGAGGGCCTCCCTGGGTGATGCCTGAGACTTGGCTGGCTCGGCACCCCAGGGGAGGCTCCTGGAGCTGGAGGGGTGAGGGGAGGAGAGAGCCCTGAGCTCTCTGCAGGATTGTGACCAGGGAGGGAATGCCTTCATCTTTCCCCTTCCTTCCTGTCTGCCTTTCCCCTTCCATGGCTCCTTCCCTTTTCCTTCCTTCCCTGTCCTTTTCCCCTCCTTCTTTCTCCCCTGCACTACCTCTGCTCAGAGGCACAGGAGGGGCGTCATGAGGCCAGGCTGTGGAGGCAGCAGGCATTGGTTTATTCATGCTGCCCAAAGTCTCCAAAGGCAGGTCTGGATCTTTATTTTCAACCCAACTGATGGCTGAGCTGGCAGGTCAGGCCCGGGAGCCGCCTTCCCGAGGGGCAGAGGTGAGAGGAGTGAGTGTAGAAGATGGCCTCGGGGTGCTCTGGACCTGCCAGGGAGGGTCCCGATTGGGGTGGGCAGCGGCGCTCCATGTGGGAGCATCCTGGGCACAGCCAGCAGACAGCACCCTTCCTATTCGTCCGATGGGACATGTTCCAGGAAGGTGCAGTAGTGCCAGGGGAAGATGCGAAGGCTGTTGATGGAGACGGTCAGGTCCTGGGAGGAGGAGGCCCAGGGCTTCCCTTTGGGCCAGTGGCCTTGGCTCTGGCCTTTTCTCAGGATCTTCCGGAGCAGCGTTCCCCATGGGATCTGCTGTGGAAGAAGGGAAGAAGTCACATATGAATTCACCCATGGTGGTTGGGACAGGACTTCAGTTGGAGCCTTTGACTGGACTGTCTTTCTGGTGGCCTGTCCTGGAGTTTTCTGCATCAAGGGGCTAGGACTCGGCACTGAGCCCTCACCAAATTAAGGCATCACCTTGGCTGGCTGCCTGCACCATCCCTTTCCCAGCATCTTGTCAACTGGTAACGGGAAGCCAGACCAACTCCCACAATCAAGGGTAGAGACTCTGTGACCAAAGACAATATCCTCTTTGCTTTGAGTCCTACTTTCCTCTTTCGAAAGTTAACACTAATCTTTCCAGGGCTTCCCACTACCCAGAGGACAAGCTCTCGAGTTGTTGGCTACTTGAGTCAGAGGAACCCCGTCTTACAAGTGTTGCAGGGGTTGTTTTGAAAGAAATCACCTGAGAGTTCCATTCAAAGGTGAAGAAACTCTGTAAGACGAAGACCCCACACCTTCCACCAGTTTAGGGTGACTCATATATAGAGTGTGCCTAAAGGGAAGGTCCACTCGCCACCCGAGGAGTGAACAACTCACAGGTGGCAGGCAAGCCCCTTTTCCAGGCCCCATCCCCACTCTGGCCTTCCTGGCCCTGGAGGGGAGACACTCACCATTTCTCGGGACATCTTGGGCACCTGAGGCTCTTCCTCTGCTTCCTGAGAAGTGGATGTGTTGGAGCCAATTGTGGAGCTCACTGTGGCCTTGGACCAGGACTCACGGATGGTACCCATCTTCTCGTCTAAGATCTTGGGGTCCAGGATGGGCAGAACCTTGCTGTTGTTTGGTGTCAAGAAGTTTTCCGGCCTCTGGGAAGAGAAGGTGCAGAGACATTGCTCTGTGCCTTTCTACCATCAGTGTGCCTTTCTGCATCCCCCAAGCCGCTCCTCCTCATGGCTCAGGAAGCCCTGCCTGCCTGGGCCCTGTCTACCTCCCACCACCTGCCCCCTTGCTCACTGCACTCTAACCACACTGTCCTTGCCTTTTCTCCAACAAGCCGAGCTCGTTCCGGCCTCAGGGCCTTTTTATCTGCTGATCTCTCTACCCGGAGAGCCTCTCGGGTCTTTACATGCCTGTCCCCTTCTCATCATTCAGGTCTCAGCTCAGATGTGATCTTCTCAGAGAGGCCTTTCCTTTGAGATAGAGGCCCACCCCACCTAGAGTAACCCCTCCTCCAATATACTCTATTCACATTATCCCATTTTACTGTGTTCACAGTACTTACTCTACCAGAAAATTCATTTCCAAAAAACGTGTTTACATGTTAACTGTCTGCCTTGCTCCTCCACTCTCCACACTCGAATGCAAATTACCTGTAAGCTGGGAACTCATTTATCCCTAGTGTCTGCCTCATTGTAGGTACTCAAGAAATATATGTTGAAAGAATAAACAAACCATGCCTTCTATGACTCCCACCCTTGGTGCAGTAACAACAGATTCGAAAATCTCCATGCTTCTTTGCCACCCTTTGCTGTGTAGACTTGCTTTCCATTCCATCTCCTTGTCATCCTCTCATCTTCTTACCCATTAAACAGTGTCTCTTCTCTCTCTGCTCTGATGGGCCTCCTTCTCCATCCATGTTCTTTTTCCTAATTCTCTTCTTCCTCTCTTGACATGACTACCACTCTCATCTCTGCTTGTTTAGAATTTAACCCCACTCAGATACCAGCCCTTCCAGGATGCCTTCAGGGCCTCCACCCACACATGCTCAAAGCTTTTCCGTGTTCTCCCAGCCCAGCAGCTGGCTCTCTCTGCTCTCACACTGTCCTCTAATTCCAGGCTTATTTGCCATTTTTGTTTTTTTGACAAAACTTTAAGTTCCTCGGGCTTAGGGACATGTCTTATACTCCCTCTGGGGAGAGGTTATTTGAAAGCTCTGTTGGAAATCCATGGTTAGCCCCCCAAACGTGCCCATTGTTCAAAGAATCATGCAGACTTAGGTTTGTAGGGACCTCAAAGATGACCCGCTTCCACTCTACATCAGCTGTTAGAATCCTGTCTTGGCCACACAGTAACACTGTCTAGAGTGTTGCGTTAGAAAGAAGCAAATAGAACAATGGGCACAGTGCCAACCAAGACAGATGTGCTCAGGGTTAGAAGTGCCCAAATGTCTGACCCTGAACAAACAGAGGGAATGAGTGCAGGTGGGCCTCTCTTTAAGTGGATGCTCTATATGAAAATCCACACCTATGAACCAGATGAATCAGGACAAGGACCCTTCTATTTACCTCTAGGATCCTTTAAATAACTACCCTTTAAAAATAAATTTGGTGTTCAGAAATTCATTAACAAGAAACATTTTCAGTCTTGCATCAATAGATTAAGGGACATTCATACAAGTACAGAGGTATCCAGTCCAGTTGGGGCCTCATCCCCCCTTCCCTCTACCATCAAATAGGTACCGGGAGAAAGCTGCTATATGAAGACTTTTGGGGTGGGAAGAGTGAAGCATTGGGTGACTCTGAGGCTGACTTTGGCACTGACTGCACTTTATAACCAAGACTTCTGGGGCCGTTTTGTCCCTGGGTATTAGACCTGGCTGTCTCTCTCACCTGCTCCTCTCAGTAACTTTCATTCATTCGGAGGCTTCCCGAATGAACATGCCCTCTGTACAGCATCTGAGTCAGATGGTTTGGGGTTTTCTAGTTGTCTGTGTGTTTTAGATAAGAAAAAGCACCACATCTGTCTCCTGTTCAGAACAGCTGAACACGATTGGCTGTAGCAGAAAAACTACAGAATGTATATTAGATGGATGGGTGGGTGGATGGATGTAGGAGAGAGGGAAGGAAGAAATAACTAGCCAAGGCAAAGACCAACTCGCCGTTGACCAGGTGGCCCCTGGGGTGGGGTGAGATGCTGATTCAGGACCTGTAATGACATTTCTCCTCATTTCCAGGCAGAAAGCCAATCTTGATGCCCTGGATTTCATAGACTGCCATCTAATCCAGTTAGGGGAGGAAGTAGAAGTAATGAAATCAAGGGAGAGGTCTCCAGAGGCACCCTCATCAGTTCTGAAAGCAGGGACACACTGCTGAGAGAGTCCCTTCCTCCACAGCCTGTCACCCTGACATCCACCCTGCGTGGCCCCAGTACCAAGTGGGTCAGCTCAGTGACACAGAGCTGACACTTACTGGGCCCCTGATCAGAACTGGGCACTCACTAACTTTATGTGGATTCTGAAATTTATTATGTATAATTAATTTAATTTCATCACAAAGATGAAATAAAAATGAGATGGACCCCTCAGTCCAGACCACACCATGAGTCTCCGGTGGGCAGGGGTGTTGTTCCAAGAAGGAGGAAAGGAAAGGCAGAGTATCTATGGACTTCAGTCTATTCTGCCCATCCCACCCCCTCCTGACCCCCAGCTGCTCTTCCTGTAAGCTTCTGCCAGACTCAGTGGTCCTGCTCTGCCCTCTCCATGGCTGGCTCTGGCCTATACCTGCTTCCACAGCTGCTTCATGAGAGTACCTCCCCAGCCCTCACCCCTGCAGGTCTCCCAATGAACTTTGCCAGGATCTATCCCAGCCTGGGGCTTGAGGTAAGATGGGTGGGTGACTTTTATAGAAAAATCTTTACACTTCCACATAATGCAGGCCCCAAAAGGAAGGTCAGAGGCAGTTGTTCTAGTCATGCGATGTAAGGGGTCCCAGGAGGACCACAGTGCCTCACATAGCGCTTAAATTCTCTCTATTGTTCCCTTACATTACCTGTCCAGACTCATCAGCTTCAGTCTGCCTACATTTTGGGGAGGGGCTTGTGCCCCCCTCCCCTTGCTCCTCATGGGAGGGACCTTGTCTGAGACTACGGGGAGGAGTCAGGTTGCTGGAAGTGGTGGGTCAGGGTGGAGAATGGGGGAGAAACAATGCTAAAATGGGGATGGAAAGAGGGGGGGATCTCTGGGGACTAGCTCTTCCGTATTCGGGCCCAGCCTTGCCTTGCTCCCGTCTTCCTCCAGGTGGGGGAGGAGGCTTCTGGCTCACCCCACAAGCCTGCTTATTTGCTTTTCTATTTGGCAGGCTTTGCCCTGCCTGCAGAGGCAGCTTGGGGCTGACAAGTGGCCCCTCGCTCTGTGGCTCCGTGGCTACAGCACATCCTGCTTCATTAGGACTGTAATTAGGAGACCTACTTTGAAAGCTCAAAGTGATGCATGACCGCGCACTGCCTCAGACTCAGCGCCCAGCCCACGGCTCCTTGTCCTGCTGCAGCTGTCCCACACCGCATGAGTGCATGGTGGGGAGGAGACACCCCTTCTTCTTCCTTCTCAGCCCTCACTGTTGCCTGCAGAGGGTCTGTTGAGACAGACCAGGCCAATAGCATAACAGACTCGAGGATTCTTGGGTCACCTGTTTCCCCCTCCTCCTCTAACATCTTCTGCCTCCCTCCTACCCAGTCCACCCCCTAGGTCCCTGATCATGCAAAATGCAGCAGTTCCAGCCTGCCCTGGCAATTACAGACTAGCCGAGTTGCAGCTGCTGTCCTCGGTGCTGAAAGTGCCCGTCTTGCGGCCTGCCTGCCTCTCGCCCCGCCCTGAGCCTTCTTGCTGGAGCGCACAGGCTCTTAATTCAATTAGCTGGCCCTGAACCCTCCCCAGGGAGCCTGGAGCGGAAACTGACAAATTCTGTTTAACAAAGACATTTGTCCCCCGCCCCGCTGGCTTTGGGCTCTGCCCGCCTGTATCCTGCTCATTAGGTATCTAACAAAGTGCGTCCCAAGAAATCTGCTTCCAATCGCTAGTAATTCAGGAGGCCTGATGCAATTTTCTCCCTGATAAGGGTGTCTCGCCCGCTGGCAAGTGCCATAATAAGCCCTGTGCAGCGGATCCCCCATCAGTCGCTGCTTTGTCATTTCCTGTGGCTGCAGTTGTAGGTTCTTATCTCTTCAGCTGAAGGAGTTTCAACGGGTCCCTCCAAGGGGGCTTGCTGCCTCCCCTGCATATCGTAGGCCTCATTTATGACAAGCCATGTGGTCTTGCAGCTGCAGTGGGGTTTGAAGCTCTGAGTCTGTCTGCCAGCCAAGAAGGGCCCAAGTGTTAATCCTCACTGGGGCCATGATTCATTCTCCTGAAAATGGTGTCAGAGGGTTAATCTAAAAACAAGTTGTGGCACCAGAGGAGGGGAGCCAATGAGAAAGATTTTTTTTTAAATTCTGGCAGGGATTTTATTTATTTATTTATTTATTTTTGGATGTAGGTACCATTCTTTTATTTATTTATTTATTTTTGGACGTAGGTACCATTCTTTTATTTATCTATCTATTTATTTATCTATCTATCTATTTATTTATTTATTTATGGCTGTGCTGGGTCTTCGTTGCTGCACGAGGGCTTTCTCTAGTTGCGGGAGTGGGAGCTGCTCTTCGATGCGGTGCACGGGCTTCTCATTGCGGTGGCTTCTCTTGTTGCGAAGCACGAGCTCTACGTGCGTGGGCTTCAGTAGCTGTGGCTCGCAGGCTCTAGAGCACCGGCTCAGTAGTTGTGGCACAGAAGCTTACTTGCTCCGCGGCATGTGGGATCTTCCTCGACCAGGGGATTGAACGCGTGTCCCCTGCATTGGCAGGCAGATTCTCAACCACTCTGGCAGGGATTTTAGTATTAAATAGAGCACTGCCTATGGCTCAGTGGATGGGCTGTGGGCTCACTCTTGTTAGCCTGAAACCTGGTCTTTCTGCAGTTAATCTTCTCCCTTGGGTTCCCCCTATTCATATCTAGAGAGACTCTTCCAACCTATAGGTCAGATCACATCCTACTGCTGCTCAAAGATCTTCCTTAGCTTCCTATTACTCTATGATGAAGTCTATACCCTGTATCCTGGCGTTCAGGCCCTCCAGAATCTAGGCGCCGTCTAACCCTCCAGTCTCACCGCCCACAACAGCTTCCTCATGTCCCATGCACTCCAGACACTGTCGTGTTTCCATGGCTTTGCACTCGTGGTTCCCTCTGCCAGAAGCACCCTTGCCTTGCCTATTTCTAAGCCACTCTTTGAGGCAGAGTGCAAACCATGCTTCTCTATGACTCTTCCCCTGACAATGCAACTACCTCAACTAGAACCCTTAGCAAGATGAATAGTGATGATCTTTTGGGGTGCTTTACTGCTTGGCACAGGTTAAGGATCTAACAAATGGTTGATGAATTCATGCCTGAATGACCTTGGCTGGACCAAGGGTACACATGGTTTGGCTAAAAAGAGGTCTAAGGCTGTGGTAGTCTGGCTTTGAGATGGGGAAAAAACCCAAGAGCGGCCCCCAATTTCTGAGAAGTCTGGTCTGGAAGCTTCTGCCCTTTCTTACTTCCTCTCCTCCCCCTTCTTCAATCCATCAGCTATGCATTTGGTTCATGCGGAGAGCAGAGCAGGCCAGGGGGAGGCCCGAATGTCCAGTTCCTTAGTCATCCCTGCATCCTGACTCAATCCACTCCATCTGTGGCTGGGAGTCACAGGCTCACATTGTCAAGGCAACACAGGGTGGTTGGTGAGGCATTCTGGATGAACCTGCAGTGTGGCTCTGGGTCCATTCCTGCCCACCCTGGCCTGGGACCTCACAGGCCAAGAAGCAGGTCTTCATTTTCTCTATCTCCTTTATAGCCCCCAGCTCAGGGCTCTGGCCTCTAGAGAGATGATTGTCTGTCTCTTCTCCATTGCTTCATTCTCTGAAAAATTGGTGTGAGACCAAATGTGGTGCTGGTGACGTTTATCTTCAGCACTTGACAAGGCCTCCTGATGTCGTTATAGATGTGAATCTGGTGGAGCAGCTGTCATGAGGGGTGGGCGCTGAGTGATGGATTAGCAGGGCTCTGTCGTTCCCCTCCCCCTGGAGCTCTGTCGTCATCCCTGATGAGTTCAGCATGTTTGTCAGCAACTTGGGTGAACAATAGTAAGAGCTCCCTTTACTGAGGGTCTGCAAGACCCTTTGCTGGGCACTTACACACGCTCCCTTATTCAATTTTCACTGCATTTCTGGCTGGTAGCGATCACAACCCCTTTCTATGGATAGAAAAGTAAAACTCATGGTGGCTACGATCATGTGGAAGATCCAGAATTCAAACCCAGATCTAAGGATGCACGCTTTTTAGTGCACATTGCAGCAAAGTGTCCTAACTACATGCACAGGTGACCCGGAGCTTGGGGTAGGGGTGGAGGTGGGGCTGTGAATGGGTGACGCATGATGAAATCAGGGTCCAGAGTGATCTCCAGCCCAGACAAGATGCTGAGACAAAGAAGGTGAGTTCAAAATAGAGCAGCAGAGGTTCAAGGTGAAGGTGTGCCACCTGACAGCGGCTCACATACCAGACAGGACTCCCAGGCTCTAAATGGACCCCACAACCTTGGTTAGGAATAAAGCGAATGATAGACTTTGGCTGCACCAAAGGGGAGAATGGGTTTGCAGAAAAAGGATGATAGTCCTATTCTACCCACCAATACTGATCCAGCTCCACAGTTTGGGGGGACACTTTAAGAGGAGTGTTGTCAAGATGAGACAACCAGGAGGATGAGAAGCAGAAAGCCAGTGTGACAATGAGCAGCCAGAGGGAGAGTTGCTCAGGCTGCAGATGACGCAACTAGTTTGCAAACAGCAACAGGGCCGACCTGCGCATGGGCGCTAACTTCTCTGGAGCCAGTCTCAGGAAGGAAAAGGCAGGATTGGGGGAGGCAACTGGAGAGAGATAGGAGGAAGAGGTCTACCATGGAGCTGATAGAGGCTGGAGAGGGCTTCCTGAGAGGAAATGAGGTCCCTGTCACAAGAAGTGAGCAAGCAGAGTCTGTAAAAACCTGTGTGTTGGAGGGAGTGTCAAATGCCCTCCCTGAAGTGGGGAGCATGGGGGGAGTTGCATCATAACCAAGAGACTGTTGGGGGAGCATGGAGCACTGCTGGGAGGGGTTCAGGCACTGTGAAAAGCAGGCAGGAAACTCTTATGGTGGGATGGTGAGCCCTGACCCAACGCTGAGCATCTGTGAGCCAAGGGCCAGGCTGGCCCCGGAAAGGCACGGGCTCTCCCCTCTCACTCATCTGTCCCCAGCTTCCTTGGGTTGTATGGGTTGATCTCTGAATTGGGCCTAGAGTCTGGGCAGGCGGGGAAAAGGGTACCTGTGAGCTGGGGAGGGATAGGTCTTTTCCTCTGTCTCCTGCCATGTGGCCTGGGAGAGTGGGAGGACAGGGAGGTAGGGGGCGCAGGGTGAGGTTGGGGGGTCTGTGCGTAGGGCAGGAATGTTGTGAGGGTGAAAGAGGGGAAAGGGTATTTTTCTCTGGATTCATCGTTATCCTTACGGTAGTGTTTTCAGAGCTGGAGTCTTGGGGGTGGAACAGAAGCTCCCAGCGGATGGAAGCAGCTGAGGAGACTGCTCTGCGCCACCCTGGACACTGCGCCTTCTGGGCGGCTGTGTTTGGTGAGGAAATGGAGGACGGCTTGTGTTGGGGCTTCTCTGAAGACCAGCCCAGGGCTGACACGCGTGGCTTTCCAAAAATCCATAAGAATTCACCAGAAGTCAGCACGTTTCTGCCCGTGCCCTGCCCTCCACTCCACATTTGCTAAACAGTCACTTGTCCCCACTCCGGGCTGGTCTCCAGAGAGAGTGGTTTGAATAAAAACACCCGGCAGCCTTTCACATGGCATCAAAAGACCTGCCCGCACCCCCCCTCTCTTGAGGGGAACAGGGAGGGGAGGGTCAGATGGGACTGTGGGAGCCGCCCCATCCCTCAGTGGGGGATAGCAGGGGCCACCTCATCCTCTCCTTAAAGGCACCCTCTCCGTGCCAAACCCAAGGAAGCAGTGGGTTTTGAATCCTCCAGCATCTCTCAAGTCTGTGGGCTAAGGAGAGGGGGCTGCTCATCTGAGAGGCTCTGCCTCTGCCTGGTGCCCTGGCACCCTGCCTGGGCAAGACCCTGGATCCCAAATCCCAGCCCCAAGAGGGTACCTGTTGCTGAACACCCAGATGACAGCATGGACTTGTCCCACCTCATGGGGAGGCACATTTCCAGGCAAGGAGGCAGGAGTCGACACAACGAGCACCTACTGTGTGCACACCAGGCTCTAATCCACATAGTCAGCCTAGGAAACCTGGTCAGTTGTCTCACTTCAAATAGGTTGTCTGCAAGCTGGAGGGCACCCAGGATGCTGTGGGATCTTGAAACCAGTTCATTAGAAGAGGCAGACTGCTTAGCCCGGAGAATCATAGACTCCTGGGGGACCAGATCACACTCTTCAAAGAGAAGAGGCCAAGATCAGAGGGTGAATGGAGGAGACTAGGGGTTTATTCGTGTATGTATATATGGAGTAGTCATAGGCTCGTGGGTTCTCAGGGGCTAATGGACCTCCAAGGTGAATTCCCACTGAACAGTGAATAAAGGGAAGTTCTCTGTGTATACACAGATGTCTGTGTTTTTCTAGCTTTTTGTAGCTATATGTAGTTATACATGTATGTACTCATCTACACACACAACCCTAGCTTAAGGCAGAACACTCTGAGCAGCAGGTGTCCATAGAGAAGTTCCATCAGAGGGAAGAAGCTTAACCCAGCACCAGCAGAACCAGCTTCAAGCACAATATCCCAAACCAGGAAACCACTCCTTCTTGCCATTGACTGTGACTGCTAGTCTGCCTGCCGGCGTGCTGGAAGGAGGCTTCCAGGGGTTGCACCGCAGCCCCAGAGGGCAGAGTCCGGAGCCTGGGGCAGAGGGAGAGCCCCTGGAGGTAGGGTGGGCTCAGTGTGGGGTAAGCCTTTCTATCAGCTGTAGGCACTGAACCATGGGATGGGTTGTTTCTAGAGGTAGTGAACTGCCTCCTGACATGGCAGAGCAAGAGGAGAGGCTGGGATGACCACCCGTGGTGGATGGCATCAAGGAGATTTCTGTCCAGGGTGGGCTGTGGAGAGACACCTCTGTGGTCTCTGCCTATTTGGAAATTCCACAATGTTCTTGTTCCTGGAGCTCTGAGAATGGGTGATATGGAAGCAGTGGGTGTGGGGAAACTGTGTTCACCAGAATGTCAGTTAACCAGGATGGCCTGTGCCCAAACCTCCAGGACATGAAGGCTCTCAGGAAAGAGGCTGTGTCCTCAAGTGGGAGGTACCCAAATAGGACAGGCATATTCATTTGTTCTGAAGCATTTCTTCTCTGTAGTACAGCTGTCTATGAGCAAGAGTTGCCCCTAAGATGGAGCTGTTAGCCAGGTGGACAAGGGGTCCGGAGAGGCCCATTATCACAAACCTCGCTGCAGATGGAGTATCCACAGGGCTCTAAGATCTCCAGGCTTCAGGTAGTGGCTCTTGGGGCTTTGAGCAGTGTTTGATTTAAACAGTGGAAGAATCGATAGTTCTGGTCCTAGGTCTGGCGCTTCCTTCCCACGGGCTGGAATGCAGAGATGAAAGTTGGGTGCCTCTCACCATGAATTGGTGGCCAACACCTTAGGTGAAACAATTAGATGGAAGGAACCGGGTCTTCTCTGTTACAGCGGCTTGGCTGGTAACCTTACACAGAGAGCACATCAAATCCAAAGAGCCTGTCTGAGCACACTCCCTATCGCGTAACCTCGTTTGAGTTTCATCAGGCCTCATATCACGAGCTGATATCTGCTCATGAATTGATTTGCTCTTATCTGGTCCACACTCCCTGCTCCCTAAGAATGCAAGTTTTATGAAGACAGGGCCTTTTTCTCATCTTTTTCAATGTAAGATTCCTAAACCCAGGACAGTATCTGCTCCACAGCCAGGTGCTCAGCAAAGATTTGCCGTTGCGCGGAGAACGGTGGTGGTGTTACAGAGAAGGCGATGGTGAGGAATGGAGCTGGGGACACGCTGTAGATGCAGTGCCATCTGATCTGTTCATCAACACCCTCCCACCTCCACATAGGGAGAAGGATGACAAAAGGGATGAGACACGAGCAGAGAGCCATGTCCACGCCTGAGGAGGGTAAATGCAATCAGACGGGCTCCACGGCTGCCGGCCCCTCCCTCTCCTCATTGCAGTCCAGAAGGGCAGCCAAAGCTCTAGTCCTCATCAAATATATGTGGGATAAAAGAATGAATGAGCGGGTACCATGGCTGTAAGGTTATGCCAAGTCCATCTTAGCTTTTCATATTAAGGCCCCCAAATTGGACTTCAAGCTTCTAGAATCAAAGTGAGTCAGTTATTGGCCAATTCTCAGATCGTTTCACCAAGAAACAGTTTAACCACAAAAAGACTTCTCTTCTGTGTGTGCCAATGCGGGTGTGAAAACGTCTGTGTGTCAGTTTGCTCGGGTGTGGGAGCATGTCTATATGCACTAAATGTGTGCACTCTTGCAGAGGGATGTGTATATTTGTGTTGCATGTCTTTGCATTTGTGATTGTCTCTGTGTGGGTATTCAAATGTGATTGTCTCTGTGTGGGTATTCAAATGTGATTGTGTGAGACTCTGTATGTGTAGAGCTGTGTGTGTGAATTCTTGGCTGCAGAATTTGAATTTCCTCCAGTACTATTTTCCTGGTACACACCCAATCTTGAGCCCCTTTCTTTTCCTTTCTTCTCGGAAATCCACTACTGAAAGGTTTTTTTACCCGCCTCCAGGGGGAGGGGGCTGGGGGAAGGGGAAGCTAAAATCACAAGGCCCAGATCAAAACACTCAGCAGCTAAATGAATTCGGCAGCATTTTCCCGCATGACTTGGAGGGATAATTTAGTGAAGCCACCAGCTGGAAGGAAAGGGATTAATTCTGCACTTAGCCCAGCTCCAGTGAATAATTCATCACTGAGACCTTTGTGCCCAGCCCCTGGGCAACTGGGGAAGTGTTCTGCCCACCTGCCTGTTGCCTGCCTGGGTCCCCCAGTGCCCTGACCAGTGGCACTTGAAGCTTCTTTCCGTTCTCAGGACACACGTGCCCCAGCGAACGGGTAGGAGGCAGGGGGAGGTGAGGAAGGGGCTGGCAGTGGCCACTGACAGACTCTAGACCCTGAGAAGAGCCATGGAGGCTTGAGCTCCAATCTGGGACATCTGGGATCCCTGCTTCCCCTTTCCTGAGGTCTTTTGTTGCCTCTGTGTCCCCTCCCCTCTCAGTAACTTCTCCATCATGTACCTGGTTTGGTGGTGATGGTGGTGGTGTGGATGTCAGGTTGTATCTAACAAACTCTCTCTCACCAAGAATTAGAGGAGTCTCTACAGGGCAATGTGGAACATTCTACAGTGGGGAGTGTTAATGGGAGGTTTCAAGCACTCACGAGAGGCCTTGTGGGGAGAAAGCTTTGGGTGGGTACCTTCCCAGGTAGACCTCTCAGACCCTCCAACAAGGAACTCCCTGCGTTCTTCACAGGTAAGGTCACAGGGCCAAGTATTACCCCAGAGCTGGTGGCTATTTTTCCTGGCATGGGAAGCTAGCAGGAGTGGACTGATCCAGACATCAGCCCCTGCAAGCATTTCCAGGGGGTCATGGTCCTCAACTGCCCACATCCCAGCTTCATGACTCTCTCAGCACCACAGAGAGAAAAGTGGGAAAATTCCAGCCTGTCAGGTGCACTGGAGCCAAATGACCCGAGTCCAAGCTGGACTTCAGAACCCAGGTATAGCTGATAGAGGAAGTGATCCCATCCATCAGGCAGGGCTCAGTCCCTGGGGACTTTCAACTTGGGGCAACCCAGCTGTGGTGGGCAGGATTCCAAAAATGAGCCTACAAGATTCCACACCCTAATCCCTGAAAGCTGTGAATATGATGAGCTTTCACTCCTGTGATTATGTTACATGACACAGTTGACCTTAAGATGGGGGCATTATCAGAGTGAGCCTAACCTAATCACATGAGCCCCTTTAAAAGCAGAGCGTTTTCTCTGGCTGCTGACAGAGGAGAAAGTCAGAGAGCTTTGCAGTGTGAGGGGGAGTTGATATGCCTGCTGGCTTAAAGATGGACGAGGCATTGTGAGAAGGAAGGTGGGTGGCCTTCAGGAGCTGAGAGAGGCCCCCGGCTGACAGCCAGCAAGGAAACGGACCTCAGCCCTACAACTGCAGGGAACTGGATTCTGATGACAACCTAAGGGAGCCTGGAAGCACACTCTTCCCCAGAGCCTCCAGATAGGAACAGAACCCTGCCAGTATCTTGATTTCAGCCTTGCTGTATTGGATTGCCTACCTACAGAAGTGTGAGCTCATAAGTGGGTGTTGTTTTTAGCCACTAAGTCTGTGGTAGTTTGTTACACAGCAACAGAAGCTAATATCCAGTTCACGCTTGTAGGATCTTGATCCCAGTAAGCCAGGCTTGGCTTGGGCTGAGTTAGAGGCTGACTCCCCGGTCTGAGTGGCCCTCTGTTCTCAACTCTCTCTTCCTAATCTCAGTTTTTTCAGGCCTTGAATCACCCTCAGACATTTCCATCCAAAACAGAAGCCCCGTCCTTCTAAAAGCTCCTGGCCCCAGTCCCTGAATAAGGCCAGCGATTGAAAAGGAGGTTGGAACCCACGGAGAGGCTACAAGAGCTGGCACATGGCTGCCCCGGCCCTGAGCTTCCCCTGACCCACAGTCTTACCTCAGAGGAAAGCAGCCGGAAGGAGAGATCCACCGTGGGGACCTCACCATTTATGGTTTTCAGCTTGGTGTCCTGGAGGAGGAGAAGGGAATAGTCGGCCACACTGGCCAGGGCAGGCAGCTTCTGCCTCTGCTTTGTCCATTGTTTCAGATTCCCCAGGGAAGTACCTACTGGCCGCTGTGCCCAGACAGTGGGAGGGAGGCGGTAGCTGGTCTCCCACCTCTGCTCACCCTCACTGCTTCTGTACTACCCTCCCCAACTCCACAGGAGATCTGACTGGCTCCTTCAGACTTGCCTCCTGGCAGAGTGGGGAAGCTCCAATTTGTTGAGGTCTATTATGTCAGGATGGCCAGAGTACTTTAGGGAAAAAGGTGGCATAGAAATAGACAACGATCATAATAACACATTGATTCTTATTGAGAACGTATTCTGTTCTAAGTGCTTTACAGGTATTTCCTCCAAAAAAACCACATAGCAACCATATGAGAAAAGTACTATTACTATGAACCCATTTTACACACAGGGAAACTAAGTCACTGAGACCGAGTAGTTTTTCCATGGTCATGTAAGCTGGTAAGTAGTAGAACCAGACCGTCTGGTTCTAGACTCTTTCGCTATGCAGAGAAATAATGTACGGCATGTTGTTCCTATTTTAGAGATGGGCGTTCTAAGGTTCAGAGAGGTTAAGTAACTTGCCCCAGGTTCTACAGTGAGGACTAGGGCAAGTCAGGATTTGAACCCAGGTCTGGCTGGTTAAAAGTCTGAACTCTTGCTGCTATCCCCTAGGGCCTCCCTGTGCTTCTCCCAAGTTGTCTGGGGGCAATTTCATCACAAGCCCGGAGGTAAGACTGAGTTTTGGTGTTGGGGGTACTCCTCACACCTGACAGCGGTCAGATTCCCTGGTGCGGGCTCTGGTGGAAGCTGCTGGAGAAGCCAGATTCGCCTCTGTTGGCGGGGGCAAGGTGGAGCAGGTTGGGGAGGGGTGGGACCAGGTGGATCTGCCGTGGACCCTGTCTAGGGGACGGTGGTGGGTACTCCCGGTGATGGGGAGCTTCTCCACACGCAGCCCATTCAGGCCCTTCCCTGTCAGCATATGCGGTGCAAACGGCTCTTTAGCGGCAACACGGAGATACCCGGGGGCTTGTTGAGGGTCCATGGTTCACTGTCTTTCACTGTAGAGGTAGGACGGGCTGGGGTTCCCATCAAAGCCCCCAGCCCAAGCTTCTTGGATCCCAGTGTCTGAGGTCCCAATGGGGCCCATCCTTTGGTACCTGACATCTAATTCTCCCATCCCTCACCGCCCACCTCTTTCCTGCCTCCTGGCCTCTCCCTGCAAAAATCTCCTCTTCCTCCTCTGCCCTTCAGGGCTTCCTGAGTTCAAGACCAACTCTAAACATATTCCGTGTCTCTGGGTGTTTATATAGCTATCCCTTGTCTCTGTCCTTTGGGGGCTTCACTCTTATGGTGTGGAACTAAGACTGTGGATCAGCCGGTCTCTGAATCCTGTCTCCCCACAAAGCTCCCTCTGTGAGCTCTGAGGGCTCCTCCCCTCCCTGATAGGCACTGTGGATGGGGTGGTGGTGTAATAATACGAGGGTCTAGTATGGGAATAGGGCCCATGTGTCCTGGCCCATATCCCAGTGTTGTCTTTGGGACAAGGAAGCCAGCCAGGGGCTCCCCAACCTGTCTGCACACATGGGGAGGCTGCCTCGGGACCCCTCACCCAACCCCATAGGATGCAGAGGCAGGATGGTCTGAACACCCTTTCATACACATGTCCTGGTATGTGGCGGCCCTGACATGGCAACGGGGGTCACTTACTTGAAGACGAGGAGTAGTACTCCAGCACCAGGGCTGTGTCCTCTGGGAAGCTGGTGGCTCCAGCTCGGCCTTGGAAGAGGAAGGACTGATTCCACAGGGGCAGCTCTGGGGGTCCCCCAGGCTTGGACAGCTGACAGGAGAAGGTGGGAGAAGGTGGTGAGGCCACAGCTTCTCCCAAATCAAAGGATGTCCAGATATTTGGTTGTGTGCATGTCTATATATGTCCCAGATGTTTGTCCCGATTATAAAAGCAATAAATACACACTTAATGAAGAAACTTTAGAAAAAAAAGAAAAGTAGAAAGATGAAAGAAAAAAACCCACCTAAATTCTTACACTAAAGACAACTGTTCATAAGATTGTGTGTTTCTTTCTAGTATTTTCCCTATGCCTATTTTGTATATAACTGTCAACCTAACATCCTGCCTTTTTCATTTACCATTAAAACCTAAACATATCCAGAGTCCTAAGTAACACTAATTACCCAGCTTTAGTAGCTGCAGGATATTCTGTCACGTCCAAGTGTCCTGGTTTCTCCCTTCCCATTTGTTCAATAACACTGCATTGAATGTTCTTTGACACATAGCTCTGTATCTCAAATTATTTCCTTAGTACAAATACCCAAAATAGAATTGCTGAGTTAAAGGACATGCATATTTTAAGGTACTTGATTCATCCTGGGTAAACTGTTTTCCTAAAGAGTTGCACCAGTGTTCCCACCCATGGCTGGTGGTGTCATAGATGCCAAATTAGACGAGACCTCTGCCCTTGTCACCAGCCCTTCTCTTCCTCGCAGGAACCACGGCAGGTCTTCAATAGGGGATCTGGGGGACTTGATGGCATGCTAAGCCAGCAGCTGGAGCACACATGTGGGTAATATTTAAACAACAAAATAAGACAACATAACTATAGCCCCTAAACAAGGGACCATCTGAGACACTCCGTGGGTGATCAGAAAAGACATCTTGGAGGAAACAGGACCAGAGGAAGCCTCTGAGGGAAGATCTGGCAGACTGAAGGGAGGGAGGATGTTATTCTGGGTGGGAAAACAGCCTAAGCAAAAATGTGGAGGCGGCATCAAGCCTGGCATGTGTGGACACCTAGAATGAGGAAGGACTCCAGGGGAAGGAGGTCTGGCATCTGCAAAGGCCAGAAGGTAGTGAGTGAGGAATGGGACTTGGGGGCATCAGCCTGTGACACCCAGCAGGCGGCCCTGCATGGTCCCAACACAGGGAGGGGCTGGGGGGTCATTGGCACAGACTCTCCAAGTGGCTGCCTTGCCTCTGCCCCCAGCCAGGGGCTGTCAGCAACTGTGGCAGCCGCTCCCACCTCCCGCTCCCCTGCGGGAATCAGTCATCACTCGAAAAGGTCAGCACAATGCACCGCCAGCTCCAGGAGTTATTGATGCAGGATGGTGAAATATCAGTGTGGGTCCACTCCCCCCGCCGTGGCAGGGCCCTGATGCCTGTCACACTAATGTGTCTGCTCCTGTTCTCCCAGGCCCAGCCTGTGGCCCAGCTGTGTCTGCCCCTGCCCCTAGGGAGATGAGCTGCAGTCACTCTGGGGCTAGGGGGCCCTGAGTACAGGGATAGTGACTTGGGTGATGGGAGTGTTCTTGAGAGCAGGCTCTGGTGGCAGTTCAAGGACAGCCATTTGGCCACCAGGCCAGGCCAGAGAAGCTTCTCTGGGTTCTGTGGTGCCTGGGAATGGCCTTTCAGGATTTATCCCCAAACCAGGCTCTTCCCAGAGCCACCCCATTCTCCTGAATCCCCAAGGGGCATCCGCACAGCCTGGACCATCTGCCAGACACTAGGGCACTCAAGGAGGACCTGTGACAGCCCCCTCCGCCCCATCCCTTGCTCCCACCCAGGAAGAGGGGTGTTTAATGGACGCTGGCTGTCCTCTCTAGGGCCTATTAATGTGTCTAAATGGAGTCTACAAAGCAAGAAAAAGTGTCTGCCTGCCCAGGAAGGACAGCTCCTTTCCTGAATGGTTTCCCAGATAAGTCCCTGAGGAAAGGGCCCTTGAGACCTAGAATTGGGGAGGGAAGGTCAGCCTCTCTCATGTGTGTATGGGGTGGGGCAGGGAATCAAGGTTAAACCACCTTCAGAGTCTGATGCCAGGGACCTGGCGAAGGTGCTGGTGGCATGTGTGGGACGGGGAGCCCCGCGAGTGGGGAAGCCATTCCCCACAGATGCTTATGGGAAAGACCCTGGCAGGCTGTGCAATAAGGAATGTGATTAACCTTCAGCTGTGATCTTCAGCAAAGCCATTAACCCCCAGCCACTGAGGCAGACCTGCCTCCTCTGGGGACAGAGCCTTCATTACATGGGCCTATGGTCCCTCCTCCCATTTCCCCAGGGCCCACCCACACCTACACCCACACCCACACCTGCTGCTGCCTGCTCTGCCCAGATGTAGTGGTGGCCACCCTGGGAGGAGTAGCTGCTGGGGCAGCTGATGCTGGGCGGCTAGGACACCTAGGCTCTGGGCCCAGGTTTGCCTCAACCTTGCTGTGTGACCTTCAGCAAGTCCTTTCCCCTCTCTGGGACCTGGTTTTGTCATTGTCCAGTGAGAAAACATGCTCCATGCTTTGAAAGGCTGTTTTGAGGGTGGGAGGAGACAGTGGATGTTTTGCTATGAAGGTGCAAGTTCAATTCAATTGAACTCAGCAAATGCTGATTGGCAGCTTCTCCATGCTAGTGGCCTCTGGGGTTCAGCAGGGCATATGGGAGAGCTAGAGCCAGACCCTGCTCCTCTCTGGAGCTCATCGTCTTGCAAGAGGATAGGACACACACACACACACACACACACACACATCCCTATGATCCGTGCAGAGGCCTAAGCAAGTTGTGGGATGTGGAAGCTGAATGTCTGAGGGGAAAGCTATGACTTCCAACCTGGGGAGGGGAGGACCTTAGGGATCGTGCAGTAGGTAAGAAGGTGGAAGGGCATTCCAGGCTCAGAGCACGGCAGAGGCAAAGACTGGGAGGTGACGGAGGACAGCATGGGTGTGAAGAGCCAGTCATCCAGTGGAGCTAGGGAACGCCTGGGTGAACTGGGGCAGTGAGCCAGGAGGCTGGAGGGGACAAGTCCTTGTGTATCTGGCTGACAGTGAGGGCTTTGTCCTGTCCATGGTAGGGACAAGGAGTCCGGTGTAGGACCTAATCCTGGGCAGGGAGTCACCCTGGCCACTTGTCACAGGATGGATGGGATGGGAGTCTCCTAGTGGAGGCTGCTGCAATGGTCCGGGCAAAGAGAAGATGCCAGCAAGGTCTATGGGGTGGACAGGAGCCCATGAGAGCTTGGGTACAGACTGCTATGGGGGCTGAGCAAGGAGATGAGAGTGGACACAGACAGCTTTTTTCACCACTGCTTGTGTTTCATCAGCCAGGATCTCTATCAGCTCTGCAGGAGGCCAGGCCAACAGGAGCCACCTGTTGGGCAATGGCCCCTCCTCAAGAGTACAGGGTGCAGGGCAGGAGTGACTCCCAAGTCCCACCCTATGTTGGGTCCCACAGGCTGGGCCAGGTCAACAAGTGCATGTGATCAAATTCTGGCAAAAAAGACGAGAGGAGGGAGTCTGTGGAAGGGCAGCGGGAGGGGAGGTTTCCAGCTCCTCATAAAAACCATCTGTGGGACTTCCCTGGTGGCGCAGGGGTTAAGAATGCTCCTGCCAATGCAGGGGACACGGGTTTGAGCCCTGGTCCGGGAAGATCCCACATGCCACGGAGCAACTACGCCCGTGCGCCACAACTACTGAGCCCGCATGCCACAACTACTGAAGCCTGAGCGCCTAGAGCTCATGCTCTGCAACAAGAAGCCACTGTAATGAGAAGCCTGCGCACCGCAACGAAGAGTAGCCCCCGCTCGCCGCAACTAGAGAAAGCCCTCGTGCAGCAACAAAGACCCAACGCAGCCAAAAATAAATAAATAAATACATTTATTAAAAACAAACAAACAAACAAAAAACACTTGTGGGAAGGGGAGGCTCTCTCTTCCTCTGGTCTTGGTCATGTCTGCTGGCGGGGGGGGGGGGGTGCCAGGAACATTTTGCCCCCTGAGCTCTTAGCCAGCTGAAGATGGTAATACAGGGGTGTTGGAAAGATCCTGAGTCCTTGCGGATGCTGCTGAGCCCAGGCATCAACCAATTCTGGCAGCGTCTTCATCGGGACCCCTACCAATATGCCACAGTAAATATCCTTATAGTCCATGTAAGTTGGGGTTTATATTACTTGTAGTCAAATGTAACAAGAGCAATGGTGAGGCTGGCCTCAGAAGGGGCATTGGCACTAAGGGAGGGGCAGCTCTGAAAGTGTCTGAATCCGTTTAGCTTCCACCTTGGACTTGGACGTTTTGCACAGGTTATCCCTGTAAGTTCTCCTAATAGCCTAATAAGGTAGGAATCAGGAATTGGAGAAATTAAGAAGCTTGCCAAAGGTCACACAGCCAGTAAGTCACAGAAGACGGGTCAAACCCAGGTCTGCTAGGCCCTCAAATCCCTGCCCAGAGTGTTTTTTCATGGTGGGCAACTGGTGGGACATCACAGCATCCCAAGATGTCAGAGAGACAGGTCCTAGAAATAACCTAGTCCAACCGCCACCCGCTCAGCTGAGATGAGGGGACTGATGCTTGGAGAGGGGACAGGGCAGGGGTCTGTGTGAGCTGCTGACTGGTGTCCCTTCCAGGTAGGGCTCTGCCCACTCCCCCCATCTCCCCACCTGTGCCACAGAAGCCTGCCCCTGTCCTCTCACTGCTGGCACCTGGGCACCTCTGCCAGCTGCCAGTAAGTTCTCAACCTGGCCCAACTGCCATGGGGCCGGGTGACTTTCAGCAAGCATCTTGCCATCGCTGGACCCCTGGCCTCGAGTCCCACACATGCAGGAGGCACTGGGGACACCTCCCTCACCCAGACTAGTTAGGCAGCAAAGGCAGCCAGAGAGGCCCCGGGGTAGGGAGGGGGCTCACTCATTAAAGCAGCCAGCGCTTCCTGCCCCTTGGGACTGCCTGCTGATTGGTTCATAATTTTCTGGGCAAATGCAGGACCATGTGTGAGATGACTCTGGGGAAATCAGGCTGAGGATTGGTTTGGGTTTGAAGCCTCAGTCCCCCGAGTCCCCCTTTGTCCCACCCCTCCTCATCACCATCACTCTTGTTCGTGTCTAAGCCTTCTTCAAATGTCTTTGCCTTTAAATGAAGGCTGGGGCTCCGAAGGGGTACCTCATTCTGTATTTGCCACGCCAGACACGAACTCTGGTTGGCAGACAACAGGAAGGACTTCCCAAGCTCTCCTGTCTTCTTCAAGGCCCCTAGGAATGTTGGGACCGTCATGTGGGGCAAGGTCCCACAGAAGTGTAGACTATGGGAAGAGATTGATAGGGCCATGGCCCTGGACCCACACAATCTGCACACCCCTCCCCGACGTACTCAAACCCACCACCCTCCTCTCCAACCCTGATGTGTATCATGTCCGTGCACCCCCATCTCCACACCTGTGCTCTTGTTCTCAATCGCCCTGCACCAACATTCCCCTATTAAAAACTCAGGAGTCCTATGTCTGGACACCTGTTCAGGCTTCACATCCCTCTCACCTCTGGCTAAAAAAAAATTTTTTCTATTGTGGTAAATAGGCATAACATAAAATTTATCATTTTAACCATTTTTAAGTGTATAGTTCAGTGGCATTAAGTACATTCACAATATTGTATAACCATCACCACCATCTATTTCCAGAACTTTTTCATCATCCCAGACAGAAGCTCTGTACCCATTAAATAATAATAACTTCCCATTCTCTCCTCCCCCAGTCTCTGGCAACCACAGTTCTACTTTCTGTCTCTATGAATTTGACTGTTCTAGGTACTGAATGTAAGTGGAATCATACTATATTTGTCTTCTCTCCTCTGATTTTTATAGCTCTGACAGTCCCTCCTGGTTTGTTATTAATTATACATTATCTTGTGTTGATATTTAACCTTTTCACATGTGTGACTCCTGTCTTCATCAAACCAAGAGCTCCCTGAGGGCAGCTTCTCCACAGCACAGACAGGCATGGCCTTGGGTTGGGATTCAGTAAACTCTTACTTAATCGTTAAGTACTCACTGAGTGAGTGAGTGAACGAATGCACAAGTCGGTGAGTTACTAGAGGTATAAGCCAGAGAGAGGGCAAATGAGGGAAAGAGCCATACCTGAGGGCACCCATCCTGGCTGACCCGAGGAACATCAAAGTTCATCACGGATGGGATAGGGAAGGAGAGTGGGGTGATGGGAAGCCCCAGGGATGCCGGGTCCCGGTTTACCTGATTGACTCTGGGCAGGCAAAGAGACAGGGGTCAGCACAGGAGTGCTAGGGTGTCCAGCACCATTGGCTCTGCCCAGCCAGGCAGCCAAGGACTCCCACGTGTGCTCTGGATTGATGTGAGAGAGGAAAAGATGAAGTCGCCCACGTAGTTCAGGTCTGGACACCCTGACAGGTGGTGGACCCTGGTCCTTCTGATTGCTGGTCCAAGCCTTGAGAAAGCCTTGGTCAGGAGATGGGCTGAGGCTCCCAGGTTCCCTTCCCCATGACTCACTGTGGCCTTGACTGAGTCCCCTCCTCTGGACTGTGAATCCACCAAACCCAAAAGAGGCCTGGGGAGGAGGGGGATGAGCCAGGGCTGGGGCCAGGGAGACCCCCAGGAGGGTGAGGAAGGGGACTCCTAGGCAGGGCTAAAGGTCATGAAATTGAGAGGACCCTTAGGCTGTCTCCTCTGGGGACAGCCAGCCACTTGATGGTGCCTGGCCCTGAACTAGAGTGGGAGGGGAACTGTGGATGTGGTGGGTATAGATGGGGGGGCATGTTTGGAGGGGCTGAGGACCCTTCTCTACATGCTGGCTCCCCCACTCCAAGCCTGCTCTTGTGAAGGGTCTGAGCTGCCCCTCTCCAGGGCTGTGGCAGCTTCCTGGGACCTCAGCCCCAGTGGGGAGGTTTGTCGGGCCTTGTGGGGAGGGCAGGTTTCTAGCCTCCCCCCTCCTCTATCCACCCCCCCTCCCTCCCTGCTCACCCCCGCCTGGGCCCCACTCACTGAAGCTCCCTGTAGTTGGGAACCAACCTGGCGATGACTACCGTGGGGCCGGGGCTGCTGACCAGGGGCTCGCTGACCCCCCGGAGAAAGACCTGGGGAAGAGAGGAGGCGGGTGAGCCCTGGGTGGCCTTGGGCCCTCTCGGGGACATGGCCAGCCCACCATCTTTCTCCCCGACAATGAGACCATCCCTGCATCCACATCTCTGTACATGCTCCCGCCTGCTCCTGCCTCACTCGGTTCTTGAACAGAGGTTCAAGGCTGCCCTCCTTCAGGCCCTGGGCCAGACATTGGGAAGGCAGCGGGAGAAGACGCTGATTCTGTCCCCACATACCTCCGCTGCCATCCCAGCAGCTCCTGGTCCTCACCTCTGTCCACTAATGGGCTCCCACTCCCCCTTCAGCCCTCATCCCAAACCCCACCCCCCAGCTGTGGCTCCTTTTACTCCTCTGACCCCTTGTTGGCCTCTGCTTCTACTCCTGCGCCCAACCCATTCCCTTTCCCAGGCAATTTGATACCCGGTGACAAAAGCTGCCTTCTTAAAGATGACTTGGATCATCTTATCCCCCTGCCCCAACCCCACTGCCCTTAGAATGGATTCCATCATTCTAACCATGATAGCCAAGGCCTGTACGGGTTGGCCTATCTGCCGCTCAGCCCACATCTCCAGCAGCCCCCCAACCTCTTTTGTCTCACCCGTCCAACATGCGCCACTTGTTTCTGCTTCAGGGCCTTTGCTTGAGCTGATGCCTCTGCCTAGACTCCCCACCTCCACCCCCACCAACTCAGTGGCTGGCTCCTTCTCCTCTTCTAGAGCTTAAATATCACCACCTCGGAGAGGCCTTCCGTGACCGCTCTTCCTAGAGAAGCCCCCCCCCCCACCCTCTCAGCCCCTAGATTGCCTCGTCATAGCATCAGCATCACTTGTGTTATTCTAATTTCTTTCTTGTTTATTTTCTGTCCATTCGACTAGAACCCTGGCTTTGCAGGGGCAGGGACCATATCTATCTTATTCACTGCTGTATTCCCAGCTTTTAGCAAAAGTATCTGACAGAGAGTAGAAGCTCAATATGTGCTTGTGGGATAAATGAGTGACATTAATGAAGGAGAAAAGGGGAGAACAGGCGCGAGAGAGGTTGACTGTGTTTATGAGTGTGAGAGAGAGAACAAGAGTCCTGGGAGGGGGAGGAACAGGAGACAGGCAGTGGCCTCAAGGAGGCGCTGGGGTTGAGCTGGCCTTGGAGGATGGGTGGTGATACTGATTACACGGTGCTGATGGGAAGAAAAGTAGGAAGAGGAAGGGACTCCGGACTTGGCTAAGGGGCCACGTCTCAGGGACACCTCAGGATGGGAAGCGGCCCCTGCCAGGTTGGACCATACCTTCCCTGGTCCTTCTAGTTCTGCCTTCAATGGGAGGAGAGAGGCTGGGAGTACGGGTTGTCCTGGATCTTTTCCTTTTTCTCCTCCCCCTACTCCCCCAGCACCCTCTCCTAAGCCCTTCTGCCAGGACCCGTCTCAGCTGGTTGTCAGCTCACTCCACACAGGTGTGGGCTGATAAGGGCTTGAAATAGTGATGAGGACTTTTCAGGTCTCACTGGGGCCTCTGGAGACTGAATCCCTTTACCAAATTCAAAGGACTGAATCTCTGATGGCGGCATTTCAGACTTCGGATGGGGATGAGGTCTGGGCCTGAGGGATTTCACTGGAACCTGTTAGACTCTCTATTGCTCACAGGGACTCCAACAGGTGTAAGGGCTGAGAGGAGGGTCTGAGAGGTGTTGGGGGGGGGTGCTAATTTACAACTGTTCTGTGGTGAATGGTCAGGTGTGAATGAGACAGCTGCCCAAGCAATTTCTTCTTCCACTGTGCTCCCTGGTCTGCCATCAGGAGCAGACAAGGAAGACATCTGTGCTGGGGCAGGGGAGTGGGCAGGGTGCTGGAGGGCAAAGGGGCCCAGACTCTGTGGGATTCAGAGGGCTGGGGTGGGGTTGAGGCAGATCCACAGGGAGGCGCCCTGCAGGCCAAGGTTCAGCCTGGGTCTCAGAGGTGTGGTCCCCTCTCTGTGGGGCATGGCCTGGGGACAGCAAGGCCAAGCTATTGTTACTCTTCCTTGTTCCGTGTGTGTGTGTGTGTGTGTGTGTGTGTGTGTGTGTGTGTGAGAGAGAGAGAGAGAGAGAGAGAGAGAGAGAGAGAGAGGGAAGGCTGCTGGCTGTCCTCAGGAAAGACCATGATCAAAAGGCAGGGGGAGATGGGAGCAGAGGGTGCCTGCAGGTCTGACAAATGCTGACATCAAGGATGGCTGAGGGGAAGCAGAGATGTGGGTCAGGAGCTCTGGGCTCCCATACCAGACTCTCCTTGGGTCTCAGTGTCCCCAGCCGTGAAATGGGGCTAGTGCCCTTCCGGGCTTACAGAGATATGGGGCAGATCAGATCAGCCCTGCTGGGGCAGGGGAAGCCCAGAGCTTAAGCCCCCTTGGCTTCCGCCCTGATCATACTCAGGCCATGACTGGATTTGAATCTGTCATTCTGGGCAGTGTGAAGGCTGAGGGAAAGGGAGAGGGGCTATGTCCCAGGACCACATCTTCCTGGAGCATGCCAGTCCTCCTGGGGCTACTGAAAGACCTAGGGATAGAAGGTGATGGGGGGTGGAGAGCATGTATGGAAGCTAGGCTTAAGCTGGGCCCAGCCCCGGCCTGGTTAATGGAAAAGGCTCCAAAAATAGTCATTGAATGAATGAATGAAGATCTAATTGGAAGACCAGCCAAACAGAAACAGGACTCAAGGAAGAGTGGAGAGACCCCTAAAATGTTCATTTAGGGGATGTAGATCCTAGGTCAGGGGTCACTACTCCAGAAGGGAGCGAATAAGAGACAAAACACCAGAGAATGTGGGCCAAGGTAGGGGCGCTTTACTTCCCCACATGAGAGTCAGGGAGACATAGACTATAGGAGCCTCCTGTCCTCCCTACGGCACTCCCTGCAGGGTGTGTGAGGCGCACAGCAAGGGAAGGCAAGGTTAGGGCAGGGTCATATGCCTGGAAAGTGCTGGAAAAGATTAGGCAACATCATCATCAACTTTATCCCCATCATCCCTGCCATCCCAGGGCAGGTTCTATACCAACTACTTCGGCTATTTTTGAAGAACTCAGTTGCTTTTTTCTTTCTTGATTTCTTCCCCAGACACCCCTGTCCCACACCATCAGACCAGCCAGAGGTGGCCAAGGGCAGAGCCTGGGGCCTGCTCAAAGCTTGGCCCCTTCCCACCCCATCCCACCCCTGGGGGTCCCGCTCCCAGCACCTCCAGAGCTGTGTGGTTGTGGCCCATGTAGTGGGAGATGAAGTTGCCCTTCCGAACGACTGTTGCATAAAGTTGGGTCTTGGCAGTGGCTTCATCGGCTTTCCCAGACTCAGTGGGCTGGGGACAGGGTGGGGGAAGAAGACACACAAGGAGGAGAGTGACTAAGGGGCAGACCCTGGCCATAAATCCAGCCCTCTACAGACAATCACTTGGCATTGCTCCACTGGGGCTCCGAGATGATAATTAAAGCTCATGGTCCCTGCGAGCCCTTCCAAGGAGATCAATATAATAAATCTTCCCTTTTCTATTTGAATATTTCATCGCCCTCGCAAGGACCACTGCCTGCCTGCTCTCTTTGTAAAGATGTGATAACAAGGTCTGGGTTGTAAGTGGACAGAGAGCCAAGAAGTCTGGGTGATGCTCCCAGAATTACAGCTGAAGTGTTGAGTCTCCCAGGTGAGTCACTAATCTCTCTGGGTCTTTGCTTCCTCATCCTGGGGCCCTCGGCTTGGGGTTCTCCTTAGAGTCTAGGGAAGGTAAAGACCCCTGGGGCCATGGTTGAAGAGTTGCTTGGAAAGAAAGTCAGTGCTAGGGCCTGGGGGAGGGAGGGAGGAGGGGAAGTAATCTGAACTGAGCACTTACTATGTGGCAGGTCCCTTGCTAGGTGCTTTATGCCCGTCATTGCACTTGACCCTCCAAATGGCCATGCTAGGAGGGATATTATCTCAATTTTGCTGATGAGGAATTGAGGCCTGGGGTTTTTGGATATACAGTTAGCAAGCAGCAGACCTGGCTTAGGAGCCCAGGCTAACGTCACATTGTTCTTTACTCTAAACAACCATAGCGGTCTGGAATGCACATGGAGAGAGGGAAAAGTGATGCTTCTGCCCATCTCTTGCCAGTGCCTGGCACACAGTAGGTGCTTAATAAAGTACTTGAGCAATGAAAGAGTGAATTCTCCCTTCTGTCAATCAGCACTGGGGAGAGGGGTTGGGCAGGGGGGCTGGCCTGGGAGGTTTAGGCCATGGACTAAGGGGCCCTGAGGCTCCCCACTGTAGGCTCATGCCCTATTGCCCACTAGAGGGGTGCATTCCAGGGAACACTTTATTTCCCACACACCCCAACTCTCCTGGGCCTTCTTCCTGTCAATGCAGTGTGACAGCACAGAAAGAACTGGCTTGGGAGACAATGTGACCTAGGCTCACACTTGCCTCTGCTATTCACTCGCTTTGTAACCCAGGATGAGAAGATTCTGCTCTCTGGGTCCCAGTTCTATGTATGCAAAATGTGATTCACGTTGAGGATTAGAGTTGGTGTGTGTGGTGTCTAGCCCAGAACCTGGAACTTAGTAGGTGCTCTGTAAACACTGTATTTCTTTGAATTTTAGGTACATTTCCACTCTTTACACATGTATGCAATGAGAATACAGCTTTAATTGGTGTATTCATTTAATGTGGTAGATGTTCCATGTTTATTGGGCTGTTTTATGGAGATGAACTTGAAGAATTCTAAATTCTTATGGAAATCATTCCTGTCTATCTGCCAGGAGCTATTTTTCCTGAGCCCCACATGGGCCAAGAGTTGTCACACTGCTGGGTGGGCATGAGATGCCCAGGGTTGCTCTGAAGGAATAGCTAGGGCATCAAGCTGGTTCCCACCCGCTGTCCCCCTACTTGTCCCAGGCCCAGATGGGCTCAGAGCCCAGGGCTCTGACTCACTTTCACCAGCTCAGAGTGGTAGGGGTGGAAGACACGCAAGTACTGGATGGGGATTTGCTAGGACAACAGCCCCTCTTTCTTTTTATTGTCCATCACCTTGAGGATCACATCTGGAGAGAGAAAAGATGAACACAGGGTCATGGCAGGGCTTAGCTGACCCCTGTCCCTCCCAGTGAGGTGAGACAGTGAGAGGTGGGCAAGGGAGCAGGGCCCACACTGAAGAACCAACATGCATGCACATGTGTGGAACACACAGATGCACACAACTTCACAAGCACTGTTTGAGCCCCTGCACAGGGCAAGGCTCCATGCTAGGTGCTGTTAGGACTGAAAGATGCAATTCTCTCCTGTTCCAGAAACTCCCAGCCCAGAGATGAACACACACAGAACTGACCCCAGTCCCCCTAGCAACAGACACATGTGCAGACACAGAGACACACACATAAGCAGGAATAGGACCCCTTCCCAGGAATAAGGCCCCTTCCTCTGGTCACAGACACTCTCACTAACTCCTCAGGCAGGAAGGGGAGGGCTTATCTCCCGTATGCTGTAGAGGGGGAAACTGAGGCTCAGTAAGGAAAAGTGATCTGCTCAAGGAACCTTTCAAGGCAAATATCAATAAAAGTCTACTCCAAGTAAATGAAAGCTGGTCTAAACACTAAGAATGATGCACCACTTAGGAAACTCCTTCCAAAGAGACTATATTTTGCCATCAAATGCATGAACTTCGGGATAAACTCTGAGGAAAATACCAATGACCTGGAAATAATCATGGTGGGCCTACTTAGTGAGCACCTACTGATTGCCAGGCATGGGGACAGGCACGCCTGAGCCATTATTCCAACAAATTCCCACAGTCCCTCAAGTAGGAATCACCATTTCTGTTTTCTAAATGTGGACACTGGAGCTCAGAGAGGTTATATAACTTGATCAACATCACACAGCTAGTAAATGGCTGATGTGAGAGGCTGGATTTAGTGACCTTGGAGTCATCTTCCCACTCTGGAAGTCTATGATTTAAGGAAGAACAGGAGATGGGGAAGGAGGGAATGAAGAGGTGGATGGAGGAGGAGGGAGATAAAAAGAGAGAGCTATAGAAGAATGGGAAAGGGAGGAGCAGGGTGGATGGGCGTACCCGAGGGAGACTATTGGGTAGCTCCTTGCCCTCTGCCTCGCTTCCTGAGACAAGGACGTTTCAGCACCAGGGACAGCTGCCGCTCTGCAGGCTCACTGGGAGCATAGCGCTGCTGGGTCACTTGGAGCTGGATGGGTCATTTGGATGAGGGGGTGGAGCAGGAAGTTGAGAGCTTTGCTGATTAGTCTTCCTTTCTTCTTCCTCCCCACAGCTACCCAGGATGCACAGAGAGGGAAAGACACTTGCCAAAGTCCCTCAAGAGCAGGCCATATGGGATTCATGTTCAAAGGAAAGAGGGGAAAATGGTCACCAAAAGGACTTGAGGCTGTCTTGAAGAAACTAGAGTAAGGGACTTCCCTGGTGGTCCAGTGGTTAAGACTCTGCACTTCCACTGCAGAGGGCGCAGGTTTGATCCCTGGTCGGGGAAATAAGATCTCATATGCCACGTGGCCAAAAAATAATAAAATAGAAATATGAGCAAAGTAAGTGATATATTTAAAAAAAAAAAAAAAAAAAGACAGAGTAAGGCAAGAGGTGTGAAGTCAGCAGACCTGGTTTCTAGTACTGACATACCAACTTGCTTTGTGACCCTTAGCCAGTCACTTAACCTCTCTGAGCTTCATGTTCCTGCTCTGCAAAATGTTAATACTTTAAAGAAGAAAAACTCTGTCCCTCTCCTAATAATTGCTGTAGGGAGGGGAATATGTTTTTCAACCTATAAAATTCTAAGCAAATGCTCCTCGTAGCTGTCACCATTTTCCTGCTCATTAACCTTCCGTAGTGCCCCATACGCTTACCCAGCCCTGAGCAGATTGAAAAAGCTCAGCTGGGGGATTCCAGTGCTCCCAGCCAAAGCTACAACAGTAGCTGTGGAGGCTGCAGCCTCTCATGGCCACTACCCATGGGCCCTGAGTCCCCACATACAGTTGGAATTTGCTGAGGCCGAACAAGGGGTGAGTGCCCTGCATTTCTCCCCCCGCCCCCCAGTCTCTGCAGCTCTGTGTGGGCAGCCATACAGATGAGCTGTCATTGGAGGGAACGGACAGCCATTCCTCCCTGTTCCTGTCTCCATGCTACAAACACGCTTCATCAGCTTCTCCTCTGGGCATTGTGCCCCTCCGGCCTCCTACCTCTCCCTTTGTGCGGCCAGCGAGCCATTTCTGCCACCAGCCTGCTTTAGCCCTGACACAGGGCCTGCAACTCCCCTTTGCTTTTCATTAACACATCCTCGAGCTACCTCCTGCCCTTCCCCCACCTCTTGGTCTGGCCCCCATCTCCCCCATCCTCCACCGCAGATATCACCACAGCAACCGGTTCCAACCAGGTTCTAACAAGCATCCAGCTACTTCAATCTGCAAAGAGCCTCCTGCCGATATTCTCTGCTTGCCCATGAGGCCCCCCCACCCTCCTGTCCTTCCTGCAGTGAGTCCTGCTTCCCTCTCTGCTACACAGATGGGCCCCAAGGCCACTGACTCATCATGCCCTTTCCTGTAATCACCCCAGATGTGTAGAGCCCAGGACAGGATCACAGCCCTGGTCCACTCATCACAACCCCTAACTTCCTGTCAGCCACATAGATGTATACACACACACAAACTACACACACCTAGGTACCAACAGGCACACATCAGCTCTCAGGTAAATCTAGGTGCACACATAACACACTGTTGCAGCCAGACATGTGAATGCACGCACACATACAAGACACACAGACATGCATGCCTGTAGGCATAGTCACAAGCACATACTCACACACTCACACAATGTTCACACATGCACATGAACCAGCATGCAGGCATTCACACACAGGCACACACGAGCATTTGCATGAGATCCTAGGTCAATTTCTCCTCGTTTTCCACATTTTCTCAACAGCTCCACCCATCCCTTTACAGGCAGAAGAAAATCCTCGGGCTTGACCTAGAACTAGCTTCTTCTCCTTTTACCGATGCTCCTCTTCACCCCTTTTCTCTCTCCTTTTCCACCGTCTTTAGCAGCTGGCTTTCTGCTCTTTGTGAGGTAGACAGGGAGCTCTGTCTAAATCCCTGGCAAGATTTTCAAGGGCAGAGGTAAAGCATGTCATCTGAGGTGTGTCACTTGCAAGACGGGAGTCTGAGGCTCTTCTGACTAGATACGACCAGAGACATCACGGGCACCTGCGAGTCTATGCTGACTGCCTGATGCCGGTACCCACAGCTGTCCTGCCATCAGCCAGCCAATATTTCTGTGTGCCCAGCTTGAGTTCTCACCTGAGAGTGGAAAGCAGGTGGGCCCCCGGTGTGGAAAACACAAGTGTGCCCACGTATGTGTGTACACTGGTACCTTAAATTGCCTGCAGTGTCAGAATTTGCCAAAACACAGGGACTGGAAAGGCTTCTGGGGTGGAGGAGTGAGAACAATTAGGCAGTTTCTATGACAGCAGCCCCCGACTTTGGAAGCACAGACACACTACTGTCTGACAGTGGGCAGTTCCCGGGGAGGACTGGGCAGGATGTGAAGCCATTCTAGGGAAGCAGCTAGAGCTCAGGGGCTATACTGAGAGCAAGGAATGCTGATCCTAGGTTCCCCCACTTGCTGATGACTTGAGTTGAGCCTGTGATATAAGTTCCCCGGACCTCAGCGTTCTCACCTGAGCAACGGGAGCAGCATCGCTCCTCTTGGGGGGGGTGATCCAATGAGCAGTGCATGGGGACGTGCCAGGAAGCTGTAATGTGCCATTTCAGTGGGAGACGGTGGTAATAACAACCATGAAAATAATAACAATGGTCGTAAAATAGATAAGCTTTCATTGTCTGGAAAATTCATTTATGTGGAACAACTCATTTTTCGAGCAGGCTGGGGAGATGAGGCGTGACAGCATTATGATTTTTTTCCTTTAAAGTGCTTCTAACTGAGCCCAGGGAGACGTTCAGGTGGCTTCCAGCTGCATTGAGAGGGAGGCTGGCTCTGCCCTGCACCCCTCCTAAGCCCCACCTGCCCCCTCACCGCCTCACCTTCATGCCCCGCATCCTCAGCTTGGATCTCCACTTTGACCGTGTCCCCCCCGATGGGGGCTTTGCTGGGCTCCGGGGGCACAGATGTGACTGCCTTGGAACTCTGGTTCTTCGCTTCCTCAGACGTGGTTTTCCTGGGGGGGGGGGGGCAGGCTGAGTCACAGGGAGGGTGCCCTGCCTGCTGCACCCCGCTCTCAGACCCCACCGTCCATAAATCCGAGCGAAGAGCGGTTGGGTCATGAAGTGCTCCCTCTCAGGCAGAGACACTCATGTCATCCCAGGCCCAGGGAACGCCAGGCCTCTCTCCTCGGCTGCCCTGCCTGCCCGGGTGACCAAGGCACCAGAGGATGAGGGTGGGGGTGGAAGAGGAGGTAGACACCTAGCCTGTGTGACTTCCTGCCCCCTGCCAGGTCAGGGCTTCCCAGCAGGCGCCTGAGTGCAGATTCCCCATCTTGATCCTCTTCCTGAGGTTCTGTTTGGTGGGAGGAGGCCTCTGGGCAGGGCAGCTGTGCAGTGCCCGCCTGGCTGATCTCTCCTTTAACTTTCATCTCCCCAAGCTTCTGGCCCAGCTACCCGGCTCCGAACCTTTTCAGTGGGGTACACACGCGCCACCGTCTTCTGCGGCAGCCACTGTGTGCAGGGCCCCGGGCAGGGCACTTGGGAGCTGGGCACGGGGCAGGGCAGGGGGTGGTGAGGGGTTTCAGGCCTGCAAGCCCTCAAGGTCCTGCAGGGTCAGGCTGTCCCAGGTGAGGTGGGAGCTTGGGCCTTCTGCATCCCAGCACATCCCACAGGTATCTGGGATGTGTCCCTGAGATCCTGAGCCATCAAACAGTTCAGTGAGAGAGTTCATGCTTCTTCTGTTGAGGAGGTTATTATATCAGGGCTGTAAGCGGTGCTGCTACATTAACTGCAGCAATCATGGGTGAGGACTCATCTCAGAGCGCCTTGGCAGGGGGAGCCACACCACACACCCGCGGGGGAGAAGCGTCGTGCACAAATGGCACCCCAGGGTGGGAAGCAGAAATGGCGTCCACGCCAGCCCTTGGCCCCCACCCCCAGATGCCCCCAAAGAGAGTGTGGGGCAGGCGAGTCGGCCCAGAAGCTCAGAGCCAATGTGCCCCATGTGTTAGCAGCCCCAGCCTTGATCCTTCCCAGCCCAGCCTGTTCCTCTCTTCCAGGAAGCCCTCTGGGACCCCCTGGCCCTCACTGCTCCCTCTCTCCTCTTGACTTGAGTGACACAGTGGCCTGGATCGTTCCTTCTAATCATTACAGCCCTACTCCTGTGGACACCCATTCTTGTGGGAGTCCTGTATCCAAGCTCCAGGGGTCAACTAAGGATTCCCCTCTGCTTCAACTGAGAGGCAGTATGACATGGTGATGATGACAACGGGGTCCCCGGAGTTAGACCACTTGGGTTCCAAATCCCAGCTCTAACTCTTAAGTAGCTGTGTGACTTTGGGCGAGGTTCATAACCTCGCTGTGCTTTACTTCCTTCATCTGTGAAATGGGGACGGTAATGCAGGGTTGTTGCGGGCATGAAATGAATTAATATGTGTAAAGTACCTGAGACATTGTTAGATACCATGAGAGTGTTAATAATAATAATAGTAGTAGTAGTAATAATAATAATAATTTTAATTGCCCCAGGTCTGGTGTCTCCCTGTCTTGATCCCCAGCTCTGGGTCTGCAACTGGAGGTCTCTGGCAGAGGCAGAGGTAAGGTAAGTCACAGCAAAGAATACACAGAAAGAGTACAGGCTTTGGAGTCACACTGACTGGTTTCCAGCCCACAGTTCTCTTCTGGCCAGGTCCCCTCCCCTCTCTGAGCCTCAGTTTCCTCTTCTGTAAGTAGTACCTCCCTCCGAGGGTTGGTTATAAGGACTGGGAAGAAAGCATGTTAAGCTCTGGCACACAGAAGGCCCCATTCATGTTATCCCCTCATTTGTGATACAAAACAACCTGGGTGTGTCCAAAGCCACCTGACTGAGGGCAGCGTGAAGGGGAAAGGGATGCACTGAGGGAGGGCTGAGGTGAGAAGGGGTGTGCTGCCCAGAGAGCCGGAGTGATGGAGCCCACCAGACTCGGTGCCCACCCAGACACAGGCATCACCTCCCCACGCCTGCAAAGCGGGTCCCTCTAGCCCAGGGCTGTGCGGGAGGCCGCCAGGCTGGAGAGAACAAGGCAGTGAGGTTGGCGGGTGATGGAGCCCAGCCTGCCCACGCTCCTCAGGTCCCTTCCTCCCAGCTCTGTGACCTCTGCTAACAGAGGGGTGCGACCTGGACCCCTCCACCTGCCACTCTGCTCTGGTTCCCCCTCTGACAGCCGCCCCCAAGGTCAGAGGCCTCAGAGCTCTCGGCAGCCTCCCACCAGCTCCCCTTCCACCTGCTCTGTTCATTCTCCACACCTCCCTTCCTCTGGGAAGCAGGAACTGGGCTCCACAGAGGACAGAGGGCAGAGCGCAGCGGAAAGGCAGAAGCACTAAGCGGAGACTGTTGCAATGATGCATGTGAGGAGGATGTCAGACCTTCTACACCCTAACAGCAAGCTTGCTCCTGCAGGGCACGTGGTGTTTGCATCCCTGGGGGCTTCCCGGTGCAAGGAGAGGGCAGACTCGGGGGTGAGCGATGGACTTAAGTCGCAGCAGTGCAGTGACACAATTCAGGTTGGAACCCAGGACCCCAACTTGCCAGCCTGTCTTCCACTCTCCTGATGTCTTCAGCCCCTTGTCCCCTCCCCTGGGCATCTGGCAGGAGGAATTCCAGGTGGAAAGAGACAGGGAAGGGCAATGGACAAGGCTAAGGGAGGCTGCTGGTGCTGACTTCGCTCAGGCATAGAAAGAGTTAAGCAAGCACTTCCCTCAACACACACCACAGAGGTCGGACAGGGCTAGGTGAGCAGGGAAGAAATAACTCTGGAGGGGTGAGACCCCAGGGGAAAGAGGGAGGCTTTTAGCAGGTGGAGGGAGGCTGTCAGAGTAATGGCTTTTCCTGGCACAGCTGAATCCTCTGGGCCTTGATGCTATTCTAGAAACGAGAGCTAGAGGGGCCTCTGATTCCTCACAGAATTGGAGAAGGGAAGCAGCTCACTCCCTGCTCTCAGCCCCCATTCTGTACCCTTTGCTGGCACAAGAGAAGCTGAGTTCTAGGGTCCCCCAGGCCTCTGATGGAGCTCGGGTCTCCCAGTGCAGTCTCAGAGCCCAGGGGGCCTCTCTGGGACCTGCCTCCACAGAGCCACCTGCAAGCCTGAGATCCTCCCTCCCTGTCCCTAAAGCCCTGGCCTGGCTCCAGCAGGGGCCCGGGAGGAGCTGCCAGGTGCTGCCCGCTGTCCTGAGGCTCAGACTTATTCCAGCCATGGGAGCAGGGCAGCCACCCCAGGATGGAACCGGGGTTGGGCTCAGAGGCACAGTGTGGTAGTCCTGGGTCCAAAGGTGCAGGCAATGCAACCCCCGCCTCAACCCAGCCCACCCCTCAGGGCACTGGGGGGAGGGGTGTGTACGTTTGACAAACTCCAGCCAGGCCCGAGCACAGCTGTGAGTGGGAGGGGAGAAGGACTCAGCTTTCCTTCTGTGAGGTCAGAACTAAGGGGAACATGTTGTCTGGTTCCCAGGGGCTGCAGCGGTGAGTGGAGGTGAGCACTGGAAACGCACAGGATGTTGATGGAGAAAGAGGGCAAGCTCCTGAGGTACTCCCCACCCTCCACTGTCCTCTGAATGCCCCCTAGGGCACACACCTCACGGGTGGAACCTGTGTGCCACTGTCCCTGTGTCCAGGACGTCTCTCCTCACTCCTCTGTTTCCCCTCCCCCATTACAAGCGCATATGTGCGTGCACGGATGTGTGCGGACATACACACACATACACATGCACAGGATGCCCCAGAGAGGTTTGTGTGCCACACTGTACCCGATCTCTGTACCCAGCCCCCAGCCTACCAGCCCTCAAGCTGCCTCCGCGGTCTCTAAGCCCACCTCCTGCTCTGCCCGTCCTCTTGGTCTTCCACATTCCTCAAAGCATCAGAGCACGAACAACTGTCAAGGTCTGGCCTCCTCCTGGGCAGGGCTTTGGAAGGATGCAGGCCACCTGTCTTGTCCTGTGTGCCAATCCCAGGGCAGCCCCTGGGAGATCATGGGAAAGGGGAGCACCCCAATTTGGGTCTGTTCTGGCTGCTGGGGTCCTGGCTGGGCAGGCTCCTGAATCCTGAAAGACCAGAGGGATACTCCCAGAAGCCCTGGGGAAAGAGGTGGTTGGGTAGATGGAGAAGGATATGACGGAGGGCAGAACCTTTAGGTGGATGGGCGGCAGAACAAGAGGTCTTGTGACCTTTTGACCCGTCCTCCACAGCCCTGCTGCTCTCTCACAGGGAAACTTAGAGGGAGGTGGGGGAACAGATTCAGATTAAGATTCCTGCAGGCCTAGCACAGGGAGATCAGCTCGGTGCTTTGTGACCACCTAGAGGGGTGGGATAGGGAGGGTGGGAGGGAGGGAGACGCAAGAGGGAAGAGATATGAGGATATATGTATATGTATAGCTGATTCACTTTGTTATAAAGCAGAAACTAACACACCATTGTAAAGCAATTATACTCCAATAAAGATATTAAAAAAAAAAAAAAAAAAGATTCCTGCCAGCCAGATGCTGGTGTGTCATGATTGGGCCTTATCCTGTCCTGAGGAGGTAGGGCAATTCCGCTCTACCTGGACCCTCCATGCAGGTCTCTGAGCCAGGAAGGCCAGCCTCCCTCATCCTCCTGAAGTCTAAGAGGCATCCAGACTCCCAGGTCACAGGCCTACCTCTATCCCTGGAAGGCACAGAAAAACCCCACGACCTCCTCCTCCCCCAGAGGCCCAGCCTTGTGCAACAGGGACAAGATAGGAGACTTGGCCTCTGCAGAGATGGTCTTCTGAACCATCTGGTCAAACGCTGGATTCTTGTGTCGCTTACCCTGCCTGGGCTGGACCAGGGAAAGAATGTTTCCTGGAGGAAGCAGGGTTTGAATAGATGGAAAGGAGGACCTTCCCAGTCGGAGGATAGAGCCTGAGGCTCAGAGGGGCCATGAGCTCATGGGCAGCTCTGGGGAGGGGCTGGCTGGTCCATCTAGGGTGGGTGGGTTGGGAGCACGGGTTGGAGTAGTCAGAGAGGAAAGCGAGGCTTGTGGTCCTCCCTTACCTCATTCCCTCTCCAGCCCCTTCTCTCCACACCGAAACGCGTCATCCTCTGAGGCCAGACAGGCAGGAGGGAAAACCCCTGGCCGTCTCAAGGCCAGAGGATAGCTGGGCATAGCTGGGCAAGAAGATGCGTCCTGAGGCTCCTTGAAGGAGGAGCTGAGATCTGAGGCAGGGAGTGTCTGGTCTGAAGCTCCCTTCTCTCGCCTCTCCCACTTCACCAGACAACAGCCCATCCATGGCACCCCCCCACTCCATGATTGCCTCTCCCCAGCCCCCAGTGCATCTGGTCCTTGTGGGTTTTGAGCTCTTGGGAGGCTGCCACTTAAAGGCATGAGCGGGGCTGCTATTCTCAGCAAAGCGATGGGCTCTCATCCTGGGTTTCATTTATTAATTGGACTCAAATGAACCATCACTAATTGTTGATGGTGCTACACCACTACAGGCGGGCCTCAATTTAGAGAACTGAGGTGTAACGGGGGTGTAAACCGGAGGCCAGCCATCTCCGCAACCACATGGGTGTGGCTCCTCCCCTGCACTTTCCTGCAGGGAGCGGGGACTGCTCTAGAAATCAGAAACGGCACCTTCCAAGAAACTCTGAGATGAGCACTCTGGCAAAGGGAAAAATCTTTCTGTAAAACCCAGAATGCTCCCCACATCTCTACCCACACATCATCTGAAATAGTCCTGCTGTTCTCAGGGGAGCCCCTTCTGGTCAACAGGCACCCCTCCGCATGGCATCTCAGAAAGGCAGCAGGGCAAGGGTAGTCTTTCCATATGGTCCAGGGGAAAACCAGAGCCCACAGAGCTTTGTGACTGGTCCAAAGTCAGACTCAAGCCCCAGTCTGTCAGGCACTGTCACATCCTTTATCCTCTCCAGGGGAGCGTTTCCTTGTTTTCCAGAGAGCCCTTTTTTTCTCTGTTGAGGCAGGAGATGGTACGGGGCCAAGAAGGGCCCCTGCCTGTGCCATCTGCCAGCCTTTTGAATATCTAGCTGTGGCCTACCCTGTGGCCTAGCTTGGTGGGGGGACCTGGGAGCCATCTTCTGAGGCGGAGGAGAGAGGGTCCAGCTGTCAGTCAACACCATAGCCCTAGGGGATGGAAGGACAGTCCCCTTGACAAGGGACAGCCCTGGGTGGGACAACCCTGTGAGATCCACCATGACTTGGAATTCTTCTTGATAAGTCACTCTGAACATTCCCTCTTCTGAGTATCCCCTTTCTCATGGATGCAGCTTTAGAGCAGGAGGAATGTGGGCAGACATACAGGTGAACTTCCCAACCTCAGAAGAATGACTTGAGACGCAGAGCCCTACCTCCTGCCCCCTTCCAAGAGAGAGCCTCCCTGAGGGGTCCTGGTACCCAAGTTCTGGGGCCTGGAACCTGCTCAGCTGCCTTCTGCCTTGGGAGACTGTGGGCGTAGGACAAGTGAGCAGTGTCTACTACCGCTCCCCTCCTCCCACTAGACTGTGAGCTCCTGGAGGACAGGGATTTGCCTTGTCCTGCTGTAGCTGTTCCCGGCTCCCAGGCTGGGCACGTTGGGACCCAGCAAGTGTTTGTTGAGTGAAGGAAGGCGTGACCCTTGGAAAACCACGTGGAGACAGAGGTAGTCCCTCCTCTCCAGCTCTGCTAGGCCAGCCCCCAGTCCAGACTGCTGGGACGCCGCTTTAAGCAGTGGCATCTCATCAGTACCGCCCTGGAAGCAGCTCTTGGGCTGGGAGGAAGGTTCAGATTCCAAATTCTAGTCCAAACGCATGTCCTCAAAAGGAGGGAAGCAGAGCCCAGCTGTGGGAACTGGGGCCTCTTGAGATTCTGGGGCCTTGGGGCCTTGAGACCCTCGGTCCAGCCTGGGTCCTGGCCTCTCTGTCCCCGCCCGGGGCCCTGCGGCTGGATCCTGGGTCTGGTCCTCCTGGCCACACTGACCACCCTGATTGCCCGCAGCTGTAGTCACGGTCTGGCCGCGCAGGCCCTGCTTTTGAACATCCACAGAACGCCGCAGCATGCACACGGCACTCCCCACAGGCCCTGGGGCTGCCTGGGAAGCCAGAAAATGAGAGAAGGGGGGGAGGAAGAGGGGCTGATGGGGGCCACCACTCCCTCCCCTCCCTCGGGGCGAGCCGCACCTCTATCTCTACCTTGGCGGGAGCAGGGAAGGAGGAGGCCACAGCCTGCCCTGCCCAGAGATAAAACCGCTCAGCCTTCGGAGCGTTCCCGGGCCAGGCAGACTGGATTAGCGCTCAGGCGCATGGGTTGTGGGTCTGAGTCCTGGCTGTGCTGCCTGCTGACTGTGCAGGATCATCCTTTAAAAATCTCTCAGCTCAGCTCCTCCCGATAATCGCTCTCCGTAACTCACAGGTTTCTGGATGGATGAGAAGGCCAGTTTGGGGAAGGCTGAGTCTGGGGTGGAGTGTACACTCACCGGTGGGCCCAGGGGCTGGAGCTTAGGAGAAAGGCCTGAGCTGGATCTAGACATTCTGGAGCCTTCAGAATAGGGGTTGGGGTGGGTAGCCGGGGGTGAGGGAGATCTCCCAGGAGAGTAGAGATCCAGGGGAGAGTCGGGGACTGAGTGGGAGCATGGGCATTCACAAGGTACAGGGAGAAAGGAGCCCACAGAGGAGTGGGCAGAGAGAGGAGGGGGAATCAGGATGGGAGGGTCCTGGAAGCAAAGAAAGAAGGGGCTTCAAGAAGGGGGGGCTGCCTCTCAGACTCGTATAAATGATGAGCAGCCGTGGGGAAGTATGTGGCCCCTGGGAGAGGAGGACAGTCGGTGAAGCTGGCTGTGGAGGTTGAGTCTGAGCCGGCTGAGGGTTCAGGAGGGGAAGACAAGGAGGTGAGACTCAGATCCAGCCGAGAAGAGGTGTTCGTTCTGCCCGTAAAAAGTGGTTGATTTCACATAACAATCTGGATTTCTGGCTTCTCTTGAAAAATTGAGAGCACCGATAACCCAAGCCTGCATTCCTCCCTCCTTGGCAGAAATCAGCGGGGGTGCCTGGGGGCTGCTCTCAATGAGCCAGTGCCCTCAAGTTTGCCAGTGGATTCAGCTCTCTACTGCATCATACACCCGGCTGACTTCAGTGTTTATTAACTGGCTTGGGCCTTGAAGGCACTGACCATGCCATCCCTGGCCATTCCTTCTGTGGAATCTCACTGTGTGTGTAGGGATGGGAACAGACAGATATGGGGAGAGCACAAGGGCAGAAGGAGCTGAATTGGAACCCGAACCCTGGTTCCCTGGCCAGTGGCCTCCCTCTCTCTTCGATAGATGCTAGACCATGGGGCATGTGACCCTGAAGCCCGTAGGGGCCAGGCAAGGGCAGAGCGAAGCCAGACCAAGCCTGGAGGGGGCACCAAGCCTCCTGGCTGCTCATGGTGTCCTGGGAGGGAGGAGGAACCCCGTCAGCAGCAGCTTTGTCCATGCTCAGAAATAAGCAGACCAGACAGCCTATGTCTAATGCAATGAGGACACCAGGAAGGCCCCCACTGGCTTGCCTCATTTCCTGAAATCTCCCCACAAATACTTGCTTCTTTTGGTAAGCATTGTCCTTTTGGGCTGCTCCTCCAGGATTCCAGCAGTCCTGGTAGAGAGCTCAGGCTTTGGGGGTTTGAATAAATGTTTCGGCATCAGAAGACCTCAGGGGCCCTGGGCAGAGGTGATGGGGGAACATCTGGAAAGAATCCTGCGGCTTCAGTCTGGCTGGGGGTCTCGGGCCAGCCTCCTTTAAAGCACTGATGACAGCTGTGTTTATAGCCCTGGGACATGGGGACGTTCTCACTGAACAAAAATTCTGAGGCTCTGAGCCTCAAGGGACTGACGTCATTTGGAACAGGTGCAGGTAGGTCAGGCCTCACCGTAGGCAGGAGGCCCTGCATGGAAGATAAGACCCAGGATTCTCAGTAACCTCATGTATAAAATGAGGACATGGGCAAGTCACAAAAATGCTCTGAGCCTTAGTAACCTCATGTATAAAATGAGGACATGGGCAAGTCACAAAAATGCTCTGAGCCTTAGTAACCTCATGTATAAAATGAGGACAATGTTATCTAGTTCATGGGACGGAGTGATTATTAAATGATATCTCTCTCTCACACACACGCACACACACACACACACACACACTCACACACACACCCCTAGTGCATTTGACAGGTATCTGGTAGACACTTGAAAAATATAAGCTTCTTTAACCTTCCTTTCTTACTAGGACCCCTGACAAAACTGCCCTACTTTCAATATCTTCTTCAGTTAGTCACCAGGGTCAGGCTCAGTCTGGGGCCAGGGTCAGGGCTCTCAGGCTTATCCAAGAAAGGAAGCAGCCCTTCCCCTCCCAGTATTGGCTCTCTGTCCCTGCTCATTAGCTCTGGGCAGCAGGCAGTCAGAGAAGCAGCTGCCAACTGGCAGCCCAGCCATCCAGCCTTTGGCCAAGGGTCAGAACCCCACAGGCCATCTCCTGGCTGGCCCCGTCTCCACACTCTGCCTGCTGGGGTACTCCCCACCTGTCAGGGCCACTGCCTTCCTGATCCCTGCTGTGCTCTGATAGACAGGTCTCTCTGTGCCAAGCTGGGAGGCAGGTGCTGGGCACTTCTCAGGCCCCAGAGCCTTGAGCCAGGCCCAGACCACTCGAGGGAGACCCTGGGCCTGGCCACTGACCCAGCAGACCTGGGTGTGGAATCTGTTGGGCAGTACAACTGGGGCTCTTGTTGCCTCTAAGGAACTGAGTCTGTTTCCCAGGCCAGAGCACAAACCAGCCTGGCAAGCCTGCGACAGCGTGGAGGCCAAGCCTTATATCCTGGCCATGGGAAAGCCAAGACTCAGAGAGGGGCAGTGACTCCCCCGAGGTCACACAGGGAATCAGGGGCTGTGGGCCAGACTCTGGGTTTTCCTGATTCCATTCTGGCTTCTCTCCACTGACCTGTGGTTTCTTCTGCTAGGTCTCACGTGCCCACTGTGACTCTTACTAAGGATATCCCCTCTCCCTGTGTGATACTTTAGACCTGTCAGCATCTCCCGGATGGTGGTCTGGCTCCACCATCTCTTCAGCCCATTGGGACAGGTTCCCAGGTGAGGTATTCAGCATCGAAAGGTAAAGTAACTTTCCCAAAGTCACAGAGAATGCTCAAAACATGACCAGATTCATTCATTCATCTGTTTATTCATTCATTCAACAATTATTAATTGAGAACTTCCTATGTTTCAGAGTCTGTGTTGAAAGTAGGGATAGGATGGTGAAGGAAACAGACCTAGTGGTTGCTCGTGGAACTAGTGGGGCACAATGGGATGAGGCACTGATGAAGAATAAGCCAAGAATCACATCAAAGCACATAAAACACGTGCAACTGCAGCTGCAACACTGGAGAAGTACACAGTCCCATGGAGGCATGTAATGGGGGAGGATTAGGCCTGAGCTGGGAGGTCAGGAGGGCTTCCTTGAGGAGGTGATGACTGAGCTGAGATCCGACGAGGGGAGGGGAAGAGAGAATGTTCTGGGGGAGGGAGAGTGCAAAGGCCTGGGGTGGGAGGGAAGAGGGTCTGCTCAGAGCATTGAGAGATGTTTGTCCATCAGGTGTGGCTGGAGCAGAGAGAGGGAGGTGGGGTCATGCTGCTGGGGAGCTGGAGGGGCTGACAAAGACCCAGCCATATTGGGCCTAGAACCCTCTTTACCCTGAGAGCAATGTGAAGGGTTCAAAGAATGGGTTCCTCTGGTAGTATGGCACCACAGTATCGAATGGTAACCTGCCTTTGAAGGGGGTTTGAAGAGGGGCAATATTAGATGTACCAAGAGCAGAACAGTGCAGTAACCTAAGGTGGTGGCGCTGGCAGAGAGAAGTGGATAAATTCAAGATCGGAGAGGAACTGACACGACTTGGCAATGGATTGGATGGGGGCAAAAGAATGTGATTACTGATGCCAGGATGCAGATGAGCTCAGACGAAGAGAGAGTACAGAGAGATAAGAGAGACCTAGGGTTGAAACCCGGGACAGGCCAACATTTAGTTCCAGGTAGAAGTGTTGAAGAGGTCCACATAGAAGAATATAAGAGTAGGGCATCTTGGAAGCCAAGAAAAGCAAGGGCTGCCAACAGAATCAGTGGTCACGAGGGGTTAATGCCACTGAGAGACCGTGAAAGATGAGATACCCATTGGAAGGAGAGCTAGGCATGATGATCTCTGGTGACTTCAGAGACAGCTATTTCAGTGGAGAAGTGGGGTCAGGTTGGAAGCAAGTCAATGGCTTAGCTGGAAAGAGGCAGAACCAACCACAAGATGAGCCAAGTGGACCTGTTGGTCTGTCATAGTCGCCACTGGAGGACACACCCTATTACTAGATTGGCTCAAGGCTAGAGCCTGCATGGTGGAGGGAAGTGGCTACACCCCAAACCTGGGAGGCCCCATCTTGGACCTGAACCCTATTCTGCTCCTCACTAATGGGTTGAGTAAGTGGCTTTGGGGCACTCTCAGGCCTGTGCTTCAACCCTCCCACAATGGGCCTGCCTTGGGGCCCCACAATGGGCCTGCCTGCTGAGGATGCAACACCCCAGAGAGGAGGAGGGAACTAGGCAGAGACAAGAACCTCCAGGACCCCATTCCCAGTCTGAGGTGAGACAAACGGGATGGAAGAAAGTAGGAAACTAAGCCAGGAGACGGAGCTGAGGGCACCAAAACACAAGCAACAAAAAGATGAGAAAAAAATGCTTTGAAAGACTATAAAATTATATATATATTCAATATATATTATGTAATATGATTTAATAGTATTTAATATATATATAGTATATAATATATATTTTGAGCATTGAAATATTCATTGTGAGAAAAATGAAAACTTTGGTGGATTTGCTTATGCCTATTATATGCTTTGTTACTGGGTATTTGGAATCAGACATGGTGGAGGGGCGGATATCATATCCTTTCCAGGGGTTAGGGCTTCTGAGGGTCTCGGTCCTCCCTCTGGGGTTCCTGCCTCGGGCTGGGGGCTCGCACTGAAAGCCCTTTGCAGGTCCTGACAGCTGGGCCTTCTTTCTCAGAAGCCCTCCCTTCTGCTTTCATTTGCATCTCATTAGCACCTCCTCTGCTGGTGGCAGCTCAGCCGCCCGGAGCCCTGGAACGCAGGCTGCAGGCTCGCCTAGGCCCTGCTCCCTGCCCCCTCTCTGGGTGGAGATGGGTGCAGCGATGCCCTCCCCCGCCCCACCAACCCCTCCACACCCCTCACCCAGGCTCCGCGGCTTGGCTCCCGCTGCGCGTTCCCATGGCAACCGGGTGATGGCGCAGGTCGCGGTGGTTCTGTCGAGGAGCCACGGGCCGCCCAACTCCCCGCCCCACCGCCCAAGCTGGATTGGTGATAGGCGGGGCCTCAATCTCCCGAGATGATCGGCGATAATTGGTTTATGGAAATAGCTGAGGGGAGAAGGCGAGCTCCCTGCCAAGCCTGCTCTCAGCCACCTGTCCTTCTTCACCACGGAAATGGAGTCGGGGGAGGGGGGCGCCGAGGAGCTGGGCAGGGGAAATGGGGCTTTCGAGACAAGCGTTTCACCTGTTGGGCTCCAGCACCTCATCTATCCCACTTTCACTGTGTGTGTGTGTTGGGGAGGGGTTGTTGTCATAGTAACCTGGGGTGTTTGCATCAGTGCTCCTTGACCCCTAAGTGTGCTCAGGCCTATACCCGGCATATTGCTGGGGAAATGGAGAGGGAGACATGGGATCTGTCCGTGGGAGCCCCAGTTTAGGGGACAGAGGAGCAGCACATAACTTCATTTATATAAAGTACGTCAGACCAGTGTTGCCACTGCTGTCCGTCTGCAAAGGAGGGAGAGCTCAACTTGGACGGGTGCCTGGAGGAGGAGGCTCACAAGCAAGGCTTTGAAAGTGGATTTCGGCAGATGTTGGCGCAGGCACTCCCCAAAGGAAATGTGGACAAAGCCTGTAGGCAGGAACTGAATGCTGCTGGTACTGGTAGAGGAGGGGAGGGGTAGGTAGCTTGGTGGGGAGGCCCCAGTGGCTCCCAGTGTCTACAGAAGGGGCTAAGGGATGGCAAGCTCATGGGAGGGGATTACTGCACGGGGCTTTATAATCAAGACTCAGTAGATGTCCAACATCCATATAGAAGCTTGGCTGGATGGAGACTCTGTCACCCCTGATACCCTTCCAGGAGAAGTGAGGCCCAGGAAGTGGGACGTGGACATGGCATGGCAGGCCTCGCTCGGATACCGGGCTGTGAGAAGTGTGTACCCTGACTCCGGCTGGTTGGAGGGGAGCGTGCATTAAAGGATCAGAAGGAACTAGGGAATCCCCTGTAATAGAAAAGACTGGAGAAGTGGTGGGGGCCAAGGAGGAGGATGGTCTTGAGGATCCTACCCCAGGACTGGGCATGGTAAGATGGGGCACTCAGAGGCTGGGAGAGCAGCCCTTAGGCCTTCTTCTTCCTTTGACCATCACCTCCCACTGAGTCCAGCCCAGGCCTCTGCATCCAGGGGCCCTGCCCCACTGAGGTCGATTTGTGGCCAAACACTGGTCAGCTGGTTGTGGGATCACGGAGTGGCTCTTCCCTCCTTCCCCGGCCCTTTGGGTGCTCATATCCCAAATATCCATACCCTGGTTTCTGCTCCAGCTTGGACACCATCCCCTGCCCTCACTCTCAGCCAGCTACTTACACTACCACAAAGGGCCATGGCTCAGAGCCATCCTCGGAGGCAGGAAGGTTGGTGGCCCCATGGAGAGTGACTGTGATAACCTCCTTATCAGAGGGAAACGGGTGGCTGATGACAGAGTCCACATTCTGGGAGGTATTCGTGGGCTCCTCTGGGCCCTCGGTGACCTGTGGGGAAAGCCAGGGCTGAGCGCCTCTTCCAGTGTGGTCACCTCCCTTTACTGCCTCTCTATAACTCTAGCCCCCTCTCGGTTCCCCTCCGAGTGGCTGTTTCCCTCTGTTGTCCCCACAGCCAGTCTGGAACTACAGGGGCAGTCACCTTTGACCCCGTTTTCTCTCTACCTCTGTCCCCCACTCCACACCTCTGTCTCCCTCTTGCTTCCTCCAGTCCTGGATCTATCACTTCCTGCAGAATGAGACAGGCCACTTCACCTTTCAAGTCCAGTCCCACCTCTAAGCCTTTGCTTTTGCTGGTATCCTTGCCTGTAATTTCTAAATCCTGCCCTACTTTTGAGGTTCTAGCAATTGGCCCTCTTTGCTCCTGCAACCTCACCCCAGGCCAGCTGTCACCTCAGGTCCCTCCTGTGCACAGCGCTTTATAGTTTACAAAGCCTCTCCACATCCATGGAGTCACCCAAAGCATTAAAGAGGGATGAATGAATGTGTCTTTCCAAGATGCCTCATCCATCGTCTACCCAGAAAACCCTGCGGACCAGGAAGGAGGAGAGGTGCCTGCCTGCGCACGGGGCTTCCTAGGCTGCTTGCCTCAAGCAGACATACGTGCAGGGGCTCAGCATCTTGTGGACTCACACGCTGGAAAGCAGAACCCTGAGCCAAGGCAGCAAAGTGGGAAAGGGAGGGAGCTTACCAAAGCCCAGGGCAGGCTCAGTTTGACTCTGGAGGCAGTGGGGAATCCAGGGAGGGTAGCAGAGTCCGGGTATGGACATGGGGCTGCTGCGGTTGAGGTGTCCTGTCCTCCCTCGGCACTGGCTGCCTGGCTCTCATTCCCAGGCCCGGGGGTTGACACAGTTGACCCAGGTTAAGCCTCATCCGGCAGGAGGCCACCCCCCCACCCACCTTCTGTCCCTCCCGCTGATTAATCAGCACCAGCTGATGTGAGAGGCCCTCCTGGCCCTGGGAGAGAAGGAGTGGACCTCTTCAGGTTGGAGATGGGGCCCTGGGGGAGGGCGTCACTGGGGGCTGACCCTCTTATCTGGGAAGCTTGGCCTGTCAGTCCTGCATTTCAGGGCAGACTGTGGCAGGGGTGGGGGAGTCCTCAGAGCGGGAAGAGTCCACGGAGACCATAGAGAACGATGTGAGACAGAGGCCCAGAGAAGAGGAGGGCCTGGTCCGAGGCAGGCTTTGTGCTGGTGGCAGCCCCAGCAGGCTGGGTCCCCTGACTCCGTCCTGTTGAGCACTGAGTGTCTGGAGGGCTGGCTTTAAACCAGCTCTACCTCTCACCACGGCGGGACCCAAAGCCAGCTGTGCTCTGAGAATCGGTTTCCCCAATGGAACGATGAGTGCTTAAACCAGACCGTCTGAAACTTGCCCTGCTTCCTCTGTGAGGGTCCAGGTTCCCCATACACTTCTCCCCCTTTGAGCCTGGGCGTCCCGGGCACATTTGCTTCTGACTCTGGGAAGCCTCTGGGCCGAGGCAAAGGGAAGAGCTTTTTATGGCTGTTATTTCATGCAGTTCCCTGCGCTACTGCAATCTGTCGGCATCTCCTGCCAGCTCTACCTTCAAACCATGTCTAGAATCTGACCTCTTGTCACCATCTCCACTTGGGTCCAAGACATGGAATTCCTGCACTTGCATCCTCATTGCTTTCTCTTTTCTGTTTGTTCTGGCCCTCCCTCTGCCCTGCCCCATCTCACGGAACAGCCAGAGTGATCCTCTACAAATTTCAATCAGACCACATCACTTCTCTGCTCAAAATCCTGCAGTAGCTCCTTGTTTCACACACAGCCTCACTGTGGCCTGTAAGGGCTATACACTCTGGTCCAGGAAACTGACCTCGTCTCATCCCTGGGCCCCTTGCCCACTCACTCCAGCCACACTGGCCTTCTAGTGGTTTCTCGCACCCACCAAGCTGGCTCTTGCCTCCCAGCCTTTGCCCTGGCTGACCCTTCTGCCTGGACTGCTCTTCCCTACATGTCCATCTCTGTGGCTTGTTCCTTCACTTCCTGCACGTCTGACTCTTTCTCAGAAGGACCTTCCTGGTACAGGCTGTGGTCCTTGCCTAACAAGATGACTAATTAAGAGGTGAGAACATCACCTCCCTCCCCAGTCCCAGAAGTGCCAGCCCTACAGAGACTCTCCTTCCCTTCCTCTGGTTGAGGAGCCCCTCCCCCAACCCAGGACTCAGCAGAAGCCATCACCATCTGCAGAGGTGTTGAAAGCTGCCCCCTCCTCCCCTATTCCTCTGCCAGGCCAGGGCGGGAGGAGGGGGAGGCAGGTCAGTACTCAGAAGGAACCCCTGCCAGGTGGAGGGGGAAAGAAGGAGAAGCAGCCAAAGAGCCACCCCCTACCCTCATAGATCAGTGTTCCACCCTCACCGCACACCCCGTAACCCACTCACTCCCCAGCAGGTTTGATCTGGTTTGGTGATCTAGGAGCAACACGAGCAGCCTAGGGGTCGAGAGATTCAGGTTTCAGCCCAGCTATGCCCCCAACTCTCTAGGTGACCTCTCTGAGCCTTAATTTTCCCACCTGGTCAATGGGGATATCTGGAACGGTTTGTAAGTCAGCCTTCCTAATAACTGGCCTGAGGTTCTTGCAGTGAGGACTAATGTCCCTCCCACTCCCAGATTCCCAGGAACTGCCTAAGATAGTAGCTCCAGCCCCCTGATTGCTGTGATGAGCTCCCTAGGGCCCCAGAAGTGAGGGCCCAGCAGCATGGCAGTTGCCCAAAGGCTCTCAGTGACTCGCTGGCAGCCCCAAGGCCAGCCAGGCATTTGGCAGACCAGGCCATGAGTGGTGCCTCCTCTACGTCCTCTGCATCCTCTGCACCCTCTGTGTCCTCTGTGCCTCCCCTCTGGGACACCTGTCCGGGAAATAAAGCTTGCAGGGGGTTTGGCAAGAACTGCTCATGCTTCACCTTTGGGCATGAGGCCAGCTGCCGGGCTGGCGCCTCCTGGTGAGGCCTGCAGGCGTGTGTCCGCTGGGCAGGCTGGGCCCAGGGCCAGGGAGGCCTGGGGCCAAGTAGGAGACCTCGAGGGGGGACAGTGGGCCAACTTTTCTGCCTTCCCCTCTATCCTGCCTATGTCTGGATGGGAATCTGCAGGCTTCCCTCAGGCGTGTGCCTGCATCAGGAGTGATGTCCTCTCCACGCCCTGCCCTTCCCAGGCCTACATTGGAGACTTCAGGGAACAGAAAATGTACAAGCTGGGTTACATGTGGGGGAGTGAACTGTGGGTGATGACGAAACTAAGTATGAGGTCCTACAAACCCATCTGTAGGGGTGACATGAGCCCGAGGAAGGGAATTCACTTCCCCCGAAGACACCTCCTGCAGGCCAGGAGCAGAGCTGGATACTTACACACCACTGGTTTACTCCCTGTTAACTCATGCAGCACTGCTACGGTGCAGAAATCAGTGGGCAGTATTTCTAGGCAGAGGTTTGGCTGGTTTACCACCACCCAAGGCCACTCAGCCGGTACTGGCAGGGCAGGGCTATGATTCCAAAGCACAGCTCTCTCAGCTGCTCCACTGGGGCCTGGCATGTGGGAAAGCTCCGAAGTTGCTAATTCCAATGTCTTGCCCTCCAGACAGCCCACCTTGCCCTCAGTAAGCCAGGATTAGCCAGCAGATGTCCTGAGGGACCTGTGACTGCCCATCACTCAGGGCATTTGGGGATATGTGTGCTGGGGGGAGGGGACAAGGTGGGAGGCAGTAGGAAGATTGTACCAGCAGTGAAGGAGTTAATGGTCCATTGGGAAGGGACTTAAATTGGTTCTCCTGAGGGGACAGATGGAAGAAGACAGTCTCCTCCACCCTTCCCTGGCCACAACTCTGCCCCAGCAATCTGGGAGGCCATGGGAAGCAAGGAAGCCAAGTTCCACCCTCCAGGATGCCCCTGGATCTGAAAGCCATGCCACTGGAGAGGCTCTGATGGTGGCCAGAGGAGGGGGCACTGGGCTGGGAACAGTCATTTGGGCTAATTCACTCCAGGGGCCTCTGTTTCCCCAGCTGTATCGCCAGGGCTTCGAGTTGAAAATGGTCCCTCATGTTCCTTCTCGTTTCAGCATCTAAACTTGCCTGGGAGCTATGATGGCCATGGTGAGGCCCTTCCATAGGTGAGGAAACAGGCTCAGGGGCACAAAAGCCCCTGCACCAAAGCACACAGCTTAGCTCACAGGCACAGAGCCGGAAATGGAACCAGGGTCCGTCCACCTCCACTTCCTGCTGTCTCTACTCTCCTCTCTCACCAGCCGTTCTTTGTATGTGACGTGCTTTCTCTGGGCCACAATGTATACACTCTAAAGCTCATAACCCGAGTAGCTAGTAGTAGCACATGGTACTAACAATAGGAGTTGTGGTGTTTGGAGCAGTAGAGGCTTTTCAAAAGGACACAGAAGTCAAAAATCATAAAGAAAAGGATTGATATGATTACATTAAAAAATCCATACCGGGGCTTCCCTGGCGGCTCAGTGGTTAAGAATCCACCTGCCAATGCAGGGGACACGGGTTCCAGCCCTGGTCCCGGAAGATCCCACATGCCTCAGAGCAACTAAGCCCATGCACCACAACTACTGAGCCTGCGCTCTAGAGCCCGCGAGCCACAACTTCTGAGTCCACGTGCCACAACTACTGAAGCCCACGCGCCTAGAGCCCGAGCTCCGCAACAAGAGAAGCCACCACAATGAGAAGCCCATGCACCGCAATGAAGAGTAGCCCCTGATTGCCGCAACTAGAGAAAGCCACACGCAGCAACGAAAAAATATTTTTTGGTGCGCAGCCAAAAAATAATAAATAAATAAATTTATAAAAAAAAAAAATCCATGCCAACTTCTATAATGGTTCAAAATTCACCACAATACATTAAAAATAAAAGACAAACTGGAGGGAATATCTGCAGTATATATAAAAGGATGGATATCCCTAATACACAAAGAACACTGAAATCTGTAAACATTACCATAACAAAAAAGACATGAATGGAGGACTCACAAAGAAATACTAATATGTGATTAATATGTGACATGTAATTATGTACATTATGAACATCCTTATAGGGGATTCTACCCAGCTATCAAAAATGTTTCCCAAAGCTATGAATCAAATAAAACAAATCTGGCTCCTTCTCAGGGCTCCCATGCACCCTCCTTGGATCCCCGAATCCAGTTGCGTGGGCAGGTGGGAATGAGCTTCCGGAACAAGCTGGCAGCTTAGGGCCCCCAGGTCAGGCCGGCTGGGTACCTGGTCCCACGTGTGTGACATTCCGGAAGGAGGCTTAAAGCAGGAGGGTGGAGTCAAGAGGAGGAGCCAGCTGTGGGTAGAGAATGCAAGGAACCAGAGACACCAAAGTCAAGGGTCATAAAGTAGAAACTGCACTGGGGTCTCAGTACCCTTAGCTGTTTGGTTTATTTGACCTAAGAGTGTAACTGCGAAGAGGGTGTTCCCTAGTTAGCAACTACCTGTGTACCTTTGGCAAGTGACACAGCAAAGGGCATGGGTTCAGCTTTGCCAGTTAGCACAAGTAAGGGTCGTGCTGCTCTGTCACTGCTATTTATTAAGCACCTATTATGTGTCAGGCACTGTTCTGAGTACTGGGAATAGAGCAGTGATGGAAACAGACAAAAATCCGTTCTCTCCAGACATTGGAGCATTTGTGGCCGGGGGAGAGGGCTGGGCCAGGGCTGGGAGACGGTGGAGCAGTGGGGCATGGGCACTGCCAGGGCAGCAACCTGGGAATCTCCTGGGGGATCTTGGAGGATGATGGTGAGCCATCGCAATAGGCTCTCTGAGCCTCTGTGACCCCCCAGCAACAAGAGGACAAAAACTCCTTTCCAGGCTGTGTGTATGTGTGTGTGTGGGGGGGGTGATATACCCAGTTCAAGCTACGTTTCTCTCTGGGTCACAGGGAGATGGGCAGAAATCACCAGATTGAGTTGATGACACCTGCAGGCACACCGCATTTCAGATCCCATGTGTTCCAGGAGTATAGGACACCTCACCGGGAAGAGCCACAGAGCCTACCTCCTTCCCCATCTCACAGCTGTGAACACTGAGGCCCAGAGAAAGGACGCTTCTGTCATGATTCAGGAGCAAACAAGAGACTTTTTGAAGGAGAGATGAGTTCTTGCAGGTGCACTCCCCATGCCCCCAGGCCTCACCTTTTTCTTTTTCCGTACCATCCTCTTGGGGGCAGGAGTGTTTGGCCTTGTTTGCCAATCTTGGGGACCAGTACTTGGTATTGCTGGGTGATCAGTCCTGCTCAGACAGCTGGCCTGGATACCTTGGAGTCTTTGGGGGTGGCGCACAGTATGGAGCATTAGTGTGGTCTCAGGGGTGCCAGACACACGCTCTGGGACCTGGGCGGGGGAAGGGGGAGGGCAAGGGTCTGGCGCTTTCTCAGCAGGGAGACATTCTGCGAGCGGAGGCGATGTGTGGGCTCTGGGCCATGGCCAGCTGGGCAGGGGTCAGCAGCTGGGCAATCAGCTCTTGGCACCCCCAGAAGGTAAAGTTAGGGGTGGACCTCTCTCTGCCCAGACCTGGAAAAGCAGTGAGCTTTTCCACCCACTTGGGTCACCTGGGCAACACTGTGAGATCGCAGGGCAGAAGTCACAAAGACACCTGTCAGGTGCAGTGGCGGGCGAGTCCGAAGCCCTTCCCCCTGTTCCTGGGGCTGCGTCCTGCCTGCTCTCCGGCATTCAGTCCTCATCCTTCCTGCTCTGGGTACCCCAAACAGCCCATCAACCAAGATTCACCAGCGGTCCTGTGTGCCCAGTCACATGCTGACCACACTGCAGGAAAGGAGGAGACCCAGACACTGTCTGCAAGGAAGTTGCAGCTTGGTTGGAAAAACAGCTATTTCTGTTAGTGAACCTGCCGCCATCCTGCCTCTTCGGATGCCTATAGCCTTCTGTTTGTTTAATGGTAATAAACACAAAGTTCAGGAGAATGGTTTCCTCTTGGAGGCTGTGTGGGAAGATGGGGGAGAGAACGGGAAATAAGTAGATGTGGTATTGTAACGTTGTCCCCTTAGATTGGGTGGTCAGTTAAGAGGTGCTCATTATATTATTGAAAATAAATGATAAATAACTAAAGAGGGCTATGTACGGGTCAACAATTGTTCTAGAGTATGGACCAAAGATTATGACTGATCCAATTCTGAGCTCTACAAGAAATTATTACATAAATAACGACTCCTTTTTTTTTTTTTTTTTTTTTTGAGCACTTACCACATGCCGGGCATGGTTCTGCCACTGTGAGATGGCAGAATGAGGAGTGACTGGCCCTTGGCATGGGGGTGGGGTCTGCTCCATGGGGAGACGAGGTGTGAACTGGCCTCAAAGGATGATCTATACGGGGTGGGGTTGAGAGATGTCTGGAAGACCCCTGTGGCCTGCCCCATTCTTCTGCCGGCTGCTTTAGACACCATACGGAGGGTTCTTCCCATTTTCCTTGGTTTGGGGGCCAAGAGCAGGCCCACCCTAGCAGCAGAAAAGCTGAGGACTCACCTTTGATTAAAACTGAAAGGTCACCAGCCAAGGTCACCCAGATGGTTGGGGACGCACGCTGTGAGTCCCACTTCCAGGTTTCTCCCCGCCCAGGCCTGGGCTGACACTGTCACAATCTAGCATGCGTGCAGAAGGCCTCAGGGGTGGTTCCCCAGTCTCCCTAGAGAGCCTCCCATTTCCACTCAGTCCCAAACGCTTCGGCAGCAAGTCGTGGTGGCGGGAGGGGACCGGAGCTACTCCAGTGCCTACAGGGGCCGTTTGTGGCTCAGTTCAGGGCCCTGCAGCAGGGCTGGGAGAGGCCAGCAGGGCTCTTAGGGAGCCAACATTAAGGAGGCACTTGGCTCTCGGGGCTATGTGAGTATCCCTGCCATCACACCTCCTTAAGTTCTGCACCCTAACTGCCTTAGCCTGCCCTGCCCTGCAGCTCCCTACTAGCATCTGAGCTTTCTACAGCTGCAGCTCCCAGCCCGTCGGCCTTCCTGCCTGGGAAGAGGATAATGCAATTGGGCACTGGTTCCAGGCCGTCTGGCTCCAGAGCCCTAGTGAGCCCTGAGCCCTGCACACTCAGCAACCAACGGAAAGAGGGCCTTCCCACCGCCTCACTCGCTGGCTGCCCGGCTCCCTGGACCAAGGGCCCCTGGGACACTCACTCCTGTGCTACACCAACCTTCCCTCCAGAACTGCTTACTCCTCACCAGTGAGACAGCCATCAGCCTGGGGACTGGATGTGGCTCTCCTACCTAACAACGCTACGAACCCCATCGCCCCTCTCGCGCGCGCTGTTCTACCTGCCTCATTGCCCTTTCCCAGTAAGGGGAACTCCGCCTCCCCCAGCCAAGGGAAATGAACCTGCTCCCCAGATGTCCAGAAGACCTTCTGCTCCCCTGCCCAGGGGACCAGCCCCAAGCTTTGATGACTCAAGGAGATTCCACTGTTAGGGGAAGCAGGTAATGATTGATCTCACTGCTAATAAGTAACCTTACCCAACCCCTCCCCTCAGGAGAGAACACTTGGTGCTGCATCATTCGGTAGGGCCAGGGGTTAAACACAGCCATTAGGGAGCCCACAGTCACTGCGCACTGGATCTGAGGCCGGCTCTTGGGGAAGGAGGGGTCCTGCTTCTTCCGCTGGCTTTGCACTGGGCTTGCTGGGCAGCGGGAAGAGCCTACCCCTCCGCCTCCCCCATTCTTTCACCACCACTACCCCACCCGCATCACTTTCTCTCCGTTTCTTTTGGGCAGTTGAATTGGGCTTCTGGGAAAGGGAAGGGATAGATGAGGTGGAAATTTAGTGTGATTTTTGCAGCAAATAGCAGCCGATAGCTGTGTGATCTTGGTTCACATACTAACCCTCTCTGAGCTTTGGTTCCCTTCTTTATACGGTGGGGAAATCAGGCAGCTATGAGGACTGAAGGAGACAATGCAGGTCAAGCCCTTAGTGCTGACACTCATTTAAGTTCTCCAGAAATGTTCGCTCTTTTCCCTGCTAAACAACTTTGGACTTGGCAGGTTGTCCCCAGAAGAAATGGGCCAGAAAAGTGAGAAATGTCTGCAGGGTGCAGTCTCCCCCCAGCGCCTGAGCCTTCACCCCTGCCTCAGATATTCCAGCCTCCCTCTTCTCTTCCCCAGACCCACTCTGTTCCCAGCTTCCAAGCCCATGCCCACAGCCACCTTTCTCCAGGCAGCCCCCTCGCCAGAAATCTCTTCTCCCCTCCTACCTAAATCCAATTTATCCTCAGGGTCCAGCTCAAGACATTTCATCCAGGAAGCCTTCCTGACCCCCCTTCTCTCCTGCTCTGAACAGTCCTCTGTCCACGGTAACACCTGCCTGTGCCTGTGTTTGTGAGTTCACTCCCGATAGGAAATAAACCTGAGGTCAAGTGCCTGCCCCTCCACGAGTTATTGGCAATTGTCAGCCAAGGCAGCTCCTTTAGAGGGTCTCTACGCTCCAAATGCCACTTCCCCTCAGCACCAGCAGTGCATACAGCAGGTGCTCACTCATTGGCTGAAGGATTGCAGACTCCAGGAGGGCCCCCTCCTCTGATTATAGTGGTGAATCCACAGCCCGCTAGGTCAGGATCATCAGGGGCTGCTCTGACCTCACATCAGCTGAGGCTCAACCTGGGAGTTTCTGCAGAGAGATTTGGGGGTGAGTAGGGGAGGACTGGCTCTGCCTTGTGCTTCAATTTCATCTCCCACTGGGGCCCCTGGGGGCCAGTTCACACCCTACCCCTTAAGGCACTGGGTAGAGTTTGAGCTTAAGTCACTGCAGCCAGAGCTCTGCTGGGGGCACCCGGGAGCCCCTCTCTCTGTGGTTCCCTCCAGCCTGTCCTCCTTCCTGCCCTTAGTCCCGCCCACACCAAAGAAGCAGCCCAAGGACAGGGCCACTGGCTTCCTCTGAGAGTGTTCCAACTGGGGAGCAGGTGAGTGTGGCAGGAGGGTCCTCTCCCGTCACCTGTGGTGCTGGGCGGCTCCCATTTGTACCGTACATCCGTTCTCCCTCTTCTCCACCCTGCGCTGTGCCCAGGAGGCTGACCCATGTGGCTACTTCAGTGGGTTCTGGTTGGGTTGGGTTTATGGGAGGGCCATCAGGGAGCTAGGAAGATCCTCCTGGCTGGTTCTCTGGGTTGGCTGGTCCCTCTCCCCAGGGCCACCCTGCCTGGCAGGCAGCACTCTCCATACAGCTGCCCCTCCAGGTCATCATTCCCCCTCTTGCCTGTTCAGGTCGAAGAGACAGTGAGGGCTCCTCTCACTTACTAGCCCCCAGGGGACTACACTGTCCCTCTTGTTTTTCCTAAACATCACCCTCAACTTTGCAAATAGCCCCTCTAATAAATTCCCCTCAAATGACAGAATTTGAATGCCTTCTTTTTTCCTACAAGGCCCCCAGCTGATGCACCTGCTGAGTGAGCCCCTCTTTGTGGGCCTGAGCGCTCATCTGATAAATACTCTGGTATCACCACCGTTCTCATCACCTCCACATCTTCACACCCTGCTAACGATGAGTGAGCTCTTTGTGTCAGGCGCTGTGCCCAGAGTTTACCTCACTGTCTCATTTCATACTCACATTCACAGCCCCAGGAGTTATTGTTTTTACTCCATTTTAAAGAAGAGGAAACAGATGCTCTGAGAAATGAAGGGACTTGTCTAAACTTTGAAGCAACAGAGTTGGGATCCGAATGCAGATCTGCTGGCTCCAAAGCCTGTGGTCATAACCACCAAAGCATATTGCTTTTTCCTTTACTCCCAGGGCAAGGGGTCACATCTCTCCATCCTTCACTCCTAAAACTGGGACAACATGTAAAAGGTCAAGCTCAGAGATGAAAACACCTGACCTCTTGAATGGGACCAGAGAGATGCTCTGTGACAGCGCTGTCCACAGACACCAAGAGTCAAAGGAGAGAGAGGTGGAGCATCCTGGAGGCCCACTGGGCACGGCTGGGCCAGGCCGCTGTAAACCAGGGCAGAAGTTGGGGTGTCCAGAGGAGGCCATTCTATCCAGCACAAATGGGTGGCAGTGTTGTTTGGTGGAGTCCTGGTGCTTGGGGGCTATGCCTGGGATCACTAATGGGAGCTTGCTCCCAGTTCCAGCTAAGCCCCTTCAATGCAGCCTGTCTGCTGTCTGGGTGGTGGATCCTGGAGGCACTGGGGGGCTGCCCTCTGACCTTCCTCTGGTGCCCTACTATGCAGAGGTGACCTGGATCTGCTCAGTCAGTGGCTGCTGGGCCTAACGCATGTGCCTCCGTCATGGCGTACTTGATAGTCCCAAACTTGTCACTGCGCCTCGTTTCTGTCCCTCAGGACTGACCAGCCTGGCCCAGCACCATCACACTGGGCAGCAAAAAACACCATCAACCGGCTTGGAATCCGCCAAGCGAGGCTTTAACTATGGCTCCTCCAGCCCCAGCAGCAAGCATTTGCACAAGTCCTTTGACCAGCTCGGGCCTCAATTCCTCATCTGCAAAGCAGCAAGGAAAATCTACCTTGCAGGGGTGCGGTGAGGATCAGGTGAGAGAACGGACGCCTGGCACATGGCAGGTGGCCCAGAAAACCGAGCTTCCCCCATGTTTACGCCAGTTTGTGCCAATCTGGAGCCCCTGCGGCCCCAGCTGTGCAACGGGAGACTTGGGGTGATTGTTATGGATATGCTGTTCTCCTTGTTGGCTGACACCTCGTCCCTTAGCTCAGCAGGCATGTTTATTGATCACCACATTGAAGGAGTCCTCTCAGCGTTGGTAACCAGAGCTCTAGTTTGGGGCAGCCCAGGTCCCATCATCGTGCCATGAATCACTTTGCTAAAGAAGCAACGTGGCTTTTGGGCATTTTTCTTTTGCAAAATCAATAACTCGTTAACAAAGGACTGAAAAAAGGGGTAAGCAGGGAAGGCCACCTGCCATTCCCTTCCATCAGGAGGGGGCGGAAGAGGGACCCTGCCAATGTCGAGTGGGGGTCCACTCAGGGCAGAGAGGCCTGGGGGGGCAGTAGGCTCAACCAGTTCCCTCACCCCAACTCTTCTGACCCACAAGTCTGACCAAGTTCCTCCTCTGCTTTGATAAACACTTCAGTAGGCCCCACTGCTCTCAGGAGAGATGCTGACCCTCTCAGGAGCCTCATGGTTGGCTCGCCCCAGCCCCTCCAGCCTCATTGCTGCCGATCCCTGCCTCACACCCACGCTCCAGCCACACTACACGTCTGCGGTCCCCTGAAAGGGCTCTGTTCTCTCCAGCCTCCTGGCCTTCACCTAAGCTCTGCCTGGACTGTCCTCCCTCTACCAGCCTGAATAATTCATCGTGTTTCTTCAAGACACAAATGGAACAACCTCCAGCAAATCTTCCCTGAAACCTTCCCCCACTGCCCCCACTTCCACCCAGGGGCATCAGATCCATAGCCCCTGGGCCTCCCCCTGGCCTGGCTCATGACCCACTATTGACTTTTCTGAGAGAGGGTCTGTCTCCTCTGAGGGTAGAGACTGTGCCTGGTGATGCCTTGTCCCCAAGGCCCAGGTTGTTGCCTGGTACAGTATTGGTGTCAGGTGGGTGCTCATTGAATGAGTGAGGGATGACGTTAGCATCAGATGCTTTCCTCCTCCGTGCTAGTTCTGCAGATTCCCCCACTTCAGCCTGGGACAGTGATGCCTGCTCCCCAAATAGCCCTCTCTCTTGCAGAGAACAAGCCCTCAGGGGCCTTCTTCCCCTATTCGGGCAGGAATATTTGGTGTGAACCTCATAAGAAGAGCCAACAATTAACAAGCGCTTGTTATGTGCCAGGCACTATTCTATGCATTTTACATTTGTTAACTCGGTGCTCACAACTGCATGTGAGGTAGGTACAACTGTAACCCCCTTTTACAGATGGGAAAACAGAGGCAGTAGCAGGAGCTGAACAGCCAAGCTTAGACCCAGGCCATGTGGCTGTAGAGCCTGCATTTGTCAGCACAGCCCTCTCCCTTAATGAGGTGCTTGTTGGGAGTTTGGGGGTGGGGGAGACAGCCCAGAGCACCCCACTCCCAGGATGGGGCCTCAGGGCCCACTCTGCAGCTGGAATGAGCTAGCAGGTCCGAGGAGCTCCAGTTACAAGAAACTGCTTATTCAGGCTTTACCTGCTGGGATCCCTTGATTCCCTCCCTCTCATTCCCTCCTCAGCACCAGCCTCGTCCACACGGGCCGCCCACCGTCTCTACCAGAGAGCAGAGCCTCCGGCCCTAATCTCATTTGTGGCCATGAAATCGCATTTGCAGCGTATTAATGCAGCATGGAGCTGGCCCAGCCCTGCCTGTCTCCTGGAGGAGAGGAGCCTGGAAAGCAATCTTGTGGGGAGGCACGTCCCGGAACACCCACCGACAAAAAGCAATTATGCTTTAAGAGGAAGATTAAAATAATATCCTCCGCAACAATCCCCACCAGCGGGCCTCAGCTCCACCCAGCCTCCACCACCTCCCGACAGTGATTCAAGGGCAGGCTTCTGCTGGGGGGCGGGGGCGGCAGACTCAGTTCTCTCCCTCCGAGGAGGACGTGCCCCCAAGGCCTGGCCCCTCACCTGCCCCCGCATTCACCACCCTTTACCTCCCTGAGTTCCCCAAAGAAACTATGCCCTCTCAAGCATCTGGGCCTTTGCCTAGGCTGTTCCCTCTGCCTGGAATGTAGCCCCCCAACCCTTGTTTATCTGGCAGGCTGCCATTCACTCCGCATAATAATCATAGGTTAAGTTTTCGAGCATTTAGTGTGTTCTTTAAATTGACTACATATTCAATTCAACAATTCTGTCAGGGGACTATTGTCATTATTCCCATTTTATAGATGAAGAAAGAGGGCCACAGAGAAGAAGTCCTATAGGTGGAAGGTGGCAGAGCAGGGATTTAAAGGAGAACATTCACCCTTTCGCCCAGGGTAAGCCCAGCTGCTTCCCCTCCTGTACCCATGATTGCAGTGGTCTCACTGTGGTGTCTTATCTCCCTGAGGACTCTGAGAGGCCAGGCCTGGAGGAGAATCGGGGTTTAACAAAAAATTCTTGGGTGGAAGAATCGACACACCTCCCTGCAGGGATAGAAGGGGTGCGGATGTGTGTCCCACTCCTGCCTCCGAGGCTGTATCCTTCCAAGGATGCCTTCCAGTTTATCCGTATTGGAATTGGAATCTATTTGGAGTCCCCTCTCCTCCAGGAAGGGCTCCTGGACTGCATGCAGTCAGGTTAGCATATCATTTAATCTTCATAATCACACTGCAAAGTAGGCATCATTATCCCCATATTACAGAGGAGAAAACAGAGGGTCAGAGAAGTGAAGTGACTTGATCAGGAACACTAAGTATGAGGCAGAGCAGGGATCTGAATTCACACCTGAATCCAGCGTCGATGTTTATCCACAGCATCTTCTTGGCAGTGACTCACTCTCACTCCTCAGATAGGGTGGGTAAGGGCTTAATTCTGTGCTGGGGCTATTTATGCAACACTTTTTTCTAAGTGTCATCAGCCAACGCCAGTAGGCCAGGGGGTTTGCCTGGGGACTCTGAGTCACTGACAGCCCCAACCCCATCCCCAGTCCTGCTCCTAAACCTCCCGGCACAACAATGAGCAATTGCTGTTAGGGTCAGATTAATACTGAGTAATTTGTCTGGGCTGGACTTGGTGTGAGATGGGGCCACCAGGAAGAAATCTGTTGCCCCAAATGCTTGCCCATGATCCTGTCATGTTGCCTAGAAAGCCCATTGAAGAATGAGCCTCCCTGGGAAAGAACACTACAACTCATTCCCTCCTCTGTGCTGATTACTGTATCAGAAAAAGCAAAATATATGGTGGGGACCTGGATTCTAGCCTGGCTTTGCTACTGAGTCAATAGGAAGCCATGAGTAAGTAGTTTACTTCCCAAGGGCTCAGTTTCTTGCTCCAGAAAATGGACATTATCAAGGCTAACCTGCCCACCTCCCAAGACCCATGCAGTGCTCTAATGGGCTTTGTAGCTTCCCCCTTTGCCAGCCTAGCTCCGAGCAGCCTGGGCAAACGGTATAGCAAACGGCTCAGAGCCCGGGAGCTGGCACCGACCCTCCTTTCCCTCGGCATCCCCTGCAACTCCTCATCCCACAGACATGCTCTCTCCACTCCATCCTTTCTCCCTGCTTGCTGTTCCTTCACACACACACACTCGTGCTCCCACACCTTTGCTCACCCTGTTCTCTCCGCTTGAAAACGACTCTCCTCAGTCCCTACTGGAATCGCACCCATTCTTTGAGGCAGGGATCAGATGTTCCCCATTTGTGAGGTGGGTTTTAATGAACCAAGCAATTTTCCACCCTCTTCCTCACCTGAGCCTCACAACCTCCGTGTCAGTGGGTACTGCTCTGCCCACTGTACAGATGAGGAACTTGAGGCCCAGGGAAGTAAGTGATTTGTTCAAAGTCATACAGCTCTTACGCAACTGCAAAATGGAGTCCTAAATCAAGGTCTTTTGATTCCCAGTCAGAACTGGCTTTCCTGCGGCAGACTGAGTGCTTGATGACCACCCCGCTCATGCCCGTCGCTTTCTCCCCAAGCTCCAGCAGCCCTCACAGTGAGCTTTTTAAGTCATGGTCTTCCAACTCCTCCTATTTCCTCTCCCCACCTAGCCTGGTGGCTCCCCAAGGGCTGGAGATCAGCTACCTTGTTTACTGCTGAGGGAGTGGATGGATGAATGGTTGGATGGACAGATGACCACTGTGGGCCAAGAGGTTGGACCATTGGACCCAAGGGCAGGCTGTCAGATCCAGGTAGAGAAAGGATATCCCTGACTCATCCTCCATCCATCCTGCTGGCCTCAGCGGCGCCTGAGCCCAGGGACTCTGCAGAACCAGCCCGGGACCCAGGCTGGGGTGTCTCGGCTGACTCCTGATGGGCCAACCCCTCACCAGGGCCATGACAGGCCAACTGGGCACTGTCAGCTTTCTTTCCCTGTTGCCCTCCCCCATCCGCTGTTTTATTAGAGACCAGTTATTGAAGACTGATTTCACATGGGGTTTTAATTTAACCGCATATATCACACATACCATATCCCCAAAGCTTCTTTCTCCTCTGCTAGAGGCTGCACTTGGAGGGTTTGTACAGAGATAAAGCCAGGAGGGTCCCAAGGAGGTATGGGTCTGTGTGTGGAAGGGGGTGTGCCCCATGTATGTCCGTCAATGAGTTGGTGTGAATCTATCATTGTGATGTGGGGAGGGGGTCTCTGCATGTCCAGGATGTAGTGGGTTTGTGTATATCCAACATGTGTGTGTCCTTGTGTGTCTGCACGTCTGTGAGAGTGGCTGTGTTCCCGAGTGTCTGTTGGGGGAACATCTATTTTCCAAGGGTGTGAGTGAGGGAGAAGAGAGAAAGATGACCCTAAAAGGCCATGACAACTGGACCCTCCTGCCCCTCCTCCCTCCTTTCACATGAAGGTAATTTCTGGAGATGAGAAGGCTACCATAGCCCCCCCCCGCCCCCCACCCTGGCCCACCCCGGAGCCCTTCAGCTGCTGGGCCTGGGCTGGCTGGGAGGACATCAGAGCCGGGTACCCCCTTCCTCTCCATTTCCCCTTCACCACACACATATCACACATTCACACACACACACACACACACACACAGGGTCTCCAGGAGGTGTGAGTCAGCGGCAGCCCCTGGCTGGGGTGGGGGAAGGCAGTGGTGGGGGAGGGGCAGCAGGGCCATCTGGTATGCTCAGATACAGCAATCTGCTAATGGAGTTTCTTCCCAGACCAGCACTCAGGCTGATCCAGCCTTCTCTATCCTGAAAACTGGTACCCGGGTCCCAGAGACAGTGGGCTTCACAAGTTCCCAACACCCTTCCCATGGGAGGCCAGCTAGGCAAGAAGGAGCTACCCTCTTTTCTAGATGCAGAAACTGAGGCCCAGACGCATCTGCTTTGCCTAGTACAGACATCCCAACTCATTACTAGAAGCGCATTTATTAAAACCTGCCTGCAGGGCACGGCTAACCATATACCAGCTCATTTGATTTTCCCAGCAACAGAGGGCCTAGGAATTGCCCTCCCCCATTTTACAGATGTGAAAATGGAGGCTGAGGGAAGTTATATAATCTGCACAAGGTCACACAGCTACTAAATAAATGTTAGAGACTGATCTGAACCCAGATCCACCTGACCCCACTGTACCTGCCTCTCACTGCAAGTTGGCTGAACCCCAAACTCTCCTATAACCCACCCGTCTGAGCTCTAGGCACCGACTCCAAAGGCATATATAGAGACTTGGAAATCAGGCAGGTGGGGTGAAGAGACTGGCTCGGGCAAGGACATAAATATGGGACCCCACCCCCCCCCAACTTACATGTTTTCAGGTCATATCCACTATGTCCAGGGACTTTTGAGGCCCTTCAGAGTCCCCTGTGGGCAGAAAGTCTTTCAGGGCCACCCAGGAGCAAGAAGGGACAGCAGGCAGCTTGCAGGGTCATTGTGGTACAAATAGCCAAGGGCCTTTCTCTTCCTGAGGAGGGTCTGGCCACGTCCCTCACCGCCCCCCTCCCCACCCTCCCTGGGACCAGCCCTGGCCAGCCCCGCATCTCCTGCCAGCCTCAGCTCTCTTCGGCCACTGGTGATGGGTCTACACCCCTCCCTGCATGGGTGACAGCGCTCTCTGGGAACGTCTTGACAGTGCCTTTGTTCCCCAGAAATAAAAGAAAATCGAGCTACAAAGGGAAACCTCAGGTAGCTTTTAACGGAGCTCAGCTGCCTGGGGCAGAGTGTGTTTAAGCTGGAGGCGGTTGTCACAGGAGCAGAAGGGGAGCCGCCCGCAGCCCTCTCCCACCCCCCTCGCCCCCTTGATTGAGTTTACACAAGGAAAAGGCTCTTCCAAATAGCAGCCAAGGAGAAAAATCAATGAGAATTGATAGAGAAATGTAAAGCAGCCGTGTGTGTGTATGTGTGTGTGTGTGTGTGTGTGTGTGTGTGTGTGTGTGTGTGTGTGTTAGGCACAGCAGAAGTATGCTGCCTGGACCCAGGCTGACCTGCTCTGGGGCCCAGGCCAGGGGAGCAGGGGCTGGGAGTCACTCCCCGGCACGTGCCCCTCGGGGGGGGGGGGGTGTGCTGGTGGCTGGGGGAGGGGCAGCAGCCGAGTCTCTCACTCGAGTTAAGAGAGAGATTAATATATTCAATCCGCTCGGGGTAATTGAGGGAACAATTGGAGTGTTTTTCTAAAGCCCGTAAAACTGCCTCATTTGCAAGGAGGAGCTGACCTGCTCACATCCTCTGTACGTGATGGAGCACAGGAAGGGAGGGGGAAGGGTGACATTGGGGCCCCAATACCAAGGGACTGGGGCATTAACTTGGGAGGGGGTTAGCAGTCCTGATCTAACCTGTTCTCACCTTTCCCACCTTGTTAGTAGCAGCCCAAGCCTCTGTTTCCCCACCTGTGAAATGGGCCGTGGGCATCCCCCTCCACCATGAGATTCGATACAGGAGGGAAGCCGACACTGACCCTGAAGGTCTGGCACTGAGGTGTAGCGGCGTGAGCAAAGAAGTACCCAGCTCCCCCGCCAGGCCAGCTCCCCACCCCCACCCCAGATGAACCGGGCAGGAATGTTAATGAAATCCAACAGTGTGTGCGCCTTTCCCCACTAGAACCGTTCCCATCTCCAGGGCAATAGAAATAGTATATACAATAGTGCGCAATAAAAGGCAGAATGAATTGAAAAGCAGAGCAGGAAGGGGAAGAGAGTGAGGGCCTGGAGTGTGCTGGCCCGAAGGCAGAAAGACACCTGGGGATGGAAGTGTGCGGGTCTGGAGATCTAGCCAGAACAGGGACCCGAAAAGGATGGAGAGAATCAGAGAGGGGGGTGGGGGAGGGGAGGAAGGAAGGAACAAAGGGACACAGACGCAGAGACAGAGTTTCGGGGACCGCAGGCAGCAGGGACGCCAGGAGAGCCACTGACTGCTCGTTCCCCTCCACTCCTTTTTAATGAAAACCCCCCAGCCTGTTGGTGCCAAAGCCACAGTCAGAATCCACAGGCTTAGAGCCAGGTGCTCAGCATTTGGTGATTGCTTTATTAGCTTTTTCTTCTCTTTTTTTCCCCTCCAGGGCAAAAAAAAAATGCTTTAAATGGAAAGAATTAAAAAAAAAAAAAAAGACCCTTGAAAGCATCATTTAAAAGGCTCCTCGGGAACAGAATCATTTCCTTGAAACAAAACTGCGATTGTTTGCAAGAGGTAAATGCAGGGGAGGGAGCCCCCCTCCCCCCCTCCCCCCTCCTTCCCCTCCCCCCACCCCTCCCACGTGGGAGGAAGCTCCAGGGCCTAGCACGAAGGAGCCCCCAGAATGGCTCACGGAGCTACCAGCGAGGAATTTTAAAATTCATGTTTCCCGAAATTTCTTGACTGGGAATTTCCAGTCCACAGTTTCCCTCTTAAACAGCGCTGCCCCGCAGGAGTTTGTCCTTAAACCTTCAAGATCTCTTAGAGAGTTGAGTGAGGTACGAGGAGGGATTGTGGCCCCTGAGGGCCCTGCGGCTCCCGGCCCAAAGCTGTTGTGGCCTCCCCTGCCCCATGATTCCCCAGGAGGCCTCATATGCCCTTAAAAGAGTTGAGCGGGAGTCACCCCCAAGGACTCAGCAGCCAGATTTGGCCTGCACCTTGCTGCTTCCCTCATCCTTGGGGACCTACTCTGCCCGGCACTGGACAGGCCACCCTCATTCTGGTCAGATAAACTCTCTCTTACCCTGGGGAGAAAGGGCCTTGGGGGTGCCGGGGTGGCACAGCCCTGTGGTCTCAAACCTGCCAAGAGGCGAAGGAGGTAGCGTCAAGGGACAGGATGAGTCTGGTGGGGCTCCGCCCAGAAAGGAAGCCGCTAGAGGACACTGTGCAGCTGGCAGGAAACCTGGAGCTGGTTCCCTCCCATGCACAGTAAACTTCCTTCTCTAGCCACTGCCTGTGCGGCCCAGTTCCCCAACTCGTGGGTCAGGGCCCGGCCCGAGGGAGTGATCTCTACCCTAGAGTCTGTTACATACCTGCTGAAAATACTCATGGGGGATAAGCCCGCACTACCACCAACCCCCACTCCCTCCCCACCCCCCCATCTCCCCATCTCCCCACACACATAACAGGAAACGTGAGTACTGAAGAAGGGACGATGTTAGCTCAGGGGAATTCATTGTCCCAGCAGAGTCTCCAGGATTTCTGGAATGCTATGACCATGGCTGTGAAGCCTGTGAGCCATGGCTGAGAGGCAAAGTGATTCAAAGTCAGTCACTGAAGCTTCACACTGAGGCCTGCCTCCTGTTCCCTACTCACTCTTGATCACTGCGTTAGTAATCCCCCTGCCCTCTGCCCCCGGCTCCACACTTACCCCATCTCTCAACCCATAACCATCATCAGTTCTGGCTTAAAAAACTGACACACAAGTTGGAGAGCAACTTGTGAGCTTACAATAAAGTTTGAAATTGAATAGATTCAATGGTTGAAATGCCTAATGCAGACAGGACCGAGGCTAGTTTGGAAGAGACAAAATCAATGCAGGGAAGGCTTCCTGCCCGAGGTGGCCTTGAGTCTATCCATTGGCATCTAGAGCCTAGAAATCCATTCCTGGCCTTGAACTGAATATTGCTGAAGTTGGGCTACACTCAAGAATGCAGTTCCCTCCTCTCCATCCCTCCTGCTCACTGCCTTTTCCCCTCACCAGCCCCACCGCCCCAAGGTTGCTTTCTCCTCCTCTTCAGTTGAGAATCAAAGAGAGCTGGGTTAAGTCCTTCCCTCCTGGGCTTCATTTTCCCTATCTGCAAGGAGGGGAGGGAGGATGGTTTCAAGGATCCCTGTGGTTCTAGGCCACATCCACTTCCCCAGGGAGCTGGCCACAGGCCCGGAGGACAGCCTGCGGCCCCAGCCCGCGCTGAGGGCCTGGTCATGGTGCTGTCCTACCAGCTGTGTCTTTGAGCCTCCAAAGACACCAGAAAGGTGCCCCCCTTCCTCAGGCTGAACTGCTGATGAGTTTGCCTGAGCTGAAAGAAACAGCCCCTCTATTCTCTGAAGGACCCCTCTCCGTTGTCTGTTCCCCACTGGCTTCCTGGCCCCGTTGTCAGGGCTGTGATGGCTGACCCCACCCCCAGGAGGGAAGCGATTTTCCTCTCCCTTGAAAGCCATTTTCTTGTCTTGGTAGAAGCAGACATCTGACACTTTAAGAGGGAGAACGGCAGGGAGATGACAGCATTAAATAACAGAAATTAGAGCTGCCTCGGATGGCTCAGCCATCTCACAGTCCCCCTTCCCTGCAGCAGTCCCACCCTCCCTCAGAGGCATTCAGAGCTGTAGCCTGCAAAGAACTATCCACGTGGCCCCTGGCTCAGGTGGCCAGGGCATGCTGGGACATACACAGCAGGGGACTGCTTCTCCCTGAGCTCTGAGCTTCTTGCGTATCTAGTCCTGTAACAAACTGTAGAACATGTCGGAACCCAGGTATCATCTATCTCACTCACAAGCTCACCGCTGTATCCTCAGCACCCAGCACAGAGCTGGGCAGACAATAGGTGGTCAAAAGTATTTGTTGATCGACTGACTAATGAATGAATAAACAGGGGCCAAAGTAGTCCATGTAACAGACTGAGACCTGGGCAAGAGAAGTCGGTGCCTGGTCCCTGGTCCACCCTTCCAGTTCTCCTGGCACATTCTGCCAGATTACTCTGTCTAAATCACGGGTCAGATTGTCTTTCTCCTGCACAAACCCCTCTGGTGGTCCCCCATTGCCTCCTGAATTGAATATCCACCTAGCTCTTTTGTCACTGTTCCTGATTCCTTCCACTTTCTCCCAAGCATCAGCTGTCTTCCGGCCCAACTCAGCCCACCACTGTGGGCTCCACTTCAGCCCAGACCAATGCGCTGTGGGATGGAGGTGCTGCAGAAGAGCCAGGCACCTTTGGTTGTAAACTTTTGGTTTCAACCTCAGCTCATTCTGCTGCCAGCCAAACCCTTTCCTTTTCAGCCAGCTCATTCTGGTCCCTCCTCCTTGGAATATGCTCCTCAAAGTCCAGAATTGCCATTCCTAAATCTTACCCACCTAGCATGGGATCTGATAGAGTCAGCACTTAACAAATGTTTGATGGATGAATGAACGGATGAATGAGGGAATGAATGAATGAAAGAGTCACCTCAAATGACATCTCTTCTGAAAAGCCTTTCCTAGGCTCCAAAATCAGACCCACACACTTCCTCACCAGAGCTCTCCTTCCAGCACATAACTTGTGGGACCATATGATGCCCGCAATGCGCCAGACTGTTTTCAAGCCAGGTGGCATCTTGAACCCGGGGTTTGAACTAGCTTTGGGTTCCGTGCACTATTGTGCACTAAGGTCCCCAGGAAATGTTGCTGGCATTAAATGGAATCAAGAATCCTTGGGGATGATCCTCAGTTTCTCTACCTGTGAAATGGGCTGCTTGCTCTACTAGTGTCTACCTATACTGACTGTGAGGCCCACCAGACACACTGTCTGGTTGCAGAACACTATCGCATTGGGGAACCTTCCTCAGCTTGGACAAGGACTAGACCCTCTCAGCTGGGCCTGAGGCTGCCAGGGTCCTGGTTCAGGGCTGAGTCCCTCCTGGCTGTGGTGGGAGCTCAATGGGCTTGAGGGTGGGCACAGAGAGACTTCTGTCTCCTGGTCACTCCAGGCCTCCCTCGAAACCTGGTGAGAACGTGCGAGAGTGAGTTTGAGGACTGAAGGGTCTCAGGGGACACTCACCCACTGGGCAGAGAAACCCCACCCAGTGATGTCCTTGATCTATGTGGCCTTTGCTCCATTTTCTGTCTCCTCCTTCAAACTGGGACTCCCTGCTGCACCCTCAGACTGCTTGTTCTTAAGAACCGAATGAGGCAACCTTGGCAAGTCCTGCTGCTCTGCTCAGTGAAAGATTGTGGGGACAGCCAGGCTTATCAAAGACGCAGGTCTTCTAACTGGGGGAGCAGTGATGCTAGAACCTGATGGGGACCCAGGGAACACCCACCTGCAGCCTGGGCAGCTGGGGCTCTGGGCGCGGTGACATTGGTTCTGGCTGGCTGGCGCGGGGAGGGCAGTTTGTGGCAGGAGGCTGAGGGGCCCGGTGCATGTGGAAGGCCACCCTGTAGGCCAGGCCCCTGCAGTGGCAGGCCGTGGGGTCTGCACTGGCCCGGAGCAGAGCCAGGTTGCCGCGGTAGTGCTGCGGGTCCTCGTGCTCCTGGGCCGAGAGGTTCATTTGGGGTTGGTCCGGGTGCGGGTAGATGGGAAAAATGGCCTCGCCGACCCGCTGGGCCGCCCTTCCGGAGGCCCCGCTCAACCTCCAGGTGCAGCTGTGCGTCGTGCTGTCCATCATTCTTGCAGAAAGCTGGGTAGGGAACAGGGGTCTCAGAGGTGGTCTCTGGGGTCTCTCTCTGCCTCCCCCAGGGGATGAGGAGGACAGGCAGGGCCCTTGGGAAACCCGGGCTACCCGGCCTTTGAGTTGAAGCCAGGCTTGGTTTCCCTGTGGATGACCCCCTCTCAGGCCCCATCCATGGCCCCCTCCCTTTACTGATGTGGGGAGTGGAGGGCTCTTAGCCTGTGAGATGGTCCTGGGTCCTGCTACCCAGAGGGAGGAGTTCAACCTGACTCTGATCTCTGACCACATGAAGGCCTGGAACTTAAGTTCCCTATTCCCGCATGCGCCTCCTCCTCCAGGAAGCCCATTTGGATGTCTTCACAGTCTAGGCATGGATCTTCTGCTCTTTCCAGGTCACTTAACTATTCTCTCTTTGGAATTCCTGCCTCTCTACCTGATGGCTGGAATCTTCCTGATGGCAGGGCCCAGGTCTCCATCTCTCTGTCTACCCTGCATACATACAGTCCAGTGGCTTTTAAGGTTACTCAGTGTAATGGCCGGTGGGACTGGCCCCAAACCTGCTGTGTGCTCAGCTGTTACAAATTCACAAAGCCATTCCTCAGTTGTCCTTTCATTTCTTCCTCACCCGACCCTGGGTGACCAGCGTCAGCATCCCCATGTCATACTAAAGGAGGCAGGGGCTCACAGAGGGTCAACTTGGCCCAAGTGACACAGGCAGAGCTTTGGGATTCAATCTGGAGCTCTGCCCCTGCCCCTCCCGGTTCCCCTGAGGCTCCCTGGAGTCCCTGACAGGGGCCAGGCAGGATTTGCAGGGTCGCTGTCTCTCCCCAGCCTCCACCCTTACTTCATACCTTTAAGCAAAGTAAAGACAAACTGGTTCCTGGTGAGGGTGAGGCTCTGGCCAGGGTCTTTCTGCTCAACGACATCGGTGACAGCAGAGCAGGCAGGGAGGGGGTCCCCATCATTCACCTGCAACTGCACCCCAGCCCCAGAGCCGGCCTGCCGGGGCCTCTCAGCTGACAACCGCAGGGCGTATCTGGCCTCCTCGTTAAACCCCACGCTCAAGACCTCGAACTCCAGGTCCAAAGTCTTTTCGTTGGCCTTCAGCCTCTGGCTCAGCAGGGATGCAGGGACCCAGGGTTCAGGTCCCCTGAAGGCCATGCCCATATCAGGGACTGAGCCCCAGGCTGAGCGCTGCCCCCTCCCAGCCACGTCCCTGCCTGGGCCCAGTCTGAAAGCCTACACGCTGGGCGCTCAGGGCCACACCCACACGTTTCTCTGTTTGTTTGAGGAGAGCCCAGGTAACAAGCCAGGAAGCTGGGCCTGTCCCAGGGAAAAAAGGCAGCAATGGATTCCTCCCGTTTAGCTTTTGTTCATTCAGCAAATATTTATTGAGCGTCTACTGTGTGCCAGGCTCTACTTTAGGCATCTAGAATATAGCAGTGAACCAAAAATTCCCGCCCTCCTGAAGCTTATCTTCTAGTGGGGGAGGGAGGTGGGGACAGATAAAAGTAAACACTAAATATAGGAAGTAAGTTAACTATGATGTCTGCTAGATGATGATAAGTTCTATGGAAAAATTAGAGCAGGGTCAGGGATAAGGGGTACCGGTGGGGGAGCACACAGGTATGGGGTAATCAGGACTTCCCATTTCCAGGAGAGCCTATCTCCACATGCCTGTTCATTCCCTAGAGTTCTTGAGCTGGGAGGGTGTCTGTTCCCTGGGAGCATACCCTTAGCACCTGCTTCTAGAACCAGTTTGTTTACCTTCTGAATCAAAATGCAGAATATGGGGCACAGCTTCACTTTACAGAGAGCCCAGAGCTCGTCGCACCAAATAATTGTCAAGCTGGAACCCATCCTTCCTGATCCTGGGTCTTGCTGATATCCAGTGGGAGAGGGTGGATTCTGGACACTCCTCAGGAAGAACCATCTCTATCATCACCACTATCACCACCATGATTATTCTCATCATTAGCCAATATCATCACCATCATTTGTGATACTCTTCATTGAGCAGCTACTGGGTACCAGGCACTCTATATGGCTCTGTGAGATAGATATAATCATCCTCATCTTACAGATGAAGAATCTGAAGCTGAGAGAATCTCAGATAACGTAGCTAGTAAGAAACAGAGCTGAGATCTGAACCTAGAGATTCTAAACCTATCTACATTTTCCCCTACTAAATGTGTCCTGGGACTGGCTCAAAGATTTAAATTCAAACTATTAGGGACTTCTGTACCTTCGTTCTGAGTCTAAAGAGTAGATTTATGGACAGCATAGATTTCATTCAAAAGAGTTCATTTGAAGTCACCTTGACTGGAAGGCATCATTTTCAAAAAGTAAGAGATAACCAGTCTAAAGATGGTCTGGCCAGCCCAGATAAGGGTCCTGATGTATGTGGCAGGCTTCCTCTGCAATGATTAAAGTTCAGTTTCTTCAGGTCCCCCAAGGAGAAACTGAGGCAGAGAGGGTTTATAAGACCAGAGTTCTAGTCACCTGACTTGCAGGTGATCTTGGGCAGATTCCTTTCCCTTTCTGGGTATCAGTTGACCCATCTGTATGATGGATAGGAGTTGGATGGATAAGTCTTCGCAGATAAGTTCTGGCAGTTTAAAATTCTGTAAGTCATGTTGGAAAAGGCCACAGTCTGGCCATTTTGGGAAGAGGGTGGCTGGCAGAGGTTACCTGGAAACCTTTGCTTCCACAGCTGGACCTGGCCAACCAGCCTGGGTCTGGAAGCCATGGTTTGCCTCTGCTAGGTCTAAAGTCTTGGAGACTCAGTGGTTCGGTAGAAGTAGCTCTCTTCTCTTGCATGTTTGAAGTGACCCTCAGAGATGTTACAAGACAGGAGCCAGTGTCTTCTGCCCTCGGGCAGACCTCTATGCACTACAGCCAGACCCACGCCCCTGCAAGCAGGCCCCATGCACACCACCGTTCAGGGTTTATCCTGAGCCCCTTCCTCAACGCTTCCCTCTTTCCCCCTTCCTCCCTTCTTTCCCTCCCTCCAGCTTTCTGCAGAGGATCTGAGGTGACTGTGCCAGCAGCCACAGCGTGGTTTGAGGGCCCTCTGCATCTGATGACCCACCCCTCCCACTTCCAGCCTCCCCTCCCCTACTCAGTCTCTGGGCAGAGCTCATGTTTTGGTGTGTATGTTTGGTTATTTTTTTCTTTTTAATTCTGGTAAAATATGCACAAGATAAAACCGACCATCTTAACCATTTTTAAGTGCGCAAGTTCAGTAGTGTTAAGTATATTTACATTGTTGTGCAACCAAGCTCCAGAGCTCTTTTCATCTTGTAATACTGAAACTCTACACGATTACACAGCATCTCTCCATTGCCTCTGGCAACCACCATTCTACTTTCTGTCTCTGTGAATGAGATTACTCTAGGCACCTCATATAAGTGGAATCACATGGTATTTGTTCTTTGGTGACTGGCTTATTTCACTCAGCATAATGTCCTGGGGAAGGCTCAACTTTGCCCCAAGCCAGGCCTGCCCTGTCTCCCCTCCCTGCCTTTGCTGGTGCTCTTTCCTCTGCCCAAACTGCCCAGCCCCACCTGCTGTCATGCTACTCCTCATCCAGTCTGGCTAAAAGCCTCCTCCTCTGGAATCAGGCTGGTGACTCCACCCGATTGCCACACACTGCACTCACCTCAAACTGGCCCACGCTCAACTGCAGGTGCCTTCAGGAATCTGTGTGCCCAGGACAGGGCTGGGCAAGAGATAGGTGACTGGGGGACCTCTAACGCCTTCTAGAAAGAAAGGAAGGGAGGAAGGCAGGGAGAATTGATCAACAAGCCCAACCCAGCTTTTGCTTGTGCATAAAAGAATAAGGAATAGTTCTTTTGGCTATTTCATCTGGAGTCTGTTTGTGAGAAGGGAAGACCATTTTGGGTTTTTGACTCGCACTCGGACTCAGAGATGCATCCTGGTGTCTCAGCGGGCAGGCTGGTGCCCAGGAGGGAGGGCAGTGGCACCAGGGGGTAAGCAGCAGGGCAGGAGGCAGTGTTCTGATGCTCAGGCTTCTCTGGGCCTGGCCTCAGTTCCACCGAGGAAGTCTCTGGACACCTCAGTGAATTTTAGCAGGTCAGGACCGGATAGTTCCCCCATGTTATAGATGGAGAAACTGAGCCCGGGATAGTAGAGCAGGACCAGATCCCAACTCCCTTCCCAGGGTTCTCTCCACTCCCAGCTGCCTCCCTGATTCAGCCTCCTGTGGTTTTTCAAAAGGTTTAAACTCCAGGAAGAGTCCCGACTCCCACAGAAGGAGCCAAGAAGGGGCAGAGTGTGAGGTGAAGACAGGAGGCGGCAGTGCTGACTTCCAGGCCGCCTTCCAGGCCGCCTTCCGCAGTCCCAGCATGAAAGGACTTCATGGGGCCCTCAAGTATTCTTTCTTCTCCAGAAGAATGGCCACTCAGAGGCCGCTGGCTTTGTCTGGAAGAACCTGGGCCTGTAATTAGCCTACCCCAGAGAGCCCGCTTCCTGCTTCCCACAATAGCTCCTTTCAGCCTCCCCTGCTGACAGCCCCCATGGCTCCTGTGGGCCCTCAGACCCTCATCCCCAAAGGCCCACCTCCAACTCCCCCCTCCCTCACCCGCCACCACTGCTCAGAGCTGAGTCCTCATGGCAGGGACATCTGTGAGTTCACTGGATCCTCCCAAGGCCTGGGGGCTGGGACTATTAACCCCAGATGGGGTTACACATGGCGAAACAGGCACAGAGAGATCAGGTGGGTGAGTGAAGGGAAGGACCTGGACCTCAGACTCCTGATTCCCAGGCCAGTGGGATCAAGCGATCATCACTGCTCCACACTGGGATTTCAGCCCCCAGCTCCCCTCCAGTAGCCTCCCCTCCCCCACAGTGGAACTGCCCGAGGTCCACACCCCACTCCCTTCAAATCCGCAGTGCCAGAGGCTCATGGGATGATAGAACAGACTCCAAAGTGAAACGTAGCAGCCAGTCTCTCTCCACTGCACAGATGAGAAAACTGAGGCCCGGAGCTGGAAAGGGCCTTGTTCGTGGTCACTCAGCTAGTAAGTGGTAAATGCAAAATTAGAAGCCTGGTTTCTTCCCTCCATTGATTCTGGTGGTTAGGACTGGGGCCTGGCTACCTTGAAACTCTCCCCTCTGAGTGGCAACTGATCCAGCCCCCATGCCTCCGGCCCCACCAGGTCGCATACCCTTCCCCTCCCGGCCTTTTGCTCCAGGCTCCAGCATGGAACACTGCCAGGAGAGTCTTGTGTCATCCCTGAAGCCCTCTGGCTCTGGCCTTCAGCCGAGCGTGAGCTAGGGCCATACCCATGATCCCTGGGCTTCCCCCAACAGCCTCGTCTGCCAGCCTTGGCTCAGAAAGAATGAAGTTCCTGGGGTCACAGGAGGGAGAGGGTGCTAGCCTCTCTGGCAGCATCAAAGGCACTGACCTTTGCCCTTTCTGTGCCCAGTTGCCCAGCTGCTCTACTGGCTCCAAGGACTCAAACCCCTGAAAGGGCGTCCAGCCTGCTTGGGGGCCAGAGGCAGACAGAGCAGGTAAGTGGGGGAGACAGGAGGCAGGAGCTGGCAGGGGCAGCACCAAGTCAGCACACAACATGACCCAAGAAAAGGTACTGCCTAAAACCTTTAGGAAGAGAGATGCACTTCACAGTCAGGCTCAGAGAGAGGGAGACAGAGAAACAATACAAGAGCAGGAGAGAGAAACAGAAAGGGAAAGACAGGAAGGGTAGAGAGAGACAGAGATTGACAGCGAAAGAATGAGGCAGAGACAGAGAGTTAGAAAGAGAGATAGAAAGATAGCAGACAGGCGGACTGAGGCGGACAGAGAGAGATGATAATAGGGATGAAAAGAGGCGCTAATGGACAGGGACAGACAGGCAGACAGAAGGACAGAAAGATAGAGAGAAAGACGCCAAATAGGAGATACTGACAGACTCACCAGTGGGCAGAGGTTCTGCTGTGTTCTCATCAGAGTGCTGAGAGGTGTGTCCCAGGCTACCACTTAACCAACTCAGGGGGCCTTCACCCAATCCTCGGACGTGGCCCTGGAGGGTGTCCCCTAGCCACAGAATGGAGCAGCATTAAAGCTTTGGGAAGGGAAGTTTTCTGGGGAAAGAACCATGAACTCTGTGTGTGCATGTGGGTGGGGTGGGGGTGGGGGATCTCGGGCAAAACTCCTAGCTCAGTCACTGCCCCTGACACATCATGTGGCCTCTCTGGTCCTCAGTTTCCTCTGGATGTGAGGGAGAGTGTGGGTAGAGCAGGGGTCTCTGAGGTCTCCTCCAGCCCTAAGATCTGGTCTTAGCTCAGACTCCGTCTTTGCAGCTCACTTACTGCTCTATCCTATTTAACTCATGACCCTCACCTCATAGTCCAAAATGGCTGCTTGAGAGCCAGCCATCACAAGCACATTTCAACCAATTGGAAGGAGGAAAGACTAAAGAAAACACCTCTCTTTTAAAGAACACCTCTTCAGAAGTTATGCTCAACGTTTCTTTTTCCATCTTATTGGCTAATACTTAGACTCAGGGTGGCATCTAGCTTCAAGGGAGGCTGTGGAATGTGCAATACTAGGTTGGGGACAGAATGTATTTCACACAGTTCAGTGATGCCATCACAGCTCCTCACAGCAGCTTCAACACAGCCTTACAATGTTTTCCTTTTGCTAACTAAAGATAGATAGATAGATAGATAGATAGATAGATAGATGATAGATAGGTAGATAGATAGATAGATAATAGATAGTTTTTACTAGTGCAAATCTCCCTTCATTTCCCCAAACTCATCCCTCCCCTGAGTGTGATCACTGTGAACAGTTTGCTGTGTGTCTTCTAGATTCATTTTTAATGTATTTACACACACACACACGTATACTTAATTTAAAGGAACATAGGTGTGTATTATTCTGCAACTTGCATTCTTGGTTATTGTTACATGGCATTATGTCTTGGAGGTTCTGCCATGCCAGTCCACAAGGAGGTACCTCATTCTTTGTGACAGCTGAATAGTGCCTTACCATATAGACTTATCAAAGCTTATTGATGGATATCAGGCTTGTCAAATTTTTACATTACTAACAGCCTTGGGTATCTTCTCTGCATATATATGCAAGTGGTACTTGAGGATAGATTCCTAAAAATGGGCCAAAGTTTAATTCTCTCCTAGTGTCGTGGGTTTAACTCTTTCTATGAAAATCCTTCTTCTCCATGGGGAAAATAGCAGTCAGCTCAGAGACCCCTTCCATCTTGGTTTGGACTGCTCCCTCTCGCTTCCTCCCTCGCTCCCACTGAGCAAGCACAGCCCTGGCACCATCCTCACTGTGCCCTGTGTTCTGGGGTCTTTACCATCACTGGAAGCCAATCTCACATCTTAATGCTGCCTTGCTGCCCCGCCCGTTTATTGACTGTACACCCTTTCTCCTTTGAGGAGGAAGAAGACACCTCCCCTGGTATCCTTCTCTTGGGAACTTAGGGCCCTTTCTGGTCCCTACCTTTATCCTTTCCCTCCCTGACTACCATAGCACCATGTTTTAGCACCTTCTGAGCCCTTTTTTCCTTCTCGTTTACCCCCCTCCAGGGCACCCCTGCTAGGAGGGGGAGGGAGGAGCATGGTGAATCTGAGCCAATCACCTCTCCTTCCAAGTTCTGGGACGGTGATCGTGGCGACTGTCCCTGCAGACTTGGGGGTTGTAGGAAGGTGCTTGGGGTGAGTAGCAGGCCCCAGAACCCCAGACTTCTTCTAGAGACAGACTGGGCTATGAGGAGTTGAACAGAAAGCTCTCTGAGAGCTTTTTGGCTCTCCCCCTGGAATGGATCATACCTGAAATTTGAGCCCCAAAGCCCCATGAAAGTGTGACAAATTCCCCCCTTCCCATAGTCAGGGCCCTCAGCCCAGTTGGGCAGCAGCAGGTTGCTGATCGGGTTATTAAAAGCTTAGCTGGTGGTTCCCCTCCGGCTTGGTGCAATTCATCGGGCAATGGCTCCCCGGGAGTGATGGATGGTGACAAATGAAGGTAGGTAGGGGGTTCCTTAGCCCATCCTGGGCCACAGCTGGGGAAACTCAGCCATTAAAGCCCTGTGCAGTCTTCTCCACTGAGGTGACTCTGAGGGCCAAGGAGATCAAGTTTCGGGCAAATGGTTTGGGGGCTGGAGAGTCTCCGCCAAAGACAAGCCGCCCTGTGTGTTGTGAGGGGCCCCAGCTGCGCTGTGGGCCTGAGCTGGCGAGGTGGGGGTGGGGTGGGCTCCTCTGATCCCGGAATCACAGGCGGGAGGCCTGGGGGGGGCGGGAAGAGGGGCAGGGCCAGAGCTGGTGGGAAGGAGGGAGCTGCCTTTCTGGGAGGAGGAGATCAAACACCTTTTAAAGCAGGTGCTGGGGACTCTGCTCAGGGGCGAGTGCTGAGACTGCACAGCCAGCCATCCCTCCGGGATCCCAGCCAGAGCTGGTGCTGGCGCTCAGAGGAGGAGGCCCCAGGGGGTGGGGAGCACCTTGTCTGCCTGGAGGCACAGGACTCCCCAGGGTGACCACTAAGGAGAAGGAAGAGATACAGAAGGGAGAGGTCAAGAGAACGCCTGGTGGAGGTGGGGCAGGAGCCAAGCCTTGCGGGCCAGGTAGGATCGGGACAGGTGAGGGAGCAAGGAAAAGGCACGGCGGTGAGGGGGTGGGGTGGGGGGGAGGCGAGGGGGGTAGGACAGAGCACAAACAAAGGTGTAGGGCCGGAAGGGGGCAGGAATGGTAGGGTTGAGCAATTCTGAGGGATGAGGTTGGAGACCTGGAGATGGCTGTACTTGGGGGACCCTGGGGAGCTAGTACGAACTCCAAAAGGCAGGGAGACATCAGAAGAGCTGTGTCTGAGTAGGGTCTGCTGGTGGGCAAGAGATTGATGGAGAGCCCTGTCCTCTGGTCAGCAGGGAACAAGGAGAGAGAACTCAGGGGATCTGCCCAGCAGTCGGTGTCCTCAGTGAGGAAGGAGGGCAGCACGAAGCCCACATCTCAAGACCAGACCATGGTGGCACCATCCCAGGGAGGACGTGCTGGGAAGGGAGAATCCAGGCCTCTAATAGCTGGGGGCATCTTCATGGCCTTTTGGCCAGTCCTCCTCTGAAGGCATCTTGATGTTACCAGCCCATTCTTTTTTTTTTTTTTTTAAATTTATTTATTTATTTATTTATGGCTGTGTTGGGTCTTCGTTTCTGTGCAAGGGCTTTCTCTAGTTGTGGCAAGCGGGGGCCACTCTTCATTGCGGTGCACGGGCCTCTGACTATCGCGGCCTCTCTTGTTGCGGAGCACAGGCTCCAGACGCGCAGGCTCAGTAATTGTGGGCTCACGGGCCCAGTTGCTCCGTGGCATGTGGGATCTTCCCAGACCAGGGCTCGAACCCGTGTCCCCTGCATTGGCAGGCAGATTCTCAACCACTGCGCCACCAGGGAAGCCCTACCAGCCTATTCTTGATTGCCTCCTCTGATGGGGGGCTCACTGCTCTGTGAGACAAAGAAAGCTACCTTTGTCCTGAGCTGAAACCTGCCTCCTCTGAGTCAGTTCTAGCCTGGCACTCTGGGAGGGGCAGAACACCCTGCTCCCCTGGAACAGTTGGCTACCCTCCTCCTCACCAGTGTCCACACTCATACCAGAGCAGTCTGGCTTACATCCCTCATGCTATGATGATGCTGTTGGTGAGGGGGGCAGGAGAATTCTAAGAAAGGTATGTCTTAGATGCTTCTGAAGCTCCCACATGGCAAGGGAGGTAAGAGGCAGAGAGCCATCTACACTTTCCTGTCGTGAGCTTAGCAGACAACAGCACTGCCTTCCAGCCACTGAATGGGGTCAGGCTGGGTCTGGAGCCAGGGTTAAGCGCCTGTGTGTGCCGGGGGCAGTTCGATATGTGTGTATGTGAGTGTGCTGTGTAGATGGGGGCAGACCCAGAGCTCACTGGTCCACATGGGGTTGAACCCGCCTTGGCTGCTTATCCATGGGTTCATGGCGGGCTGGGCTGCACAGGCAGGCACATGGGCCATCCCCCACTCCTGGACTGAGGCAACTCTTGGCCATTCTCTGCTGTGCTGCTGGGGATTGGGGTGTTGCTGAGGCTCTGGGTGTTACTGAGGTTTGGGTGCTGTAGAACTTCTGGGGGGGGTGCAGTTGGACTCAGAGAGCCAAAAGCTGGGATGGGAGGGTGGTGAGCAATGAGGGGTCTCTGGGCCTTTTGCAACTGTTTACCATGGTTTTGACCATCTTGCCCCTACCAGTGCTTGATTTGCCAGAGTTTGAGGGTCCTTGGAATGTGGGTTGAGGTTCTGAGGTGTTTTAGAGGTTCTGGTGTGTTACTGAAGTTCTGGGGGCTCATGGCGGGTGATACTGAAGTTCTGGGAGTTCTTGTGGTGCTACTAAATTTCTGGGGATATTGCTGAGATTCTGGAGGTGCTCTGGAGGATCTGGGAGTCCTTGGGGGTGTTTCTGAGGTTCTTCCTCGCTCCTTCAGGCCCACTGTCAGCTCCTTTTAAGCTTAGCACTTTACCCTTTGAGGATTTTGATAACCACAGGCTGCTGAAGGCACACACGTGGGCCTCTGTTCCTGGACGCCAAAATTCCTCAGATTTAATCAACTTGAACAAAAACATGGGGAGGAAGGAAGCCCTGTCTTGAGGGCTTCGTGGTCCAACTCCAGCCCAAGGGGAGCTCCGTGCCAGGCCCAGATGGCAGATGGCCTTCGTCTGCTCAGAGCCCAGAGGCTTTTTGCGACCCCCCCCTCAGAGTGAGCAGGACTTAGCCACCCCCCAATCTGTGCTCAGCTAGGAGCACTGCTGGCCTGGGCTGCTCTCTGGGTGTTGGTGTCAGCCTCATCTGAACGTGCCCGTGTGGGCTCACGAGGGCACAGCCAGGCAGCCCTGAGCCCTGCCCTGCTCTCTCCTTGCCTCTCAGACTCCCCTTCTCAACTCTCCTATGACACTTACACCTCATTCTTGCTGCCATTGCTGACCCTGTCTGACCTCAGGGCCCTGCTCCAGGCCCCCTCCTCCAGGAAGCCTTCAAGACTGCTCAGTCCATCTCCTTATTCTTCTTCCTCTCTTCTCCCTTCTCTGAGTTTTTACTGTCTGTCTTCCAAGTAACTCCACCGGCCAGCTCCTCCTCTCCTGCGGGTCTCTGACTTTTTTGGATACGAGTCCCCCTATAAAAGGTAGGCCCAACTCCAGAGGGTAGGCCCTGGACTCTGCCGCCAGGCCTTTGGAGAAATTCTTCAGGAGCACATCATTACCATCTTTCTCCTCTCAATACTTTTCCTTACCAGCTTGCAGTCTGGCCAGGTGGCATCCTTCCTAACACCTCAGAGGTAACCTTCCATTTCACAGATGTGAGCTCTCCTAGCTTCAAGCTGAGGAGGTACTTTGGGCTCAAGGAGTGGGGTCCCCTTCCCAGCCTGAGCTACGCAGCCACCTAGTAGCCATGGATCTTTGACCCAGCCTGCCTCCCTGCCCCCACCAGAGTGGATAGGGGAGCTGGGGGCCAGGAGGGTGGGTGGAAGACAATGGGGGACGCCTGGGCAGTCACAGCTGCTCTCTGTGGCTTTGACCTTCTTACTACAACCAGTGCCTGGTGTGCTGGCTCCACATTCCTGGGCCGGGAAGTCACTGAGGGCAGGGAGTGGGGGCCTCGGGGAGAGGAGAGCCCACAATCAAAGAAGCTCCTGGCTGGATAACCTATCCCTCCTGGGAGAGAGGCAGGGCTGAGACTCAGAGAAGCCAAGGGAATCACTCAAGGTCACACAGCCAGTCCCAGGGCTCAAACCCAGGTAGGCTGCCTCCCCAACCAGGGCATTTCTCCCTGCCATATAGAAACCCAGCTCTTTCCTTCTGGACCTGCTTCCTCCCGTTTCAGCCTGGCCCTGACTAGAGGTACTGAGCAAAAGACTGCCCTCTGTCCGCTGTGCTCGTACCTGGGGAGAGAGAGGAAGCTCACACTTCCTCACCTCTGCTTAGGGCCTCCCTGAAGGTGGCCTCTGCATCTCCCCAGTAAGGAGGGAGGTGGCACCATGGGCACTGGGCTAGCCCAGGGCGGGTGGGGGGAGGCGCTGTCTCCACTTGAGGTCTCTTTGGGGGCAGAGCAGGGTTTGGGTCGGGGAAGAGTGCAGTGGGGAAGGGACTGTGCCTGGACTTAGCTTGGGCCCCTCCCTGCCAGCCTCGCTGTAGCCGCTGAGGCTGATGGAGTCTCCTCCAGGCAGCCTGAATGTCTTTCCTCAGTGCCCATTTGGGTACCGCCCCGCTTCGTTCAGGGATCTGCTGAAATATCACCTTCTCAACTGCGCCTGTTCTCACCATCCTGCCTAAAATAGCCAACTCCTGTCTGTCTGTCTCTCCTCTCGTATCCCACTGTATTTTCCCTCTCAGCACACATGACACATGTTTTGTCTCCCCCTGCCCCCCACTACACATGAGGTTCCCTGGGGCACAGGACTTTATCTATCTTGCTCGCTGCTATATTCTCAGCGTGGAGAACCTCGCCTGGCACATAATCGGCATGCAGTCAACATCTGTGGAATAAATGAGGTAATGAACAAACCAGACTGAGGAGGCAGACTCAGGCTCCCTGCAGGGTAGAAAGCAGTTTCGGACAGGGATTCATCCAGCTACGAACTTCTCTACCTTGTAGAGGGAGTGAGCTCCCCGGCACAGACTGGAGACTCCAATTGTTGGAGGAATCATGAGGGGGATTTAAAATCAGATAGTGAGTTGCTCCCTAAGCTATGGGTCTAGGACTCCTGAGCAGTGAAAGGAATGCAGGGCTCTGGTGTTGGAGCAGAGGGCTCTGGAAACCTGGCTGGAGAAACAGCAGCCTGCACGGGACAGGCCCATGGAGGAGCGATGGTCACCAGAACTAGCAATGGCTTTGCCAAACCCAGTTTAGAAAGTCCCTGTGGCCCCGGTGCTGGGTACTGTGCATCAGGGGGAGGAGGCAGGAGGAGGAGGAGAAGAGGTAGAACTCTGCCCTCAGGAGATCATAGCCAGGCCTGATCCCTGGGATCAGATGGGCAGTGTGGGCTCCTGCATTGCATCAAACAAAGTTCAGGTTCAGCTCTGAGTCAGCACATGCTGACATCTCTGTGGGGTGGCAGAGGGGAGGCCAGACCCCTCTTCCTGGAAGAGGGGTCATTTGGGAAGGAGGGGGAGGAACAAAAGCCAACAGAGCCCTCAGGCCCTAATTCTGGAAGGCCTTGTGAGCCTGGCTACAGAATTTGGATGGGGAGCTTTTAGGATTTCAAACTCTGTCCCTTCTGAGCATCCCTCATGCTGTTCCCTCTACCAGGAACACGCTTCCCTCCACTACCCACCCCACCCACCAACTCCACCCCCCTGCGCAGCTGACTTTTCCCTGCCCTCTGATCTCCACTGAAAGGTTTCTTTCTTCAAGACACACACCGCACCACCCCCGCCCCGCATTCTTTCAGACCAAATTCGGTTTCCTGTGGTATACATCAGGGCACTCTGTGCCTTCCCTTTGTAACCCTCAGATTCGAGGTCGTTTACCTACTTGGCTGTGTCCCCCTGAACTGTAGACTCTCCCGTCCCAGGATCCCAAACAGTGCTGGCACTTAGTAGGTGTTCAATGAATTTATGTTAAAATAATAAATGGATGAACGTCCTTTTGAAAAGCTTGTTGAATGAATGCCTTAGCTGGGTAGGGCCATGGCCAAGGCACCCTGTGGGGTATTGGAAGGACAGGGACCCTCAAAGTTTCAGGGGGCCTGACTCCCACCCAGGGATAGGGGGCCTGAGAACTGCTCTCTGCCTTGTCTGCATCTTGCCATACCTCCACCCCCGGTTGGGGGCCTGGAGGGGGAGAGGAACCTCCATCTCCTGCCCAGTCCCTGCCTTCCTCACCCTCACTCTCACCCCACACTCCGGGAGGAACAGGAGGCAGGCAGGGTTCTCGCCTACCCGTGGGTCTGGTTCATGTTTAAAGGACTAATTTCTGCCTTGTGGGGGTGAGTTATCTCCTTGTGAAATCAAGTTGGAGAAACAAAAAGATTTTACCAGTGAGACACATGTTCCTGCAGGAGAAGGAACCGACGGGCTCCCTCCCCTCCTCTGGCCCTGGCCCAGCAGCCTCCCTGGGCTGCTGGAATGCCTGACTTGTCTGTAGGGCCCTGCAGATGTGTGCGAGATTTGGGGCAGGCGCTGAAGGCAGGTATGTGCGTGCAGTCAGGTGCCGGCCCTCCTGGCTGCACTCCTCCCAGGCTCCGGCTGCCAATGGAGCCGAGACCTCCACCTCCGGAAGGGGGTCTTGTGAGGACCACGGTGTGTTCCCATCACTGAGGCCCAAGGGGGCCAGCGAGGGGCAGGCTGAGGCTGGGGGATGGTCTCGAGGGAGCCTGAACAAAGAGGGGGGATTGGGCTGGACCCCTGAGAGCGGAAGGGGCTGGGAGCCCAGCTGGGAGGGGCCGGCAGACTGTGCTGAGCCCGCCCGCTGCCCGCCCACCCTTTCATCTCCGCAGCTCCTTCCTCCCTGGTCCTTCCTTGAGTGTGTGTCTGTGGGTCCATCTGGGTGGGCTTGAGGAGGGGGAAGGAAGGGGGTGCTCTCTGCGGGCAGCTTGGATTGGACAAAACTTCTTTGAAAATGGTGTTTTGAGTCAAAACCTACCGGTGGCCAGTCATAGAGAGAGACAGACGGGGGGGTGCTCCGGCAAAAGCCCAAGGACCCTGAGGGGGCACCATCCCCAAGGGATAACTACCTCCTGCAGGACCTCGCGAGACTGGGCGGGAAGGGACAGGAGGGGACAGGAGAAGCCCTTCCCCTTCTCCTGTGCCAGCCAGCCCAGGCCCTCACTCCCAGGAGGGCTTTTCCCAGAGAGCTAAAAGCAAGAAAGTAACCTTTAGGATTAAAGAGAAACGTTTCTTTGTTTGGGTTTTCTTTCTTTTTTTTTTTCCCTCCTAAGCCTCTTTTCACATCTGTAGTGGCTTTTTCCCTCTGGTTTGGGGGTCACAGGAAAAGAGCCAGAGAATGTCGACCCAGGCAGCAGGGAACCAGACCTCCTCCGGGGCCACAGACGACGACGACTCCTACGGCAGCTGGTACATCGACGAGCCCCAGGGTGGCCAGGAGCTCGAGCCGGAAGGGTGAGTTGGAACCCCTGGCTCTGTCTGCCAGCACATGGGGTGTGGCAGAGGTTACTGATGGGGGGCGTGGGGAAGACCCTGAGCGAGGGCTGCTAAGAGGGGCTCTGCCGCTCATTTGCTGTGTGAACCCTTGGCAAGTCACAGCCTCTCTGGGCTTCAGTCTCCTCGCCTGCTAGGTGAGAACAGCCCTTGCCCTGGTGTTAAGAAACTTGAGGTGGAGGACCTGGGCCAGGCTAGTCCCCTAAAAAGCACCTGTGTGGTGTGTTTGTTTTTTTGACTTTTTTTTTTTTTTTTTTTTTTTGGCTGTGCCATGCGGCTTGTGGGATCTTAGTTCCCTGACCAGGGATTGAACCCCGGCCCCGGCAGTGAGAGCACTGAGTCCTAACCACTGGACCGCCAGGGAATTCCCTGTGGTGTGTTTAAAAAACAGATTCCTGGGCCCCATCCTTGCAAACTCAGATCCAGCTGGGCTGGGGTGGCTCCCTGGTGACTCTGGCCTGTAACCAGGGTGGAGAGTCCTGGGTGAGTGGTTGAGGGAGTCGGGCCTGCCTTCAAGGTGTTACTGGCCCCTGTGGTGACCATCTGGGGTGTGCTGTTAGCAAGCGTCAGGTTCTCTGGGCAGGCCTGGGGTGGGGGGAGGTCTGAGGAAACATGCCGCCCCAGTTGGCTTTGGCTGGTCTGAGGCTCCGTGAAGATGAGGCCCTAGTTCTCTTCAGCAGGAGTGCTCGGGCCAGCCCAGGGGAGGGAGACGGCCTCAGCCCAGCCCAGTGTGGCCTGAGGACTCGGCCCACAGCCGCCTCTGCCCAGATCCCTTCTATCTTTGTTTAGTCTGGGCAGCCTGGCGGAGGAGCTGGGCCTCCTTGTGCCCCCATGCTGCCAAGGACGCCTTGCCTGCGTGGGCCCCAGAGCCCAGATCTCCCCTTGTTGTCCCTGGCCCCGGCCCCATCCCCTACCTCCCTTCTCTGTCTGAAGGTTTGGGGAACTAGAAAGGTGAGGCTGGGGGTTGCCCTGCCAGATGTGTGCACATCTGTTCTCCATCAACAACCAAAACAGGAGAAGGGAAAAATGCTCGCGTGCCTCCCCAGGGGCCAGGGCTGTGGCCTGGCCAGGCTGGGGTCACCCGGCAGGGATGGAGGCCCCACCCAGGCCTGGGGGAAGGAGATGTTGTTTGGAGGACTCGGGGTTCTGACCACCTGGAAAGCAGCCCTGCTGTCAGCAAAAGTGTGCCCTCTTCCCCTTCCCTGGCTGACCTCGAAAGCCCAGGGCTCCCCAGGTTCCTGCTGTGTATGTGTGAGGTGGGAGAAGCAGCAGAATGGAGAGGGGTCCAGGAGCCCCAAGAGGACACAGAATCTGACCTGAGTTAAGACCCTAATTTGAAGCTGTGTCCTTAGCCACTTCAGGGCCCAGGCATTGGCTGGGGCCAGGCGTCTGCAGCCAGCTCTGTGGCTCAGGTATTTAGATATGGCCTTAGAATAAAGTTGGGTGCATGGCAGGGACTAGGTGATGAGGAGTACTGCCCCTAAGGTGGGTGTCATCTAGAATTTGTAGCTCCCTTCTCTCACTGCAGGTAAGAATGAAGAGCTTTGTTTGAATCTACTTACTTGGCCAAACCAAGTCGAGCTTCCTGCCAAAGGTGGGAGTGGGAAGCTGGGATCCCAGGGGAATCCCAAGGAGGCAAGCTTGGACTCACTTCTCCCTGCGTGAGTCAGACACCCTGGCGAGGTGGTGCACGAAAGCTTTGAGGAGCTCTGGACAGTGGTCCCCCCTGTACCTCAGCGTGCCCCAGCAGGCTGGAGTCGAGGTTGTGGGTGACAGTGTCTGGGATGGACTCAATCTCCTGGTCACATTTATCCAAGTGCCCCCTTGGCGCCAGGACCTGGTTGGAGAGGTTGGGGGCGGGGGTGAGTCTGATGGCGATGGGATGCCCTGTCTGGGGTCTTCTGTGGACATAGGATTGATGTGTATAAGCCGAGCTGGCTCTTTCCTACCCCCAGAGGCTCCTCTGGTCAGGTTATGGGCCCTACTTGCCATGTGCTCGTGTGTCATCCACCCATATCATCAATACCGAGCTTCCCAGCCAGAGCCTGGGGATACAAATACATCTGTGGCAGCTGTCCAGGATGTCAGTCACCTCCCCACCACTTCAAAGGGCTGCCTGGAAGGCGGAATTGGGAGGCTTCCTTCCTGGCCTGCCCTCCCACCAAGTGAGGTCAACGCCAGGGTGATCTGCAGGCCCTTCTGCGGTGGGAGCAGGGAGAGGGTCAGGCAGCAGGGCTCCAGGCCTCCCGGGGACCACAGACCCACAGACCCCCGCCCCAGACAGTCAGCCTTTCCCTGTCACCCACAGAGATGTGTTCTGCCCTCCCCTCTGGATGGGGCCCTTTGCAACCTCTCACTCAGAGCCAAACTGCTAGAAACAGTTGTCTTGCTTCTTCTCTGTCTCAGTGTCCTCACCATACTGCAGTCCGGCCTCTGTCCCTGAGTGCCCATCACCACCTCTGAATTGCCCAAGACCAAGCCTCAGCTTCCTTGGGCTCCATTTGACTCTGTCCTCACTCTTCGTCTTGGAATAAGGCCCAGAACCCTACAGTCATCCCAGAAACTCCCCTTCCCTCTGCTCCTCTACATTAAGGCATGTAAAGTCTTCCACCTAAATACCTCTGAGATACTGCCTGACATTTCCGCTCCCCCGTGACTATTTATGCTGAACCATTTGAAAATGCTGATATTCAACTGTTTTTGATGGAAAGAAATGGCAGTTTCATATGGTTCAACTTAATATCTTCCTCCACGTACTCCTTGCCTCTCACATCCTGGTCACATGCGGCTGCTGAAGTCAGACTACCTCAGTTCGAATTCTGGCTCTGGTGCTTTACTAGCTGTGTGATTTGGGCAAGATACCTAGCCTCTCTGAGCCTTGTTCTCCTTATCTACGCAAGGGGGATCCTAATAGCACCCACCTCTTAGGTAATTAACTGAGTTAATACATAGAAAGTGCCTGGCACTTACTCAATGCTTAGTAAATACTAGTTACTGTTGCTGCTGTTATTCAAATCTAGCCACAGAAATCTCCTAAAATCCAGAACACTGTCCTGCTTAAACGCCCTCAGTGGCTCCCTAGTGCCTCCCATGCCTGCTATTACCGGCTCTCAGCCTGCCCTCTGCGCTGTCATCAAGCTGAAAACCTTGCCTGGCCCCAGCCACACTGTTTACTGCCTGTCACTCCACTTTCTCATGCTCTTTCCTCTACATGGAGCTCCCTTGCCCCTTATTTGCCTAAAGAGATGCCACCGTCTTTCAAACTCAAGTACCACCCCCTCTGAGGCCTTGCCCCAAATTTCTCTCCCTTTTCTGCATCCTTTAGCATCTGCTTGTGCCCCCTCAAGGATCAAGCTCCCACCCTCCCTGACATAGCGTTCTCTGTGTCTGTGCCATCCTGCCTGTCCCACAGCACAAAACATGGGTCCACGAGCTGTCAGCCAAACATCTGCTCAGCCAAATTTCTGTCGCTCAGACCTCAAACATTTGAGGGTCCATGAGCCTCAGCCAAACTGAGCTAAGTAAAGGGTAGATGGGGGGCCCCGGGTGGTACAGAAAGGGCCAGAGATGCCCCCAGACAGGGCCCTGGAGGGGGTCCATGGAGGTGAGGGTGGCTCCTGGTCTGGGGTGAGTGGGAAATGGTCAGGCTGCTCCAGGGACAGTTTGCAGAGCCCCTGCCCTGGCTGGGCCTGGTGCGGGGCGCAGGATTGAGTAGGACTTTGTCAGGTGACGAGATGCAGGCTGAGAGGGCCTGGAGTGGTGGTTCTGAACTCTTGGGGCTGGTGAGGGGCCCTGCCTCACCCAAACCCCACCCCACATACTCGAGTAAAATGCCTCAGAGTTGCAAGTGGGGAGTGTGAGACCTGAGCTCAGACAGCAGGAACCTGATCCCCTACATGGCACCTACTCTACTGCTTTGGGAAGAGGCTGGCTCTGCCCTGGCCAAGAAATTGCACAAAACAGACTTCTTCTGTCCCTCCACCCCAAGGACAAGCCCATGTGACCGGGCTCTTTCTTGCTTCTCGCTCTCTGGGATTTCCAAGCTCAGGGAGGTCGGGCTGTTCCAGCACAGAGCACTCAGGCTCACCCTTGGGATCCCTCTTTTCCACACAGCAGGAAGGAGCCCAGCGGGGTGGGTGAGCCCCGCCTGCGGCAGGGAGGGCCCAGCTGCAGGGCTTCCTCTGATGCCTCACCCACCAGAACTTGGTGGCCTTGCCCACACTGGTTACCTCCTTCTGGCGCTCCCAGGTTCCAACTGGGCAAACCCAGAGGTCTACCCCTCCCCCAGGAACCCAGTCGTATCAGCTCTCCCAGGTTCAGGTCCAGCCCTGAGCTCAAGGCTCCTACCTGATACCTTTCTCTGCCACGTGACTCAGCCCTTAATAAAACAGGTAAAGAAGAGACATAAATCCTGGAAGACCAAGGTAGATCATTCCAGTCAGAGACACAGACCAGACTTGGATTCCAGTGAGTGAAGGACAAATCGTAGGACCGGTTGCTGATTGCCGGACCCAGGCAGTATGCTCAGCCACAGTTCTGAGGAGAGATCTGAGGCCTGGAGCAGTCAGGGAGGCTTCCTGGAGGAGGGAGGAATGAAGTGGGCCTTGATGGATAGAAAGGCCAAGCTGGCCCATTCTGTTTCTCCCATGTCTTCCCCTGGGAGCCCCCTGTCTCCTTCAGCCCTGTAACCTCAGAACTGGGCATGGGACCGGCACACTGCAGGGTCATGAGAGGCCCAGAATGGCCCTGAGAAGGTGAACTGTCTAGGAGAGATCAGAGGGTCAAGGGAGGTGGTGGGTGGAGCCCCAGTATAGACAGCCTGGAACCCCAGACTGGGCTGCACACCTGGGGTTTCCCTACCTCGGCCTGACCCAGCCTTCACTCGCTCTGCAGGCTGGTGCCCTCCTGCCGCCCCAGCGTGCCACCCGGCCTCTACCACGCCTGCCTGGTCGTGCTGTCGGTGAGTCCCAACTGGCTTGCCGCCTACCGCCAGCCTGAACAGGGGGATGTGTGTTCTTTGCTGGCGCTGGTGAAGGGAGACTCGGGGAGCCCAAATATGGGAGTGGGTACCGGGAGTTCTCCCAGGGTGGGTACCCAAACCAGGATGCAGACCAACCTTTCAAACTTCTGTCACCTCCTAGCCAGTCCCCAGTTGCTGCAGGAATGTGCACTGTGGGGTAGGGGGTCCTGGGACCGAGTGCTCTGACTCAGCCCCTCAGAGGAGGCCTGGCACCCGAGCCCTCCTCTGTGCTCTCCTTTCAGATCCTCGTGTTGCTGCTGCTGGCCCTACTGGTGAAGCGCCGCCAGCTCTGGCCCCACTGTGGGCACGGCAGGCCTGGGCTCCCCAGGTTGGTGCCTTGGCCTGGGCACCCCCGCTCAGGGGGCCCAGCTGACAGGGCCACTCTGGGAGGGTGGTGGCTTGTTAGGTACCTAGAAGCCAGCTCTGGCCTCCGGGACACCCCAAACTCTCTCAGTCTGGGGGCTCTCCCCATCCCCACCCAGATCTCCAGGCTTAGTTGGGACCCCCTGAGGGAAGGGGAGGGACCCACTCAGGTGCACCCACTCCTGTTCCAGACCCCAGGGAGACCGAGCCCAAGAGGGCCCAGCTCTAGGACACACACCCCCAGGCAGCCCATGGTCTCGACAGGCCATGATCACGTCATGCCGTCTTTTTTTTTCTTTTTTTAAAAATATTTTGGCTGTGTTGGGTCTTCGTTGCTGCACGCGGGCTTTCTCTAGTTGCGGCGAGAGGGGACTACTCTTCATTGCGGTGCACAGGCTTCTCACTGCAGTGGCTTCTCTTGTTGCGGAGCACGGGCTCTAGGCACGTGGGCTTCAGTAGTTGTGGCTCGTGGGCTCTAGAGCGCAGGCTTAGTAGTTGTGGTGCACGGGCTTAGTTGCTCCGTGGCATGTGGGATCTTCCCGGACCAGGGATCGAACCTGTGTCCCCTGCATTGGCAGGCGGATTCTTAACCACTGTGCCACCAGGGAAGCCCCCCTCCATGCCATCTTGACCCTCATTTCCCTGAGGGTGTTACCTGGACCCTGATGCTTCAAGGCAGATTTATGAGGGATTGCCCTCCATTCCCTCTGGCTGAAATTTTCTCCCCCTGTTTCCTTCAGCCCTGCAACCCCAGAGCCTGGGACGGGGATGACCCTGAGGAGACAGGACTGGGCAGCCTTGTGTGGGAGAGACCAAAGGCCTGGGGGAGGTGGTAGGTGGAGCCCCAGCGTAGACAGCCTTGCACCCCAGGCCTGGGCTGCACACTGAGGTGGGGCCTGCCATGTTGGTTTTGTGAGGAACTAGCCTGGGGTTTCTGCCACACTGGCTGGCCCAGGAAAGAGCGTGCCCTGCCTGGGGGAGGGCCTGGGGGAGACCGAAGCAGGATGGAGCCCTCAGGGCATGAAGGCAAGCTGGAGCACAGAAGCAGAGGGTCTGAGTGGCTTGCCCTGAGCCCAGAGGGGTGAGGCCTGGGACAGCCATGCCCGCTGTCTGCCCTCTGCCCCAGGGCCGCTCCCAGGCCAGGGTGGCGGCTGTTGCATAAGGATGTTGTGACTCTCCAGCTCTCTGAAGGTCAGCCAGCCCAGACAGACCGATTAGTGTGGAGGCGGCTGTTTCCTGAAGCTTCCAGAGTGGGCGGAGGGAGCAGTGCTCAGGCTTGTTCCTTCTGTGTCTGCCTGTTGCAGGGGGTGGGGCAGGGGATGTTCCTGAGTCACTTTGCCACAGGGCCCAGATCTGGTTACATAGGAGGCACTACACCGACATCTGTGGAATGAATACACGAAGGGACCTCAGTTTCCCCATCTGGAAAGTGGAACTGACTCCACCTCCCCGGTTTATGGAACTCGGTGTGTGGTAATGGGCGTGCAGGGCCTGAGCGACTGCCCCCTGTCCTGCCCCTGCCTCTGCACCAGCCCTGTGGACTTCTTGGCTGGGGACAGTCCCCGGACCGTGCCTGCTGCCGTCTTCACGGTCCTCTTCAGCTCCCTGTGTTTGCTGCTCCCCACTGAGGACCCACTGCCTTTCCTGACCTTCGCCTTACCACCCGGCCAAGGTACCCAGCACAGCTGAGGCCCTGGGCTGGATTGCTGGGAGGGGGCAGGTGGGAATCCAGAGCACTGGGGCTCCCCATTCCAGCCATGAGCCATAGACCAGAAGACGCTGTCCCGTTACCCTCCCCAGCTGTCCCACCACAGTGCCTGAAACCTCTATTGCTCTGTCCTTGGGTCAATACTGCCCTCTCTGCTCTTGTGCAAACCCCACCCTCGGGAGGGAGGGAGCACAGGCTGAGTCCCCCAGACAGCCCAGTCCTGTGTGAGCATGAAGAAGGGTGGGGAGGGGTGCGGGGAGGGGTCCTGGAGACTTGAGCTGGGCTCAAGGAGGTGATGGTAAAAAGGACAGCTGCCATCCAGAGGAGCCACCGCCCTGCAACATGACCTCCTTAGATCATCCGATCCTCACAGCAACTCCACAAAATGCAGATATTCGCCCCATTTTACAGTGGCAGATGCTGAGGGTCAGAGAAGGGAATAGTAATAAAATAGTAGCCTAATTTACTGAGTACTAACTCAGGCACTGTGCTAAAGCACTGTACACATACCTTCTCATTTTATCTTTGCTAATGTACTATATATTATTTCCATTTTACAGATGGGGAAACTGAGACTCCAAGAGGTAACTTGCCCAAGATCACAGAGCTGATACTAGTCAGAGCCTCGATTTGTATGCAGGGCTCTTGCCCACGGAATCAGCTGAGGGGCTGGGAAGATGGAGACAGGAGAGAAGCTTGGGTGGGTTGGACCCAGGCCCCACATCTGCCCCTCCATCCTGTGTCTCTCTGCCTGTCTTGCCTTCCAGGGCCGTGGAAGATACTGGCTCTGCTCTATTACCCTGCCCTCTACTATCCCCTGGCTGTCTGTGCCACGGTCAGGCATGAAGCCGCACACCTGCTCGGCAGTGTGCTGTCCTGGGCTCATCTGGGGGTCCAGGTCTGGCAAAGGGCAGAGTGTCCAGTGTCACCCAAGGTAACCACTGACTCACGACGACCTGGGGCAGTGGGGCGTGGAGGAGCTGCTTAAACCAGTGTGGCTCCTTTCCTCTCTGTCCTGCTTCCCTGTTGCACAGGATTCCACGCCTTTACACACATGCTCATTCCAAGCTCCACCCCTCTGTGGGAGAGGCTGGGGACCATGCAGCTGGGCCTGCCCTCAAGAGCTTCCAGTCTGGGAGGGGGAAGGAGGGGGGAAGGGGCAGAGAAGGAGGGAGAGGAAGCCTGAAATCCCCCCATTATTGATCTCCCAGACTTCCCTTGGCCAGGCTGGAGTGGGAGTGAAGAGAGCTGGAGGACGCAAGTGCTGAGCTGGGGGATGGTCTCAGAGGGCTAAAAAGAGAATTCCAGAACCTCAGAACCTGGTTCACTGGAGCTGGCTGGGGTGTGAAGCTGACCAGTCCAGAGCCCAAAGGGTGGGGGTGTGGCCTACAGAGTCAGACAACCCAGGTTTGAATCCAGCTTTATCCCTTCCTTCCTTTGTTCATTCCACAAACATATCTGAGCATATACTCTGCACCAGGGACATTTCCAGGCACTGGAATACAGCTGTGAACAAGACAGATGAAGTCCCTGACATCCCAAGAGCTGTCATTCCAGAAGGGGACACACAGTCACACAAACAAATATACGAAATGACGCCAGGTGGTGCTAGGTGTTTTGAGGACACCTTATCACATTTCTGAGACTCAGGTTCCCCCCCACCCTGCCCTGCCCCCATAAATGAAGTTGATAACACGAATCCCTCAGGGTAGAGTTGAAGATTAGGTGGTTTCCGTGAGAGCAGGGACTTCGTTGGTCTTTTTCACCAGCCAGGACCTGGCACATACTAAGCTCTCAATAAAAACATATTGAATTAACAAATAGATGAATACATATTCAACCCTAGGAGGGCCTCAACCCCAGGAGGCAGAGCATGTACTTCCCAGATGCCCAGGTTGCAAACTGTAATAGAAAAAATCAGGCCTGTGTCAAAGCACCAGGAACGTAGGGACATAGAACGTGGATGTCCCTCGTTTCAGGCCCCATCCCAGCCCCCTGGGGTGGGTAGGAGAGGATTAAAAAACATACTCCCTTTGGCTCCTGTAAGGGACCTGGGGGGTCCAGGGGCCTGGGGGTCCAGGGGCCTGGGAGAGGGGCAAGCACCTCTGCAGGGCCTGAGAAGGGGAAGTAGAAGTTGGTGCCAAGTGGCCCTGGTTGGGGGGTAGCGATAGAACCAGAAGCCTTCCCATGCACCCTAGACCACCCTCAGGGCCCCCTGTGAGCTGGGAAGGGAAATGGACCCTGGTCTTCGGTTGGAGGAAGGAGGCAGAAGGTAGGTGTGTCTGGGTGTTTGTCTGTCCATCCAGATCTACAAGTACTACTCCCTGTTGGCTTCTCTGCCTCTCCTTCTGGGCCTCGGATTCCTGAGCCTTTGGTACCCGGTGCAGCTGGTGAAAAGCTTCAGTCATGGGGCAGCAGCGGGTTCCAAGGTAAAGGGGCAGGGCTGGGGTGGGCTCGTACTCAGCACCCAAGACACCCTGGACTTGCCCATATCTATTGTTCCCCTACATGTGGTCATGCCTGGTGTGGAGCCTAGAACATAACAGGTGCTCAGAAAATGTTTGCTGAGTCGCAGAGGGACTGGTTGGTCCTCCCTCCCCAGGCAAAGGCCAGGCCAGGCCCTCGGCTGGCACCCAGGTTGCCCGGGGCACCAAACTGTTTGCACAGTGGGGACTCAACAAAGGAGAAGTGGGCCAGAAGACAGGGAAGTCATAGCTCTGTTTCTGAAACACTGAGGATCCTGCTGGAGAAATGAGGCAGGCCAGGAGCCTTGCGCCTAAGAGGAGCTCTGCGGATGCTGACATGATTCAGGAAGCACCCAGGGCAGAATTGCGTTATGAATCAACCCTAGGTTGGATAATATTAGATAAAGGGGAGCGCTGGGAGAACTAAGGCAGGCTGAGGGGGCTTCCTGGAGGAGACAGACATAGCATGGACTAAAGGACAGTGAGGATCTGGAGTGGGGAGAGAATAAGGAGAAAGCATTACAGGCATAGGAAAGAGCGTGAGTAAAGGGACAGAGGTGGGTTGCATCTCTTTCATTCACGCATGATTTGCAGCACCGGACAGGTCTTAGCACACAATAGACACTCAGCAAATATTTCTGAAGTTTTGGGTAAGTGGGTAGGTGGGTGTGGGGATGAATATATCATGGCAAGAGGGAATTCTTACAAGATATGGCAATCTTATTTTAGATTAGGTAGACCTTCTAAGCACCTGCCCTGTGCCAGGCCCTGGGCTGGGTTTATGGACTTAGCCGAGTGACTCGTGTCGGACCTCCAGGACTCCCAGTGCGCTGGGGGAGATGGGTGCAGCAACATGTATTTACAGTGCACTGTGAGAAGTGCAGCCAGGGCTCATCCAGCAGACCTGGGAGCATGGGTGGAGGCGGGGCCCAGTGCTCTTCCTGGTGAGAGAGGAGGAAGAGGGAGACTGCTCCGCAGAGGCCCTTGAGAAAGGTTAAAGACACAGATGCAAAAGGCTGATTGCTCTGCAGATGTGGAGGGTGAAGGAACGGCTTGAAGGGTGGCATCTAGGACAGACAGCAGGTGGGTGGTGGCGCCAGTTGCTGACATACGCAACGCTGGATGAGAGCAGGTGTGTGGGGAACGATGTGTAGCTAGCTGTAGGTGTGTGGCGCTGAGGGGTCTGGCGGGCAGCTGGACCGTGGGCCTGGAGCTCAGGAGAGGGGCTAGGACTGAAGCCAGAGAAGGAGTGAGGTCCCCATGGAGGGATGAAGAGCGAGGGGAGAAGAGGCAGGTGGGCTCAGCATCTCCAGGGCGACCCTGGGTCCCCCACAGGCCCACCTGACTCCGGGTTTCGCTCTCACAGGGTAGCAGTAGGGTCCTCAGTACTTGTCACTACTGCCCTTCAGATGCTCAGAAGAGGGGAGCAGCTCCCCAGGATACACAGCACCTCGTCCAGGCCCTTCCCTTCTCTTCCAGGGATCTTCTCGGCCTCTCCCTCCATTGCATGCCTTTCCTCTTGGGAAGTCTTAGGAGAAATAAAATCCTCTTTGGCCCTTGGTCAAAGAGTTTTAAGCCTCAAAGGACACAGTCAAGCTTTGAGCTGACCCGCACCTGCCCTGGATCCCAAGGTTGCCATGGCAACAGGTGACAACGGCCTATATTTTCCTAATCGTCAGGGGCCAGGGGTTCACTGCATCTTACTGTGGGCCTCTGCCACTTGGCAGGGAGTTTAAGGCCTGGAATGTGGCTTAGAGAAATCAGGTCACCCTTGTGATCTCCCTGGAGTAGGAGAGGGCTGGGGGGATCTGACCCGAAATGGCCCTATCCCGTGTCCTGGTCAGGGATGTGCTCGTGGGACATAAGTACCCTTTTGCTTCAGTCTTAGCTACTAGAGGCCAGACGGCCAGGAGGAAAGCAGTGATGTGATGTGACTGAGTAAAGCTGGAGAGGGTTGGAGATAGACCTTAGGAAGAACTTCCCTGCATTGAGAGTTCTTAGATAAGAGACTGATTAGTCTTTTATTTACGGAGGAGGAAAGGGCAGCTTTGGGGGGCATGGACCTCGTCCCCACGGGATGGCCCTTCTCTGTACTCCACCGCAGCCAAGAGGTTTGTATGCTCACCTACTATGGTATCCTGAGCCAGGGCCCCAGGGATGGCTCAAGACAGGTCCCACCTGCTTGTCCATTTGTCTGTCGCCACAGGGGCTGCAGAACAACTACTCTGAAGAATATCTGAGGACCCTCCTTTGCCAGAAGAAGCTGAAAAGCAGGTGAGGTCCTAGGCAAACCCTTTGGGCCAGGGGACAGGCCTGGGCAGGCAGGCTTGTTTGGGAGGCTGGCACTGGGCAGCATGGTGGGGCAGAGATGAGAAATGAACCAAACCCTGGGGCCCAGGCTCAGGGCAGGGGCTTCTCCTGAGAGCTCCCTCCTGCCTGGGTCTTTCTGCAGCTCCCACACGTCCAAGCAGGGCTTCCTGTCCCGGGCCTGGATCTACTTCAGACACTACATCTACACTCCACAGCGAGGTATGGCGTGGGGAGCTGAGGTCGAGAGTGACAGGTGACCTCACCCCTCTTTTGCACAGAACAGCTGCAGTAGAAGGTCCGCTCCTTTCCCCCAAACTCTTGTCATCAGGAAGAACAACCCCAGCTTGGGACGAGGGGAAGCCCCTGGCCTGGCCTTGGTGGTCCAGGGTCCTGTGAGCCCTGGCCCTTTTCCTAGGCCTCTTGGGAGGGATGGGGCTCCCGGGGCTGGATGGTGCTGGGGTTCACCACACCCCTCCTTTTGGGGACTGCAGGATTCCGACTCCCCCTGAAGCTGGTGCTTTCAGTCACCCTGACAGGGACGGCCATCTACCAGGTATGTCCTGCCTCTGTAGTGCCATTTGCCTCTGGACCCCTGCTCCCAGCCCCCAAGCCTGAGATGGCTCAGGCCCTCAGCTCAGCTCTCCAAAAGCCCCACCCAAAATCCTGCCCAGCTGCTTCTGGCCATCTTGGGAATGCTGGCCTACCCAGAAGAGAGGGAATGGTAACTCTTGTTGGGCTCACATAGGGTCAGAGCACGAGTTTTGGAGTCACATAAATGTGGATTTAAATCCTAGCTCCTTTATTTACCTCCTGAGTGACCTTGGGCAAGTTACTCAACGTCCCTGAAACAATTAGCTCAGCTGTGAAATGAAGGAAATAGAATTACTTCCTTTTAGATGGGAAGATTTAGTGAGATAATATGTGCTTGATAAATCCCCACCACCACTACCGCCCCCCCAGAAAAAAAAACAAAAACAAAAAATCAAAAACCCTGGAAGGTAGGTATGATTTCTCTCCATTTTACAGATGGAGGAAATTGAGGCTGAGAGATGAACTTGACTTGGCCAAGTTCCTCCAGTTAATATCTCAGGGTAGCCAAAATTTGAATCCGGGTCTGTCCAGCTTCAATGCCTGTGCTCATTTATAGGACACTTTGCTTTCTCCAACATGGAAAAATTGGAAGTTTTATATTCTGAAGTTTAGATAGATAGATGATTGATAGGCAGTCAGAGGTATACACATATACTTGTGCTGCTTGAAATCATATCTGAGGCCTATGAGGCTAAAGTCGTATCTGTTTGTAACGTGCTGATTAGAGGCACGAGGATGCTGCTCTAAGGGACAGATAAGAACACTGTGGAGGGTGATGGGCTTGTGGATGCGGCCCGTGTGCTGCCAGAGTTTCTTCCCTGAAGTCTCAGAAAACACTTTTCCTGGGATGGGAGTGCCTGGTGTGAGCACAGCCAGGCCCTGCCGCCCTGATTTGGGGGTTCTTCCAGGTGGCCCTGCTGCTACTGGTGGGCGTGGTACCCACCATCCAGAAGGTGAGGGCAGGGATCACGACGGACGTCTCCTACCTGCTGGCTGGCTTTGGGATCGTGCTCTCAGAGGACAGGCAGGAGGTGGTGGAGCTGGTGAAGCACTACCTGTGGGCTCTGGAAGGTGAGGCGTCTCGGGAGCCCCCGAGGGCCGGCAGTGGGGACCTCAGCTGGGATACCTGAGCTCTGTCCCGGGTGCTGCGGACATGCGGGGTGTCCTTGGGCATGTCCCTTCCCCTTTCTGCGTCTTGGCTGCTTCATCTCCAAATTGGGGTGGTTGGACCTTCCAGTTCCAAGTCTCTGAGACCTGAAGGTCATCTCAGCGGGCCCCTGTTAGCTTGTGTGGTGTCTCCCACCCCCACCCCGAGTGACTTTGCCCAGCTCTGCAGGCGTGGAGATGGGGGAGGGTGTGGTATGTGTGAGCTGAGGGGACAGCCCTGGGCCTTTGCTGCGGGTGGGGAAGGGGAAAGGAGGCAGTGAAGTGGGACAGTGCGCCAGGATTCTGAGCTAATCCTCATGGCAGGTGGGTGGGCTCAGGCAGGGCGGATGCTTTCTCTTCCCCAATCCCTGTCCTCCAGGCACTTCCTTTCTCCCTCCTTCCCTTGACAATGAGCTCCTGGGCTCGGGAACTATACTAGTCTCCCCTTCTGTGGTCTGATGCCTCCTTTAGCCCTTAGCCCTGTTTCCCACCTACGCCACCTCCACAGCCCTGTGGAGGAGACTGAGAAGTATCCTCACTTGACACACGGGGAAGGAATCGCCTGAGGTTGTACAGCCAGGCAGACGGGAGCCAAGAGAAGAACACAATCTCCTGACGCCCAGGCTGGGGATCTCCATCACCTTGAGACAAAGCCTGGTGGTCAGGTGTCATGGGGCCTGCACCCTCTGCTGGCTTGGAAGTCCCTGGCTGGCAAAGGCACCCTGGCTCTTGAGGAGTAACATGTGATGGTCAGAGCCTAGGCTGCCAGTATTGCAGGTGGAGGTGTGATTGCTCTGCAGCTCTTCCTTACCATTACCATCAGGGAGGGAGTAGGAGTGGGCAGAGGTGTGTGCAGTGACTGCTTCCTTCCCCGACCACCACTCCCACCACTTTCCTGAGTGCGTCTGCTCCCTGGAACTGTGGCCAAAGCCCACAAGATAGACAGGTGACAAGTTCTGGATGGGCTGAAAATGACATCTCCAGGGAGATTTTCCAAGTTGGCTGCAATCTGGGCCACAGGCAGGAGCAGACATGGCCCACATCCGTCCACATCCAAGCTCACACCTTGCTCACGGCAGCCCTGTTAGGTCAGCATCATTGATCTCATCTCACAGAGCAGGAAATCAAAAGGCAGAGGGAGGAAGTGACATGTCCAGGACAATGGATTTGGTTTCTACTCAACACACCTGACACTTCTAATCACATGCTGCCGTTTCCAAGCCCAAATGCTCCCACTTTGGATCTCCTTGGATGCAGGGGTCAAACAGATCAGTGTTAAACCTTCTAGTTCACGGACAAGGAAAACTGAGGCCCAAGAGGATTAGAGATATGCCCCAAGCACTCAGCAAGCCAGGGATGGAACTGAGATTAGATCTGAGCTTGGGGACCCTTTGGTTCTTAGCCTAAGAAGCGAATGTCTTCTGAGCTTTGAGAGCCTGTTTTAGGGCTGCCCACCTGGCACCTGGCATCATTCACAGAAAGCTCACACTCTGAGTCAGGCAGACTAGATTAGAATTCCTGCTCCATCACTTACCAGCTGTGTGACCCGGGCAAGCCACTTTACTCCTTTGGACCTCCATCTTCCTACCTGCAAAATGGGTGCTGAAGCTCTAAAGGCAACCTTGTCCTAGAGGCGCTTGGTTGGGTAGGGGAGACAGACTGATCCACAAAATCAGGGCCCAGAAGGGGGAAGGTGCAGAGTCCCAGAGGAGGCAAAGTGCAGGAAGATTTTATGGGTACCAGGATTAGGAGGGACCCAAGTTTGGAACATTTGAAGTAGAGAGGAGCAAGAGGTAGACAAATGGAGACCAAAGGCCAGGCTGGGGCCAAGGGGGCTTGCTAACCCTTCACCCCAATTAACCTATTCACTCACCTGGGCAGGCTCAGCAGGCAGGCTCCTCACCTCCTGGCAGAAACAGTCCAGAATGTACCTTCGCTGGCACCGTGTTGGCTCTAGGAGGGCAGATGGAACAGGGCAGAGCTGCACGTGCCCAGGGCTTTCTCCTAGCCTTACATTTCAGAAAAGTGACCCCTTCTGCCCCCGGAGGAGTGAGCCAGGGACAGGCAGATTGGCCCCAGGTTTCTGTAGCGGTCATCCTCAATACTGGCTGTGCCTGAGAATCACCTGGTAACTTGTAAGAAATCCCAAGGCTCAAGCCAGACTTCAGAAACCTTGAGGGTGGGGCCCAGCCTCTGTGATTGGACAAGCCCTCCCCACGATTCTGATGCCAGCCTGAGTTTGAGAACCACTGTAGCAGGAACTCTACACATGTCGTTGGCTGATTGATTTCAATCAGTTGCTGTTTGAAATAGATCATTAAGGCTCTGTCTTTGAAAAAAAAAAAAAAACAAACCCAGTTCAGTGGTTCTTAACCCTGACTGCACATCGGAATTACCGGGGTTGCTTTCCCAAAAGCTACGGCCTGGGTCCTATGCCCAGAAATTCTGATGTAATTGGCCTGCGGTACAGCCTGGGCCATGGGAATTTGAACAGCTCCAGGTGATCCTAATATGCTGTCAGTGCTGAGACCCACATCTCCAGAACCTGTGGCTACAAGGACCTAGTGCTTGCCTCTCCCGTGTGTGTTTGCTCCCCTCCTGAGTCTCTGATGGGAACCAGGGACGCTTCCCTTGGCTGACTAATGAGATCAGAGTGCAGACAGCCTGGGCTCATTCTAGGTCTGCTTGGAAATGATTGCACCACTTGCTCTGTCACTTCCTAGCAGTGTGGCTGGCGGGTCAGGCCCTCTCTCTGAGTCTCAGCTTCTTTGTTGGTCCCATGTCTCCCTGTGCCTCTCCTGTGGGGTTGCTATGAGGGTGTTGAGTAAGACTGGATGTGGATATAGGGTGGAAGGTTTGTAGCCCTGCATCCCTGCTATGCTAAATGCCAGGCTTGTTCACAACACCATGCATTCTCCCCCAGCTGCTGGTGATACAGGGAACTCATGATCTGTGCACATGGACAGGGAAGGTGGTGACCCGGGGAGGAGATGGGTAGCAGTGGTCACTTCCCTCATTCTGATGGACTCAGGCCACACTGACGGGCGCTCACATCTTAACAAAGGCCATTGATGCAGGCCCTGATGGGGTTTTATGGCTCACAACATGCTGGGAGATGGGCAGCCCAGCAGTGTGCCCGGCATGGGCAAGCTGAGGATGGGAGATGAAATGACCCCCTGAAGCCCACACAGCCAGGAAGCCATGGAGCTGAAGGCGGATGCCACATTGGATGGAGTCTCTCACTGGGGGTCACACAGCAATGGAAGCAGCAAGACCAGGGTGAGGGCCAGGTCTGCAGCCTCAGAGCTGGCCTCTCTCTGTCTTGGCCACCAGATGTCACCTGGCAGTATTGGTCAACCAAGGTCATCGACTTATACTGGATCTGAGAATAGGGGATGTGACAAGAGGCCTCCGCTCAGAGTAGGGCGTGGGGCAGGGATAACTCCCACCCAGGTACCACCCTGGCAGCAGTTCGGGGTCTCCCAGGAGACCCCCCAGGCCCTGACCTCCCATTTTGCTCCCTTTCCACCTTCCAGTTTGCTACATCTCGGCCTTGGTTCTGTCTTGCTTTCTCACCTTCCTCATGCTGACCCGCTCGCTGGTGACACACAGGTTAGTGACAGGCTCTGACTCCCACCCGGTGCAGACGTGGGGAAGGGGTCAGAGCCCTGTGGGCCTGCAGGACCCCTGACCCAGGAGGCCTGTGGGGGAAAACTTGGGGCTGGAGGGAGGGAGAGTCCCTGCAGGACCAGGCTGTTACTGAGCCCAGCTGCCCAGCTGCCCTGTGGTGGGTGGAGAAGGTGGGGCATCCCTGTCCGGTTGGAGAAACATCTGTGACTGATGTACGGCTGATGAAGGGCTGGCGTGGGGCCACCTGGGAAAGCTGGCATGCTACCTGGGAATGGAGATGAGGGAGGAAGGGTGCCACAGGCGGGAGGAACTGTGTGGGCAAGAACAAGTGTGAAGTGTGGGTGAGGAGTGGACGGGCTGGCGCTGGGGCACCAGAGAGATTATTGTGGGACATGGAATGCCAAGCCGCCTACCTTGCCCTTTCATGGTGAATGGTAAGGAGCACTGAGGAAATGTGGGCAGAGAGGGAGAGAAGCTTCTAGTTGGGAGTAGAGTGGGTGGGGAGGGGAGGGCCAGGGACTTAGCAGGGAGCTGGTCCGTATGCCGTACATTTATCAGGCCTCAGGGTTCCTGCCCCGGGATCTTTTCTCACAGGGTTGGCTCTACTTAGGCTGGCATATCAAGGCCCTCAAGCCTCTGCCTGCCTGGAACCTTGCCTCCTGCCCTGATGGCCGAGCTGCAAATCACTTTCCATCCCTAACTGTTGTGTCCCACGTTCCTGACTTGGCTCAGGTTGAGCCTTCTGCCTTAATTTGTCTCCCTTGATCCCTGCCCCGCCCCCCACCAGCTTAGTCTTATTCATCCTTTAAGACGCAACTCAGACATCACCTCCTCCGGGAAGCCCTCCCTGATCTCCCAGGCTGGGTTAGTAGCTCCTCTGGGCTCCCACAGCTCTGGACTACCCTGCCCATGGCTGTGGGTTATACTTAGACTGGGAGTTCAGCCAGAGGCTGGCCCAGAGCAGGAAATTAGGGAGCGTGTGTGCTCCCTGAGATCGTTGGCTTCCTCACTCCCACCCCAGGGCCAACCTGCGAGCTCTGCACCGAGGGGGCGCCCTGGACCTGGGCCCCCGGCCCCAGAGCCCTCGCCCCTCCCGCCAGGCCATATTTTGTTGGATGAGCTTCACCGCCTACCAGACTGCTTTTACCTGCCTTGGTGAGCGCCCCCTTGCCCACTCCACCTGACCTCGGCAGGCCCCACTGGCCCGAGTGGGGGAGGGGAGGGTGCTCAGCAGGTCTTGGCTGCTTCTGGGCGTCTGCCTGTGCTGGAGCTGGCTCTGGGGCAGAAGCAAGAGGAGGGACCCACCTTGTCTTCCCTGCCCTCAGGGAGTCCACACAGGTGGGGTGGGGGGGTAGGTGCAGGGGCCCTTGCTAAAAGGATACCCGTGATGGGGTATGAGGATGGCTCCTGGGTGCCACCAGGGGTTTACACAGAAGGGGACCCAGGGCTGGAAAGTTCGAGGAGGCATATTCCTGCTCTTGTAAGGGAGGGCAATATCATGATGGGCTGTCTCAGGAGGTCATCCCTGTCACTGGGAGTATTCAAGCATGGTTATGTGGCCATGGTTGGGGGCCGCAAGGAGGGCCCTGCTCTGAGAGAACTGGACTAGATTAACTTCAAGGACCCCTCCAAGCTCCGAGTTTCTGATTCTCCCCTTGGGCACTGCAGTGAATAAAGTCCTTGCAAATGTGAGGGGGCTGGGGCCATTGTTGCCAAAGCAAGGGCCTGATTTCTCCCTCTGCCGATGGTTCCTTCAGTTCTCACCTTGCTGGCAGAGGTGGAAGAAGATGATAAAGGGGTAGACGAATCACTAGCACCAAAAGTCATAATTCCTCATATAGGTAAACTTTATGCCTCTGAAACCCTTTTGTACATATCCCATGTAAACAATTAGCCAACTGTTTCAATAGGCAACTTTCAGGTACCTACCATGTGCCAGGCTTTGGCCAGTAGGAATGCAAACATTAATTTCAAATACTGTCTTGTCCTCAAGGACTCAGGAGCAACTGGGGGAAAATAACATTTGCAAAGCACTCTGTGGTTTTCAAAGAGTTGCCACAGATACTGTCTCATTGGATCCTGACAACAGCCCTCCTGGGTAGGGGCTGCTATCCCCTTATTTACAGAGGAAGAAACCAAGGCTCAGAGAGGTAAAATAACTTGCTCAAGGTGGCACAGCTAAGCAGCAGCAGAGCAGGTATCTGAAACCAGGTCTGCCCAGTTCCAAAGCCTTGGGCTCCTGGGAGTGGCAAGGGTGGGCTGATGCCTTGCCCTGTTCTCCTCCCCATGCTGGCAGGGCTCCTGGTGCAGCAGATCCTCTTCTTCCTGGGGACCTTGGCCCTTGCCTTCCTGGTGTTCATGCCCGTCCTCCACGGCAGGAACCTGCTGCTCCTCCGGTCCCTGAAGTCCTCATGGTGAGTGAGGCAAGGGGCCGAGGGCTCTGGGACCGCTTCCCCGAGGACCACTAATAATGACACCCTCCCCATCCCCTCACCCCCCACAGGCCCTTCTGGCTGACCTTGGCCCTGGCTGTGACCCTGCAGAACATGGCAGCCCACTGGGTCTTCCTAGACACTCACCATGGACGTCCAGAGCTGACCAACCGGTGAGGTGGCTCCTGGGCTTGCACATCCCTTAGGCCCTCAGCTGCTTCTTCGGTGGCTTTCTTTTTGTGCCCTTCTCCCTCGTCTGCCATCTTTCCCCTTTCTCTAATGGGGAGCCCAGTGAGCAGTAAAAAGAGCTTGTCTTAAAAGGGGTCAGTGACCCAGCTTAGTCCAAAATACCTCTCTGTTTACCTGTCACAGGGCCAGAAATACCCCCATGAGCCTTTCCTGTTTTGGGGATCAATACCGCTCTCCCCTTTGCAGGAAGGAGGTTAACAGAAATATTATTTCTATGCTAGGCTGTGGGAGGACCTTGGCCCCAGGAGAGACTTAGAGTCGGTGGACAAGGGACCCAGAGGAGGGAGGTGGGGACACCAGGGTCATAGAAAGATCCAGGTGGACCTGGACTTAAACCCCACTGACTAGCCAGACAACCTTAGCTAAGTCACCCAGTCTCTCTTGGGCCTCTGTCTCCCAGATGGGTGGGATGGGTGAGCTGGGTGGAGAGAGCAGACCCAGCCCAGAAGATGGGTACACAGAGGTGTTCTCAACAAATACACGGCAGTTGTGGTCATCTAGGTCTGACACTGACGCTGAGGAAGGGACTCGGTGTGAGGACCTGCCTCAGCTCTCTTCCCCCCGACCCCAGGCGAGCGCTCTACGCAGCCACCTTCCTTCTCTTCCCCATCAATGTGCTGGTGGGTGCCACGATGGCCGCCTGGCGAGTGCTCCTCTCCGCCCTCTACAATGCTGTCCACCTTGGCCAGATGGACCTCAGCCTGCTGCCACCTAGAGCCGCCACTTTCGACCCCGGTAAGGTTACTGGGCAGGAGCTGGGGGCAGGGGATGCTCAGGCTGCCCAAGCAGTGCGGGAGGGTCTGCCCTGACCTAGTCTCTGCAGAGGATGAATGTAACCCCAAGCTGTGGGTCTGTGGAGGGGGCCATGTGCAGTGCACGTGCAACACGCTCAGGTGCCCATGTGCTCGCGTGCAGGGTGTGCAGGGCACTCCCTGTGTCAGTGTTAGGTGCCGGCTGGGCCCCCCCCCCCCCCCGCACTAGCACTGCCTTTCCCCACCCACCCAGGCTACCACACATACTGCAACTTCTTGAAGATGGAGGTCAGCCAGTCACATCCAGCCTTGACGGCCTTCTGTGCCCTGCTCCTGCGAACTCGGAGGCCCCAGCCCCGCACGGTCCCCCGGGATGGCCTCAGTCTGGGGGAGGAAGAGGAAGGTGAGCCTTTCCACTGGGAATGGGGGGAATTGAGCCCACCCGGCTTCTCCCAGGAAGGAGGCACGCCCCCTCTCCAGCAACGCAAGGGAGAGAGGGCTAGGAAAGTGCCCACTTCCTCTCTGGGCTGCCTGTGGGAGAGAAGAAGTGAGAATTCTCCGGGTCCGTCTCAGGGTAATTTTTCCCATAATACTAACATACACACACTTTCTGTCATGTGTGTGCACACACACTCACTCCTCACGTGGAGAATGAGACAGTCTCAGAGCTAAGGGGCTCTGTCACCCCTACCACCCCAGGCCAGCCCCTGCCTCTCCTAAGCAGTACCTCCTCTCCCGCCCTGCTGCCTGGGACGTGTGTAGTAGGGAGGGGGACGCTACGCTGGCTCCAGACCCTTGTCCCAGCCCTGCCTCCAGCCCCCTCCACAGAGCTCATCCTTTCCCTCTTCTGCTGGCCACCCAGAGGATGACACCTGAGCCTCAACAAACACCCTTCTGCACCGCACACTCTCCTGGCTTCCCACCCTGTGAACGGGCACCTGGAGCCCCAGTCTCGGCCTCCCTCACCCTACATACTCAAGGGGTTTTCAGACTCTGCTCAGGTCTTGGTGCTGGGGGTGGGGCTTGGCTGGGTGCGTGTTGAGTGACTCACGGAAGGTCTCTTTTCAGGGATGCAGTTGCTGCAGACCAAGGACCGGGTGGCCAAGGGAGCGGGGCCCAGGGTAGGCCGAGGCAGGGCCCGCTGGGGTCTGGCATACACGCTGCTGCACAACCCAGCCCTGCAGGCCTTCCGGAAGACAGCCCTATCAGATGCCCGGGCCAACGGTGCCCAGCCCTGAAGGTGGGGGAGGCCACACCGCCTGTGCTGGAGCACTTCCCATCCTCCCAGCCCTCCCCCCCCCCCAGCTCTCCCAGAGTCATCACTCCAGCCATGGCAGCCTCTCTGCTTGGCACCAGCTCTGTCAGCAGGTCCCGGGGGTTCAGGGCCAGCCAGGGGTTGCTTTGCTTGGGTGGAAGTCTGTCAGCATTATGAGCCTCAAGCCTTGGGAAGGCTCTGGTCTGCCCCCTTGACCTTGGGAAGCCAGCTAGGGCTCTGGAAAAAGCAATCGGTGGTTTAGGCCCTTGGTCCAGGAGCCAGTGGAAGCGAGTCGGCCACATCCAGGCCCCTCCCCACGCTGGCTCTGCCGCCAGCCTTCAGGCTTCACAAAAGCCTTCTCCTGACCGGGGCTGGTGATGCAGGTCCGGACAACCTAGGATTCCAGCTGGGCCCACTCAGCCTTGGAACACACCACTGTGACCAGACACAGCGCTTCCTCTCTCCTGCAGATTTCCCCGCTCCTCCTGGGGGGCCCGGTGGCCTGCAAGGCAACCCAGGAGGAAGCCGCGGGCTCCTACCTGGCAGCAGTCACGGCTCAAACCAGGCCCCACACTGAGCTGGCCACACTTGAGAGCCTGATATTTTTGTAGCTGGTATGCCTTTAGATGTTATGAAAGAGGTTAGTGTGTCCCCTGTAATAAACTTGTCCCCAAGAAACAGTCTTCCTGAAGGGGAGCGGTACGTGGGGAAAACCGCCTGGCATCTCAGTCAGTCAACACTGTTTATGGGGCTTGGGTGGGGTTGGGGTACTCTGGTCAATGCTGGGCTGGGCATTGGGTGGGGGGCAGAACAGGAACCATGGCCACATCCCTTGGGGTGGTGGAGAGACTGGGGACCTATGGTGCCACCCCTGAGCTGTGTGAGCATTGACTTTGGAAGTAGGACTGATTCTGGGTCTTCGAGAATGAGCAGGATTTGGGGAGGAGAAGAGATTTCAAGAGATGGGGAGACAATATGAATAAAGGTACGGAGGTAGGCGGAGACTAGTATGCAGAAGGGAGGGCAGCTGAGGGGGTCCCTCCCCCTGCTGGGGACTGAGGTGCGGGCATGTATGAGTGAGGGTTTGGGGGCCACTGTGGGGCTGGGGCTACCGAGGGTGGGGCAGATGTGGCCACCCCACACAGCTGGATCAGTGGGGCCTCCAGAAATGTCTGCACAATTACAGCACATTCCTGCACCCAAGCTACAGCCTCAAACTTGCAGGAAGCCAGGCAGGGCCAGGGAGCCTCAACCCACCTTCGAGGATGCCCAGGAAGAGGGCAAAGAGGGCAGGGTCTGATCCCACTGCAGCCCACTGAAAAATGTCTTCCTAGCCCTGTGTTAGTGATTGACGGGGGTCTCAGGAATGAGAAGGCAGACTGGGTCTCTGCCCTTAATATGGAAACAGAGTCATAATAGAGTGTAATCAGGCTGGGACACTGGACACTCAGGACTGTGTGAGCCAGAGGAGGGGGCCTAGTCCAATTTGGGGGGGTGAGGGAAAAGCATCCAGGAAGGCTTTCTGGAGGAGGTGGTACCTCAGCCGACTCTCAAAAGCTGACTTAGCCAAGTGAGGAACAGGAGAAGGGTGTCCAGACTGATGGAACAGTATAAGTAAACGTACAGAGGATGAGACATCACCGACTGTTAAAGGAACAATTAATTAGCCATTCCAAGAGAGGTGGGGAGGGGTGACTTTGGAGAGCCAGTCAGAGGGGCCACGAACATCTGGCTGGGGAACTCGGGCTTCACCTTGAGGGCATGCGGGGCCATGGATGACTTTAAAACAAGCGAGTAGCTAGTTCATTCAGAGCACAAATGTTCCCCAGCTGCCCCCGACTCAGGTCTTAGGCCCACATCCTGCTCCAAGAAGCCAAGCCTGCTCAGCTGTGAATGGAGCCAGAGATGTCAAGGGGTCCAAGCTGGGTTAGGATTATCAAGCCTTAGATAATCAGAGTCAATGAGTTACCGTATCCTAGCCCATCCTTTGTTTTCTGAGGAAACTGAAGTCCAGAGATGGGCAGTGACTTACCCAAAGCGGCACAGCACAGGGGACTCGGCACCATCCTGCTGCTTTCCATCAGAGGTGCAGTCATCCTTGACATGTACTCTGGTGACAGCAGCTCAGCAGGAGCTACAAGCTGACCAGGGGGGATGGGGAGGTGCTGTATGTGGAAGGAGGAGGAAGCGGGGCTGGCCAGCCTCCAAGGCTCACAACTGCTACCCCACGTTCCTTGGCCTCCCTGCCTCCACTTTGCTGGACTCAGCAGTTCTGGGGGCTCTAGTCAGAGGCTTCAGAGCTTCTCTCATGGGGTCTTGTCCCTATGCATAGCACCCTTTGATCGGGAAAGGGGCAGGGATGAAGGCAGTAGAGAGACGCATCTCTGACCCAGCACAGGTTCTACGGTCTCTAGGTTCTGACCTCATCCTAAGAGACCCACAGGTTGCTGCCAGGCCCTCCACCCCCCAAGTCAGTTCCTGATCCCCCTGATCTGTGAGGAGAAGACTTTCCTCCAGGAATACTATTTCCTCTTTCTGGAAATGTGGGAGGAAGTACCATCCATTTCCTCTGACTTCTCCTTCAACTATGTTCTCTTGTCCTCAGTCTCTCTGGGTCTTTCTCTTTCCCTCTCACCCCATCCTACATCGCCTCTCTCCTCCCTTCTCTCTCCCCTCCATCTTGCCTTGCCTGTCCCCGCTTTCCTCACTGTTCCCTAACATCTCTTCCAGGAGCAGGACTGGGAAGAGAGGCCACAACCCAGGCACTTGATTTCCCCCATGCCCCCTCCAAAACGCCTCCTTCAGGCCACTGCTCAGGGACCCCAGGGAAGCCTTTGCAATGGTTGTCAGGCTCATGCCCCTGTTTGTGCCGTGGGCTAGGTGGGGGGGTGGAGGAGAACATCCACAGCTCAACCCAGCCCTGAGCCCACCACCGGGCCACCCCTCCCTGCCCCACAGGCTCCGGAACATGTGGACAGACAGGCTGGCTGTCCTTCCAGTCCTATCCTCCACCGGGGGGCCCCTAGATCCAGACAAAACACCAGGCAGATGCAGGGGAGCATCAGAAATGCTGTTTATTTCTCTGCCGCCCCCAGGCTGCCTGACCTCTCTGGAGGGGCAGGCTACAGATGCATACCTGGAGAGGAAGGCAGGGCAGGTGTCCAGGATGGAGGGGCACGCTGAGGGAGGAAGGGTGAGGAGATGAATGACATTCTGGGTACTCCAGTCCTGTCTGAGATGAGGGCAGAGCCTCCCAAGCCCCCAAGTCGTCAGAGAACACCAAAGGTCAGCAGGAGCTCAAGCAGGTCAGAGAGCCTCAAAGCCACGCCAGCCACTTCCGCTACATCCTACTCTACATCTCCTGTGCCCTGTCTGCTTCAGCCTACCTCCCTGCCAAGCTCCAAGCCCCAAGCCCCACCCATAGCCTTCAGCAGCTTGTCAGTCCCAGTGCCCAGAATTCCATCAGTGAGTGCCGACCCCCCCCACCCCGCCGTTGGTTAGGGCACCGTCCTGTCAGCACGCTGCCCCTGAGAAGGGAGCATGCGCATTGTGATTAGCAGCAATTAGCACCGTAGACGGTGAGTTACGGGATCAAATTCTGTCCTAGTCACTAGCTTTGAGCAAGTCTAGAAGTTGGGGCGGTGAGTGTTCCAGAAGAGATGAGAAAGGGAGGTAGGAAGATGGGAAGTCCCCGATGCAGGCTTCGAGAGTCGCCGAGCCCAGACCCCTGCAGCACTTGTAAGGGACGGCTGCGGTGTCAGGGGCAGGAGTCAGCGAGGCCTTGGGCCTGCTCCAGCCCAGCCTGGGTGGGGGTGGGGCTAGAAGGAAGTGAGGAAGAGGAGGAGGAGGCTCTGGCCCAGCAGAAGCAGCCCTGGGGGCTGCTTCCCAGAGATCCCTCCTCCCGCTGCTGCAGCCTCAGGGCCCCCAGTACGGCTGAGGTAGATGATGACGACGTTGTCCTCAGGACCCGACGGCTGCACCTCATTGTCAACCGTGTAGCAGCCCTTACCCTCGGCCGCTTTGCCATGGAACCTGCGCCCCAGTGCATCCTCGCCGCCCTCGCCCGGTGTGGCCAGTGCCACGTTCACCGAGCTCTCCGCACTGCCCAGCTCGTTGGTGGCCAGGCAGCTATAGGTGCCCTCCTCCAGCTTGCCGAATTCGGGGATGAGCAGGCTGCCATTGGCAAAGGCCTGAAAGCGTGGCCGGCTGCTGGCTGCCAGGACACCGGGCAGGGCACGCCCATCGGCACCCACGTTGGGGCTGGCAATCTCCACGGTGCCACCGGGCGTCTGGATGTGCCAGTGGAGCTGGGGGGCTGGCTGCCCGTCCACGTCGCAGTGGAGCGCCAGCACGAAGCCAGGACGCAGCTCGGCGCCGTCCTGGCTGGGCTGGTAAGTGAGCTGCACCGAGGGTGCCGAGCAAGGCAGCGGCAGCAGGCGGTTCAGCCGTGTGCCCTTGAGCACGTGGGGTGAAGTGCAGGTGATGTTATCCTGCTCTGGGATGGACACAGCAGTGGTCAGGGCCCACGTCTTGAACCACACGATGCCGCAGGTACAGTCGAAGGGGTTATCGTTGATCTGCAGGTGGGACAGCGCGGTGAGCGGTGCGAAGGTGCCCTCTGCCAGCGTGTGCAAGCGGTTGTGATTGAGCTGCAGGGAGCGCAGGGCACGAAGGCTGCGGAAGGCGTCGCGGGGGATGAAGGTCAGCTCGTTGCTATCCATCTTGAGCAACTGGAGGGCACTGAGGTTGTTCAGGTCGCTCCAGGCAAAGTCAGAGATGAGATTGTGGCTGAGGTCCAGGCTCTTGAGTTGGCCCAGAGGGGCCAGGGCACCAGCGGCCACCCTGCGGATCTCATTGTGCGCCAGCCACAGTGACTGCAGCAGGGGCACCTCCCTGAAGGCGCCCTCTGGTAAACTCGGCAGCCGGTTGGCCGACAGGCTCAATGTGGTCACGTTGGCCGGGAAGCCGGGTGGCACGGCCTCCAGGTCACGGTAGGCACAGTCGGCGATCTGGAAGCCGTACTTTTCCCCACAGTCGCAGGACTCGGGACAGGTCTGCACCAGGCCCACAAGGACCACCCAGCACAGCAGACGCAGCTCCTGCATCCTACCTCCTGCAGAGAAGACATGCCACCAAGGTGACCCCGAGGACACGCAGAAGGCACTCGTCCCTCTCAGCACCCTGACCCAGAGCTCTTCCCCATCAGAAGGACCTGCCAGCATCATCCAGCTAAGACCCAACACCACCTAGCCCACCACCCCCATTCTATAGAAGGGGAGACTGAGGCCCAAAGAAGGTCCAGGACTTGCCCGAGGTCATGCAGTCAGGAGCGGGTGAAGACCGGACAGAAGAGGACCCCAGCTCCTTCTCTGAGCAGAGAGCTCTCCCTGCCTCGGCCAGCTCCTAGCTGACTTTATGGCTTGAAATCTGTTTTCCAGCCACCTCCTCCCCCCAGCACTCGGCAGAACCTCCCTCCTGCCCTCCCACATCCTGGCCGCAGTCCCTCCCACTAGAGCCCCCCCATAGGTATGCTTTGCCCCGGCCTAGACAAGGCCCCTTGTGCAGTGCACACCACCCCCATCCGCCCCACCCACCGCTCTCCCGCTCCTACCAGCCCGTGACCACAGCAGACACCAGACCCTTTCTACAGAATCACACCCTTGGCCTATTCGGTTCAAACTACGCCAGGCAGCTGCCTAAATAAACCCCTGCCAGGACCTCTCAGCTGGCTTGGGTGAGGCCAGTGGCTCAACCCAAATACTGCTGAGATTTCCAGGGCTGCGGTTGTTAGAGGGACTGAGGCCCCCCTGGACAGATCCAAGCAAAGGGTTGTCCCAAGCACCCCAAACCAACAGGAAAGTGCCCAGGGGAGCCCAGCCCCTGTGCCCAGCAGGCTGCCCTCTCCTCCCACTGGCCCTTGGAGCCCTCTTCCAGCTGGCTTACCTTCAAACTACTTTTTCTTAGTCAAGCAGAGCCTCTTCTAAGATGGAACCAAAAAAGCAACAAAGGAAGAGTTAGCCCTGGACAGTGTGCAGGGCCAAGGGAAGATGAAGGTGCTGGAGGAAGGGGCAACCTGGCCCCTGCCCCACCTTCAGTCTGCACACCTGGGCCTGCCCTTTCCTTATCCGGACAGGGTACCTGAGACCCGCTGCTGCGAGGAGGCTGCAGGAAGGGAGCCCAGGCAGCCCGTATACTTCCTCCTTCCAGCAAAACAACTGCTTCTCTGCAACAACAAGGACCCGTGTTTCATAAGTGACACCAGAAACTTGAGGGGGAAAAGATGCCAAATTTTTTGATTTTTTTTTTTTCTCTCTCTCACTCACTTTTAGCAGCTTCAACTTCCTTAAAGACACAGCACTAGCTGGACGAGACCCAAGAAAAGATGTGGCCAGAAGGATTTTTGTGGGGGGAAGGGTGAGAAACTGAATCCCGTGGAAGGTGGGAGACTTCTAACCTCACTTTGAGCAAGAAAAAAACGCACGGTGGTGGGGGCATTCTCCAAGCTGAGACTGTGTGAGGGATTGTGTGTCCACTTGTGTGTGCATGTCTGAGTGTCGGCGTGACATCTCTGTGCAGATGAGTTTGTATGTGTGTTTGTGTGGATGTGGGTGTGAGACCATGTATGGGTGAATTTGTGTGTTTGGAAATGTTTGGGTGTGTGTATTTGTGTAGGTGTGAGGCTGAGTCTTTGTGTGTCTCTGCGTTTGTGTGGGTGTATGTGGGTCTGTTTGTATATTTGGGCGTGTGTGTGTGCATGTTTATGTGTAGAAGTGAGTGTGCATATCTGTGACTGTGTGTGTGTGTGTGTGTGTGTGTGTGGTGGGTGTGTTCCAGTGAAAAGCTGAGGCCAAAGTGTATAAAACACCCACGATGCTCCGAAGCCTCAGTAAGAAGCCAAAACGTTAGAGCTGTTTTTGTAAGAAAACACATCCTCCTGGCCCGCCCATGTCAGGCCTGCCTGCTGGCTCTGAGGCTGGGCTGTCCTGGGAGGTCCCCAGGCTCCAAGGCTCCAGCCCTGGCTCCCCACTGGGCTGGGAGGGGTGGGCGGAAGGCAGGGGTGTGACTGGGCTCCAAGCGGGTAAAAGAAAACTCCGGACAGGAACCAGCTGGGCTTCAGTTTCCAGACTGGGATTCTGAGACACTCAGGCTCACAGAGACGGTTCCTTTACCCAGAACTATCCACCTGGCAGCCAGGTAAGATTGAAGGACATCGCTCCTTTTGAAATAGTCTCTCTGTGGCCTCCCAAGTGCCTGAAACCCCACCTTAGGTGCTGCCTGTCTGGGGACGCAGTGTCGCTCCCTGGGCTCTGCTGTCCCAACACTAACAGCCTCCAGGGGGAGGATATTGTGTCCAGTTCTTCTTTTTTTTTTAATTTTATTTTTTTATATAGGAGGTTCTTATTAGTTACCCATTTTACACATATTAGTGTAGTATATATGTCAATCCCAATCTCCCAATTCATCACACCACCACCACCGCCCCCCCCACCGCTTTCCCCCCTTGGTGTCCATATGTTTGTTCTCTACATCTGTGTCTCTATTTCTGCCCTGCAAACTGGTTCATCTGTACCATTTTTCTAGATTCCACATATACGCATTAATGTACGATATTTATTTTTCTCTTTTTGACTTATTTCACTGTGTATGACGGTCTCTAACTCCATCCACGTCTCTACAAATGACCCAATTTCGTTCCTTTTTATGGCTGAGTAATATTCCATTGTATATATCTACCACATCTTCTTTATCCATTTGTCTGTCAATGGGCATTTAGGTTGCTTCCATGACCTGGCTATTGTAAATAGTGCTGCAGTGAACATTGGGGTGCATGTGTCTTTTTGAATTATGGTTTTCTCTGGGTATATGTCCAGTAATGGGATTGCTGGGTCATATGGTAATTCTATTTTTAGTTTTTAAGGAACCTCCGTACTGTTCTCCATAGTGGCTGTATCAATTTACATTCCCACCAACAGTGCAAGAGGGTTCCCTTTTCTCCACACCCTCTCCAGCATTTGTTGCTTGTAGATTTTCTGATGTGCATCCAGTTCTTGCTTCATGTGTATATATTGTATTTCTCTGACATTAATAATAGCTTTTTTTTTTAAAGCTTCCTTCTATCTGCATTGTTGGTTTCTTCAAGTTGCATTTTTTTTTTTCTGTTAGCTTACTTATTTGGAACTGTCTTTCGTATTAGAGATTTTCTCAGTTAATTCACTTGACATAAATTTATTCTCATGTGTTTAATGGGAGACCCCTCTACTAGAGAGGAAGCCTGTTCAAGGCAGACATCTTGTCTTCCCAGTTGCTAACCCCTGGCACAGAGAGGATACTCAGTAAATACCCCTTGACTCAATGAATGGGTGAGTTGGGTGGGCATCAGCTGCCGGAAATGAAAGCACTTTGGAGGTCACCTTCTCCACCCCCTCATTTTACAGATAAGAACCCTGGGCCCAGACTGGATTCCTCAGAACAGGACATTTTAAGAATATTTCGTACAATGTGGGAGACCCACACTCTGTTGGGTGAGTGAGCACGTTACCAGACTTCCTGGGGGTCCTTTCATCCCCATTCCCCATCGCTTGATGGCAGCCCAACACTAGGCTGCCCTTGGAATCCCATGCAGAACAGCCAGGGGTGGAGGCAGGGGGAACGGGGTGGTGCTATGGCAGGAGAAGCAAGAGGGACCTAGGGACCTAGGGACCTGCCCACCCGGGGAAAACTGAGTCTGCACACATTGGACACTGACAGCTCTTCCCCATCTGCCCAGATCCCGTCACCTCCTGAGGGTGCAGTGTGCCCCACCTCTACCAAGAAGGACAATAGGACAAGGGCCGTCAGGGTCCAGTGGGCCTCTACCAAGAAACATGGTGTCCTCCAAGGCGCTTCACAGTGGGCCACGCAGGGCCACTCCCTGCCGAGCCTGAGAAGCGGTGGTACAACTCCAAGGACTGGCATTATCAACTCCTAGGCAGCACCCTCGCTCTCCCTGCACCGTCATCCCCTCATCGACGGAAAGTTCTTCCTGAAAGGCCCATCCCACAGGAAATAATGCGAGCAGGCAAGGACACAAACCGGAGGTCGGCTCCCCTTCCTCTTCCCAGCCTGGAGTTCCCTGTGGACCTGGAGATGGGGGTCCTCGGTGAGTATGTGGATACCTTGACTGTCCCCAGATCACAGATGGAGGCCCAAGGGCCTAGGGCTAGAGAGCTTCTCTCAGACCCTAAAACCCCTCCACCATCCCTGGAGCCTCAGCAGCCCTGCAACGGTGGAAGGGAGAATTAGGAGGTAGGGAGCGGGAGGAGAGGAGTCAGGTCTGGGAGCCCATCCTGCCAGCCCCATCCTGGCTCCTGTGGGCCTCAGGGTAGAGTGACCAACAGTCCCAGGATGCGGGGCTTTCAGTGTTAAAATCCAGACAGCCCCAGGCCAACTGGGACAGTTGATCACCCTAGCAGGGGAGGTGGTGCTCACTTCTTCCCACAGAGTTTTTCTTCCTGCTCCCCCTTCCCCAGCCCTCCGCAGAAGCCCAGCCCTTTCTCCTCCCATTCCTCCTGCCTTCCCCTCCCACCAGGGCGGCCAATCCCTTTCCTGCTGCAGAGGCTCAGCCAGCCTGACTCCACTACCCCAAAGGGGCCTCACTCCAGCTGACCAGGGGGCCACGTCAGCTTTTCCTGGAAGGCAAAAAAAGATCCTGGAGAGAGAGAGAAAATAGAGTGAGAGGGACAGAGCCCAGCAGAGAGGGAACTGGAGAGAAACTGAGAGACTGAGAGAAGGGAGACAGAGATGGGGGAAGAGAGAAAGAAAGCAGAGAATCACCGACAGCCAGGGTTAGACCTGAAGGTAGAGAAAGGATGACACAGAGAAGGAGATGGAGAAAGAGGGTCTGCTGGGCCCTGAAATTGGCTCTGAGAAGAAGGAGACCGTTGGCGCTCAGATGTGTGGCCAGCCGTGGTTGGGGGCTGTTGCCATCATGCGGAGAGGGCAGGTTGGTCTTGATCCCAACCCCACTTTCCCTCCACACAGCTTGCTGGAATAATTGGGAGGAAGCTCAGCGGCTCCTGGCGGGACTTGGTTAAGCCTGTGGGTCTCCCAGGAGGAAGAGTCCGGCCTGGGCCATTGAGAATACAGTTTCTCTGTCCTATGTGGGAGTCAGATGAGATGGTCTGATGTCCTTCAGCCCTGAGGTTCTAGAATTTCTAATGTCTACCTTCACATGAAGAGTCTGCGTGCACTCGTGCGTTCACACACAATCATTTCTGTTTGCACGCACGTGAGCCTGTGCTGATTTTCCACATGTGCTTGTTGGTGCACGCACACTGCGGGTATGTGGGGTGGCTCGAGCGTCAGCTCGTTGTGTGGGTTCCCGAGGCTGTGGGTAGGGCCGGCAGGCCAGGCCCCATCTCCTCCCCTGCATCAGCCTCAGCCCAGAGGCCCCAGCCCAGGCAGAGCCGGCCTGGCCCCTGGCTGACCCTACCACGATGCCCTCACTCCCGTTTCCTTTCCCACCCTCCGCCTTCCTCTCCACACACCCCTCCGCTTCGCTCAGGTGTGAGGGCCTCTTGGCTCTTCTCCAGTCTCAGTTCTTCAGACCTTGGAAACCGGGAGGTGCCTCTCTGATCTGCCCCTGGCTACTTGTCTGGCCCCATCTCCACCCCGCTAACGTGTCCAGCCTCACACATCACCTGCTCCCACATCAGGGACACTGTTCTTGTTCTTTTCTCAAACTGGACTCTGTAGGGCTCACTCCCTCTAGTCTATGGAGGCTTTCAAATGCCAGCTCCCAGATAGGCCTTCCCCAACCACCTTACATAATCAGCCTTTGTCACTCTGTCCCCTCACCCTGCTTTATTTGTCCCTCTTCCTTTTTTTTTTTTTTTTTTTTTTTTTTTGCCATGCTGCTCGGCTGGCAGGATCTTAGCTCCCCGACCAGGGATTGAACCCGAGCCACGACAGTGAAATCGCTGAGTCCTAACCACTGGACCAGCGGGGAATTCCCCATCCCTCTTCCTAACACTTACCTCTGACACATCTGTGAGGGTAATTCTTGTCCATCTCCCCAGTCTGAATATGAGCTCCACGTGGGTGGGCACTTTGTTCTGTTCACTGCGATACCCCCAGTGCCTGCCAAAGGGTCAGCCACTTAGTAGGTGCTCAGTAAATAGTGTTGAATGAATGAATGAAGAAAGACCTCCAGTCTCCTAGCAGGAACCCTCTGCCCCCCGGCCTTCCTCCACCTGCCCAGGGCCTCCCCGGCCCCTCCCTTCTGTGTGGCACTGCCCTCTCTGTCACTGGACACTCTCTAGCTGGCATTTCTGGTTCCTGCCCCCTAGTACCATCCTCTCTGCCCTCTCCTGACCTTTCCCTTAGTTCGCAGGGGCCGTTTTCAGCAGCGGCACTAACTGCGGCATATTTCATTGGAATTATTTTTGTTCTTCTGCCTGCCAATCCCACAATTTCCAGAAATTCAGACCTTGGCCACACACCCAGGGCACATAGCAGATCTCTTTTCAGCCCCAGGCCTTCTCAAAGGCTAGGGGTGGGACTGGGGAGTGCTGTGAATGAGTGAGTCTTTAAATTAAGGTTCTAGACTGGGACCGGAGATATAAGGTCAGGATCCCGGTCCCTAAGTAGCTATGGTGCACAGGAACCGGCCAAGGCCACTTGTTAGGGGTCAGCTTGAAAGGCCAGGATTAGACGCGGGTGTAGATTTAGAGGGTGGGGTGGAGGTAGTTTAACACCAGGTATGAAGCAGGGTCTGGGGTCTGAAATAGTAGCAATGGTCCCCGTGCCTTGTTGGAAAGTGCAATAGAGGCAGTGGGCAGAGGACTACAGAGTAATGCAAAGAGACAAAAGGAGAAATAGGGAGACAAGGGCAGAGAGAGAAAAAGAAGAGAGAGGGGAGCAGGCAGGGAGGAGACATGAGAGAACAGGGGTGGGAAAGGAGGGGCCAGCCAGGAGGAGCGTGGAGCATCTCGCCGACAGCAGAAAGCCCTCAGGACACCCGCTTCTCATCAACAGGCCAGGTTGCAGCGAGGTTTCCATGCTGTGCTGCTCCACGCCAACCTGCAGAAAGAGGTTGCAGTCAGGGCTGCAGGCTTCTCCCAACCCTGAGAGGCTTCCTAGGGTGTACAAGTGGGGAGCACCAGCTGGAGATGGAGGGAGGAGACGAGCTCCAGCCAAGGCTGCTGACCACGGGGAGGCAGGGTCACAGGGCCATGCTGACCTCGGCCCAAGGCCACCTCTCAGGGGAAGACAAGGAGACAGGAGGCCAGTCGGCCTGGGGAGGTGGCATTGGCTGCAAAGACCTCTGGGAGAGGGCCAGGCAGGACAGAATGCTGCACAGCATGGGGTGTAGGGGTTGAGAGAAGGGTGTGTGAGCTGGGGATCAGGACGGCTTAAGGGAGGAACTGGGAACTTGAATACTTTTCATAACAAGGTAAAGAATGCAAATCATACAACAGAAAATCAAATGGACAGAGAGGCTTAATACAAAATACTACAGTCCTCTGCCTCCCACCCTTCCCTCCCCCATCCATTCCCCAGAGGCAACAACTTGGGATGGTGTCTGTTTTTAGTTCTGCTGTGGTTACACATATCAGGCCTGCCCAGAACATTTGCAGGACCTGGGGCAAGGGTACATTTGTGGGTGCACATAACATATGTCTAAATATTTAAAAGTTGTAAATCCTGCAAGCTACATAATATGTTCTATTCTCCTACCTTGACAAATGTACCTTCATAACCACTTGAAGGCCAAGTTCAACTTTAGAATTCTTGTACTCCTTGGAGTCCCAGCCTAGAACTAGACAGGCAGGCAGAGGACCCCCCGACCCGCCAACCCCCAGCCTACAGCTGTCCTATTTCTCTTCCCACCCCAGGCTCCATCCTGTATCACGAGGGGCCCTAGGCATAGGGAAGTGAACACCGCAGCCCTCACACCCAAGCTCTGTCCACATTCCCTACCTCCCTCGAACTGACTCAGGCCTAGGGGTACACACACCCTGGTGTAGTTCTGCCTGGGGAGGAGTGGTCAGGGTGAAAAGATTTACAGAGGCCCTGGAAGCAGGCTCAGGCCATTTCATTTGGGCAGAGAATTCCATGGCCCCAGCTTCAGAAGTTGGGGTGTAGGATCTAGGTGGAAAAGTCCCCTTGAAAGGCATGTCTCAGGTAGGAATGCCAGATAAAATACAGGACATCCAGTTAGACAACAATAATTTTTTAGTATAAGTGTGGCCCCAATATTACATGCGACATACTTATACTGAAAAAAAAAAAAGACCCTATTTGTTATCTGAAATTCTTCTAAACCTGGCACTGTACGCTAGAGTCAGGGCCGAGCCCTCTAAAGCACAGGGCTCAGGGCTGGGGCCCCATTGTCTGGATTGAAGTGATATTGACCTGCATAAATCTAAATTATATGCATAGAATACCTTGTCTTGATACAGAAACTTTTAGACAATATCTATGACTCTTTGCTACGCGTTGAATTGTATTCCCTCCAAAAAGATATGTTGAAGTCCCCCAGTACCTCAGAATATGACGTTTGGAAATAGGGTCTTTAAAGAGATAATCAATTTAAAATGAAGGCATTAAGGTGGGCCCTAATCCAATAAAATTGGCGTCCTTATTAAAAAAAGGGACACAGAGGGAACACCATGTAAAGACACAGGGGAGGATGGCTTGTGAAGGTGAAGGCAAATATTAGAGTGATGCATCTACAAGCCAAGAAACCCCAAAGGTTACCAGCAAACCCCAGAACCTAGGAGCCATAGAGCGGGTGCTCCCTCACAGTCTCGGAGGAACCAGCCCTGCCGACACCTTGATCTCAGACTTCCAGCCTCCAGCACTGTGAGACAGTAAACTTCTGTTGTTTAAGCCACCTGGGTTTTGGTACTTTGTTGTGACAGCCTTGGGAAAAAAATACACTGTTCTATGGAAAATCACGTTTTAACTCTCGTACACGCTCCCATTCTTCTCTCCCCCATTCCTCCTGAGTTTTGCTAGTTAAAATAGTTTTGGTTCTTCTATTGGTTACATTTGCGCTCTAAACACTACATCTTCCTTCCTACTCCATAGAGTGGAGACACCATCTAATGCCTTCCCACTATATAAAATGAGAAATTTACCACTCCTATCTCTCCTCTTCCCCTCCCCCCATTCATCTACCTCTCAACCTGTCTGTAATAGTCTTACATTTTAAAAGATGATAATATTTAAATGCTGTTTTGAAGTCATAATTATGACAGTTGCATTTTGTCCTTAGATCAGCTTTAAAGGTTAAAAAAAATTAATAAACCAATATTACTATGAGTATAGTCCACTGCTGAGTGAAGGAATATGTACCCAAGGATTATATTTCCTTCCCTTCTGATCCAGTGTCGTGATGCCCAGGCCACTCAAAGGGTGGCTAAGGATGCATCAAGGTCACATGTATTCAATTTCCTTAGGCTCCATCAACCACTCAAAGGCTTGCCATATTTTCATTTGCTTTATATTTGGGTGATGGCTGTTTTGTACAGCTTTTGATTTTCCAGGAGTTTCTAATTGCTTTCTTTATTCTTATTGTCAAAAGAATAATGTGCCTTCACCAAATTCTAAAAATGACCCAGCTTTGTATACGTCTCCTTGTGCTGACATTGCCTCATATTAAAAGCCCCTACTTTCCTTAATGACTCTCTTTATTGACATACGAGCTTCTTCTGTTTATTTTTGCTTTTCAAGCAACTGGAAGCCCTTTGAAACCCTGAAGGCTTGTCAGTTATAGATCCCAGAATGAGGCCGGGCTTGAGAGGGCATCTCATCAAACAGCCCATTGGAAGCTTCATGTTCCACCCCGATACTCCAACATAACGTTCGCTCTGGAATACCATCAATGCTGGGGAACTTTCTATTCCAAGGAGGCCCATCGCTTTGGAGAATTTTGAGGGTCCCCTTCTTGGAAGAACTCCAACGATCATTAGTGTTTTCTGGAGCCCTTTGCCCAGTCCCAGCTCAGTGACTGCCCTCAGGAAATGCCCGGTCTCGTGGTTTATCTTTGTCTTCCCCCTTCATGAAGGTCTCACATGAGAGAAACCCAACTGTCCACCTGGGCAAATGAGCTCTTCTCCCTACCACTTCCCACTGGGCACTTTAGTCTTTTAGCCCATGAGACCCAAGCAGCAAGGCTGGTTGGGGGTGGGAAGGGGGCAGAGGCGAGATGGGGGGCACCTCGATTCACCAGCTCCTCTTTAGGGTGTGTGAGCCATTAGGCTGGGGGTTACCCCAAATGCCGGGGTGGGGACATTGTACTCAGAGGCAGCAACACCTACACTTGAAACCCTATCTTTTCCAGGCCGTTCCTCTGATGATTCTAGAGAAGAATCCTCCAGTTTGGGGCTGGAAAGGGGTTTGAAAAAAATTAATTAATTATACCCCTGTTTTTAACCTTTTTTTTTTCCTACTTGAGGCAGGAATTACCAATGATTTTTGATTATTACCAAAAATCACATCTACCGTTCTGTATCTACCATGTGCCAGACACTTTATACAAACCATCTCCTTGCAACCACATGAAAGGTAGGTATTTCTATTGCCCATTCTAGAGAAGGGACCACTGAGGTTGAGGTTAAGGAATTTGTCAATGTCCCCTTGCTTAGGAAATAAGGGGACCAGAGTTCAAACCCACCTCTGTTTGGTTCTCAAGGGGCCCAACAGGCTGGATTGGTTGTGGCTTCAGCAGGAAAGGGGAGGATAAAAGACATGAAGGTGGAATTTGACCAAAATCCCAAGCCCCCAGAGGGCCAGTGAGAGGAAGGGAGCCAGGCCCAGCCTGCCCGTTGGCTTTTCTCTTGTGGATACAGAAGCTGGTGCAGAAGCTTGGATGTGAGCGCTACAGGATAAGAGCTGGGATTTATGAATTCAGCAACTGGTGCAGATGAGATAGATTAGAAAGGGGGAGAGAAGGGGGAGGGGGGTACAGGGAGAGTTGTTAGAAGGCTGTGTCAATTGCCCAGAGAAGAAGCAGTAGGAAGGGGGGAGCAGTGGAGTGGGCAGGGGTGAGAGGTGGTGAGGAAAAGACCAAATGGGCCACAAGCTGGACCTGGGGTGAGCAAAGGGGCTTTCTCTGGGCTGGCAGAGAGGGCAGTCACTGCCTCTGGGCGAGGTTCACAAAGGGATGGTGAGAGGCAGCAACTTAACCAGTCCAGAGACCCTCATTCGTTCATTCCACTGTATGTCTTGGGCTCCTGTGATAAGGCAGCAGCGAGCCAGGTTCTGGGGATAGAGAGCAGGGGACGAGGTTGACAGCAGGCTGCCTTCATGGAGCTTATGGATGCCTGAGAGCGAACTTTCTGAGCAAGAGTTCTCCGCTCCCCTCCCCCATTCCTTCTTTTCTCTTTGAGAATTTTCAGGGCTGCGGGTGTGAGCTTCTGGGGGAAGGGAGAGTCTGGCTGATCCCCCTTCCTGCTCTTCCCCAACCACAAGCTGACTCTTTACCCAAAATATGCTCCAAGTCACGTACATTCCCCAGGGCCCTTTCCACACCTGTCCCATTCTCCAGTTTCACTGGGGGACTTTTCTTTATGTTTTCTTTTTGTCTCAGTTCCATTCGAGGCAGTTGTGAATGTCCATCAAAATGACTGCTGTAGAATGTTAAAGTAACGAAGTAGCACTATTCATCTATCAAAATGGCTGAAAAAGGAAATTTTTTTAAAACTCTAAAATTATCAGGTGCTAGCTGGGATACAGAGCAACTCAGACGTTTCTGGGGGAATGCAAAACGGTACAGCCACTTTGGAAAACAATATGGGAGTTTGTATTTACTGTACAACCTATCAATTCTACTCTTAGGGTTACTCAAGAAAAATAAAAATATATGTTCATACAAAAACCTGCACACATATTTTTAAAATAGCATCATTCATAATCACCCCAAACTGAAACAACACGAATGTCCATCAGCTAGTGAATGAATTAAAAGAAACATCAGGGGTATATCCATAATATGGAGTACTTCCAAGCAATAAAAAGGATTGAACAACTGATACACAAACATGGATGAATCTCAGAAGGATTATGCTGAATGACAAACAGGATGACCAACTTTTTTTTTTTTTTTAATTAATTAATTTATTTATTTATGGCTGTGTTGGGTCTTCGTTTCTGCGCGAGGGCTTTCTCTAGTTGCGGCAAGTGGGGGCCACTCTTCATCGCGGTGCGCGGGCCTCTCACTATCGCGGCCTCTCTTGTTGCGGAGCACAGGCTCCAGACGTGCAGGCTCAGCAATTGTGGCTCACGGGCCCAGCTGCTCCGCGGCATGTGGGATCTTCCCAGACCAGGGCTCGAACCCGTGTCCCCTGCATTGGCAGGCAGATTCTCAACCACTGCGCCACCAGGGAAGCCCCCAACTTTTTAGAAAGACAATCCAAGACAGCTATGCCATGCCAGACCAAAAAAAGAAAAAAAAATTCATAATAATATAATATGTAATAAATAATTAGACACAGATGAGCTATTACTTTTTAAATTTTACTATACAAATATAAAAATAGGTGCTTATTTGAAATTATGTATCATTCTGTATTGTTTACTTTCTGCCACATAAATGCTATTTAAACAAAACAATTAATAACAGCAATTAGTGGTAATTAATAGTAGAACTAATTGACATATGTATGAGAAAAAAATAATATTTTCATACTCTTTCTATCCTCTGATACAGCAATTTATTTTAACTTTTAAACTCTATTATATATTAAAATTTTACACACTAGGGACTTCCCTGGTGGTGCAGTGGTTAAGAATCCATCTGCCAATGCAGGGGATACGGGTTTGAGCCCTGGTCCCAGAAGATCCCACATGCCGCGGAGCAACTAAGCCTGTGCGCCACAACTACTGAGCCTGTGCTCTAGAGTCCGCGAGCCACAACTGCTGAAACCCGCGCGCCTAGAGCCCATGCTCCGCAACAAGAGAAGCCACCGCGATGAGAAGCCCGTGCTCCGCAACTAGAGAGTACCCTGCGCGCAGCCACGAAGACCCAACGCAGCAAAAATAAATAAATTTATTTTAAAAAGTTTTATAGATTAATTATTGATATTCTTAAGATACATACATGTAACACTTCTAAAAAGGAATATATAAATATAATAGTATCGGTTAAACAGATATTACCTATATTTAATAAAAAGTAATGACATATTTCCTTCTGTCCCATGCTATGGTGGCATATTTTTACTCTTTCAGCTTTCTTTTCCAGTCACACCTCTTTGAATTGCCTGCAGCCTTTATGACATAATTCTTTTCCTTTATGTAGCGGTAAAATGGAATAGAGACAAATGTACACTTTGACCTGCAGCTCTGCTTTTATCAAGCCCGCACTACACTGGTTCCTAGTGTCAGCTCAATGTGATGACATCGTGCTAGACAGCCTCTCAGGAAAAGTGTTTGAGACTGGAATACTTAGGATTTAACTTATTAGCATCAGCAGATTTTTCGACTTGTAGGAATTAATCTCCATCTCTCTAAAACTGCCCATCCTCTTTGTATGTACAGGCTCGTTTTAGGAGACTAGCTGTTTGTCAGTCAGGTCCTTTGTGTCCATAAGTTCCTCCTATAAGCTCTCCATGTCTAAAATGTCCATCATTTTAAAACATCTTGAAGCACATCAAATGTCATTGCAAGTTAAACCTCTTTTCTCAGGAAAAATGGTTTTAAAGCACAGAGGCAATTTGAACTTGTGAAATTGAACTTGGATTTCAAATAAGTGACAGCAAAGGAATCGAGAAAGTCCTCTTCAACTTGGCTGTCCTTTACTGATGATAATTTTTTTAGTTCGGAAGCAGTCTTACTTCCAAGAAGTGAGTCATTTTTTTCACTGGATGAGTTTTTGTCCCACCTATACCTGAATGGAACTAGTCAGGTGCCCTCAGTTCATCCTTTTCTGCAGCCTCTTCAAAGATCATCAAACAATTTTGGAGAAATGGCATATAGATTTCCATTTCACAGTAACGCCTTTCTCCACTCTCATCCTCAATGTTTTTTTTTTTTTTTTTTGGCCAAGCCAAGCGGCTTATGGGATCTCAGTTCCCTGACCAGGGATTGAACCTGGGCCATGGCAGTGAAAGCCCGGAATCCTAACCACTAGGCCACCAGGGAACTCCCTCTCAATGTACTTCTAAGTTAGAGAAGGACATCCTTCTGGTCCCACACTTGGAAAATATTATTTTACAGCAAGCCAATGTTTTAACGTCTATTCTATAAGACATCTTGTAAGCATATGTCTAAGGAGGCTATCTTCTTCTGCTTCTATAAATTAAAAATTTCATTAAGTGCTTCTTCATGCTTTCAGGACATGGAAAACTGACCTAAAATTTCATTATGAAAATCTCATTATCATAGGTAAGCAAATCAGATCTCTTTTTAGCAGTGTTATGTAAAAGGCGTGCAGGACATTTAGCTGGTAAGATTTAAAAATTTTTCTTTGGTGAGAAATTTTTCTTTGGTGAGAAATTTTTCTTTGGTTCATAGACTGAATGGAATTTTCCAACATTTACATTTGCACTGTTTGCCAATATGCAGACAGATGAGCAAAGTTACCATTTGGATAAGATAACAATCTTTTGTTTCATATAATCTGTGATTTCTCTAAGATCTTCAGAGAAATCAGGAAAACAGTTTAAAACTCTATCTTTCAACTCAAAATACCTTGGAGCTTGGGAGAACCTGTTTTGGTTGATACGTTCAGCACGCTGCTTAATACGCTACAGAATGTATGCTTGTTGGAACAGCTTACAGAATCAGTTCTGCCCTGCAAAGGGCCGACACATCTGTTAAGCAAAATTTCCCCATTTATTTCTCCAAAGGACATTTTTGTCACAACCTCTGAATCAGGAAATGTAACTTTACTTAGTTTCACAAGGCAGTTGAGAAAACAATACAATCATCAGAGTTCATTAGTGTGATGTGCCCAGTCTAATTCAGTGGCTGCTGTGTTCACTTGAGCATTAGTGTCTTTTGGGAGATGAAAAATTTTGATTGATTTAGAAGTACCTGTCTCATCCCAGACTTGTAAAGAGATCCCTCCCTCCCCAGCCAGGCTGCTGCACTCAGCCTGTAAGGCACTCCCCATTGCAAGGACCACAGAACATCATCTCTTGGAACAAAACAAGAGTGTGTCATCTCCCCAGACTAGAGCTGGGTTTCAGGGTGACTTTTCTAGACTGATGCGCAGCTGGTCAACTGTGTAGCTGGAAAGGTAGGAGGTGATGCTGTAATCAGTGTAGCTGCTTCTGGGCCTTGCACATGACTGAGAGAAGAGGGGGAGCGTTCAGCAATGTGAGCGATGGAAGGATTTCACTAACATAATATCCGCAATTCTCTGCATGGGGGAGGTGGGCGGGGAGAGTGAGCAGATGCAGCTGCTGGAATGCAGCCCACATTCATGGAAGAGGGAGCACGTTGGGTGCACAGATCAGTTGCACCTTTGTCATCAGTTACCCGTGGGCAGGCCTCTCTCTGCTCCATTCAGCTGCTCCTCCCCTACTCTCCCACTGGGGAACAAGAATATGCTCTGTCAGAGTGGGTTGGACCAGGCAGAGGTCAGCTGTTTGGAAACAGGCTAGGCCACCAGACTACAGGTTAGCTACAAGTGAGGTCAGTGGGAGGAGAAAAGTAAGCCCCAGCCTGTGGCCTGATCACAGAGAGCCCACACCAGGTGACGGGGAAATATCGCTTGCCGTTAATAATTACATTGTCTCTAGCTGTTCTAGGGACAGCTCAGAGAAAGAATAATCAGCTAAAATGGATTTAAATGATTTTTTTCATTTAAATCATTTCATTTAAATCAAGTAAAGGGGAGAGAAAAATCCATCAAAATTAACATCAGAGCATAAAAATGCATGGAGATGGGTGTTCGCAAAACCTCTCCGTGGGGAAAACCAGTGATTGGGGATGCTTAGTGACTAGGGGCATTCATGTGTGCCCAAATTGCTTTGGACAAATCTACTTTTTTCGCCACAGCGGAATGCTGGTTCAGTTAGACAATGTCGTTTTTCCATGCCTCTCAGAGTTACAGACACCAAGGAGCTGGTAGAGATGTGGGATTTGTCAGAGGATGGATATGGGATCCAGAAATAGTCCAGAGCCAGTCAAGAGTGATGAAAAGATAAACAAGGCCTGACAAAGCCACCAAGGGAATGGGGACTCGCCTTAGCAGCAGCTCTGGGGGAAGGGTGAACAGATTTTAGCCCACGGGGCTTTGTCAAGAGCAGCTGAGATTAACAGACCAGCTTCCTGCCTCAGTCACTAGGTTGGGCCACGCTGCTCCTGAAACACATATATGCATCTAGTTGCAAGAAGCTGGAGATGGTAAACATGGAGAAAGCAAGGCAAAGGTGACAGGGAACTCAAGTAAGTGGCAAAAATGTTTGCATCTCTAGCTATTGTTTTGGCTTTACGTGAGACTGTCATCATTAACCGTGTGACTCCACTATTGTCACCCGGTCACTGTCTCCCGCAGGAGCAAGGACTTTAGAGATTTTCTTCCAAACGATGTAGCTCTTTTAAGTAACAAAATTTCCCACTCTGTGACTACGCATAATTCCAAGGTAGAGGATGTGTTTCCAGATCTCTGGTAGCTACAGCTGTGAACGGGCAGAATCTAGCTTCCACGGCAAAGAGGGACGAGGGACCAGGCACCAGGTCTCCCAGCCTCCTTCTCTGTCTCCTGAGTTGAGCAACTGTTTGTTCATTTATTCATTCATTCATTCATCCATTCAGGAAACACATATTTAGTACATCATGTTTCAAGAGCAGTCTAAGTTCTTGGAAAGAAAAGTAAGGGGACTATTCCTTCTGCCCTTAAGGAGTATACCTTCCAGGTTTCTGGTGTTATCCAGGTTTTTAGTCTCAGCAAATGATGTCTATATCTTGTCAAATAAACACAAATCCATGGGCTTCTCCAGTGGCACAGTGGTTAAGAATCTGCCTGCCAATGCAGGCAACACAGGTTCGAGTCCTGGTCAAGGAAGATCCCACATGCTGAGGAGCAACTAAGCCCATGCTCCACAAATACTGAGCCCACATGCCACAGCTACTGAAGCCCGCGCGCCTAGAGCCCGTGCTCCGCAACAAGAGAAGCACCGCAATGAGAAGCCCACGCACCGCAATGAAGAGTAGCCCCCGCTCACTGCAACTAGAGAAAAGCCCGTGCGCAGCAACGAAGACCCAACGCAGCCAAAAATAAAATAAATAAATTTATTAAACAATAAATAAATAAATAAATAAATAAAATATGTAGTTTAAAAAACACACACACACAGACACAAATCCAGACTTAGGTAAGAGACTTAGAGACTTTAATTAGAAAGACTATTGCAATAGGGAGAACACTCGCATCTCAGAAATCTGCAAACGTCTTAAAATCAAACAGAAAAAGGGTTTTCTTTTATAGGGTAGAGGAGAGGCAAGTATAGATAAGCAGAATCTTTGGAGGGAAAGCTGAACATGCGAGGGGAAATACCAGTGAGGTTTGGCAGGGAAAGTGTTCCGTTGTGGTCGGGCAATTCTCAGGAGAGGCTGATGGTAGGGGGCATATCCCAGTGTTTTTGTGCTTGCTCAAGCTTGGGGGAAAGCAGGGTTCAGGGGCCTGGAGTGAAGAGAGAAGCCTGCCTAAAGTGTGGTCAAGGTAAAGCAGAGGTTAACCCAGAGGCAGTTGTGGACCCTTGGCCCATCTGCTGACACTTTTGATAAGTGTCGGGTGGGTGGCCGAAGTCCAAGACAAGTGCTGATGAGCTGCCCTCCTGCCATTTTCCAATAACCATCCACTCACACACCCACACACGGACAGACCCATAGGGCTCCTATCCTGTGGTGATTTTGATTGCTTTACTCTATGTTTTATATTTTTCTAGGCCACAAGCAGTAACTTTGCTTTCAATGGGTAAAATTCAACCTAGTTATCCCCAAAGCACACCCTATAGCCAAAGAAAATGAGGAAACAGGTTCAGATATATTCTTCTGTCTCCTGGATAGAAAAGTCAGAAGAATGAGAATAGAATTTGTAACTTTCAAATCATGAGAAGAAAAATAAAATAAATAAAACGACCAATCTAACAAAATTCAAGAAATAAGGAGGGGAAAAAGGCAAAAAAACCCCCAAAACATGGTAGAGAGAAAACTCAAAATAAGGTATTAGGAAGAGATATGAACATATCATTAAGTACAATAAATTATGAACAATTTGTCATCAAAGAAAAGAAAGGTGTTCAATCTGGATTTTGAAAATCCAGTTACATGTAATTGTGTGATTTACAAGTGTTCAGTTATCTATTGCTCCATGACAAACCACTCCAAAACTTAGTGGTTAAAGACAAAAATGCTTCTCACAATCTTGTGGGTTGGCGATCTGGGCAGTTCTGCTGGTCTTGCCTGGGATCACTCATGCGGCTGCTGCCAGAGGACAGCTCGACTGGCGCTGGAGAGTCTGGGATGTCTTCAGTCCCTGCGTGGCGGTTGGTAATGGCTGTCGGCTGGGGCTCCTCAGTTCTCTTCTGCGTGGCCTCTCATCCTGCTGGAGGTTGGGTGGGGCTTCTTCACAGCATGATGATCATGGGGTTCCCGGGGGGGGAAAGAGGGAGCTGCAAGGCCTCTTAAGACCCAATCTCAGAAATCACAGGTCACTTCTGCCACATTCTATTGGTCAAAGCAGTCACAAGTCCAGCTCATGCTGGTTGGTGTTAGGAGTGACTGCAGAAATATCTGGGATCAGATTAAGAGTGTATTGAGCTGGGGATACATTTAGTTTGGGTTCAGTGACATATATATGTTTATGTGGTTTTCAGTCACTTCCTTATGCAATTGTGATTGCTCACATCTGATTGTAAAAATGATGTTTGGGAATACTCCCATCACCCACTGGGCCGACTTACCTGGCACCGTGACTGGAGGGTGCAAGGCCAAACATTTTATCATGATATGAATCTGTTCTACAGCATCTGGCAATTACATATGTGGGCAGAAGAGAAAAAACAAGGTTTGAGAGGTATGGAGCCAAAAGCTGGTCTGTGGAAAATTCTTCCCATCATCGGACTTATAAAATTGTGAGAAGAGAGTTCAGTTCTCACTGAAGCTTGGTCAATGCCAATGGTCAGTGTTGTCAGGAATATATTCAGTATTGCAAAATAGACCAATACCTTCCAAGTACTAAGGGAAAATCATCTCAAACTTAGAATACCATACCCAGCCAAATTATTGATTAAATGTCAGGGCACATTTCTTTTTTCTTTTTGAGTGGGAATCACATGAGATGGAATTTATCAGAGTCCCTGTGTCTGTGGAGCACAAAACTACAATAGTATTATAAATGTCAGGTCCACTCATGTGAGGTCGTGTGTTTTATGAATCTCAACTAGAAATAATAGAAAATGAATTTTGATCAAACGTGCTACAGGAAAGACTGAAGTACCTTTTTATTCTCTCAATGGGAAATATAAAATGTTACAAAATCATTACCACTATGAAGCACTGGTGGCTTTGGAATGTGTGGACTTGGCCAGGCTGAACTGTTCCCCAGAATTCCCTTTCTTATATGTCTCCATTTAGGGTGACCACAAGAGACATTTTGGAGGGAGAGTTAGAGAGCAGGAGGGAAGCAGAAGCTACTTTGTAGCTCACACACATTGCTGCTTTCCAGCTGGCTCACCTCCTTGGTGTGGGGCAGCAGCCGGGAAGGCAACTGCTCCCCCTTCCCCTAGATCCTCTTCAGCCTCTCCAACTCCTGAGTCAGCTGTGTTTTTAGCTCTGCGAGGTACAGTACCAGCTTCCCCCACAGGACATCCACACCATCAAGGGTGGAGACAATTCCAGTCTGTCCTTGTGGGTCCCAGCTTATGCTCTTGGGTGCCAGTTGTCCTTGCTCTCCCCGTTTACATCCAACTTCCTTTCCACCCTGCCTGTCCTGCAAATTTCAAGCTCCAGCTGCAGATGCAAAGGCAACAGTCATGTAAAGCATGTTTAACCAACTCCCCCAGTGTGCAAGGTCAAAGCCCTGTAACAGATCCATAGATAGATAGATAGATAAGATACATATATGGACAGTTAGATGATAGGTGGATGGATAGATAGACAAAAGATACATAGATGGATAGATAAATAGATGATAGATGGATAGATAGATAGAAATTTTTCCTTCTAGTGAGATTGACTTCTGATTGAATCTCAACTAATGCAGAAGCCATCAGAGACACAACTAAAATTTCAGGAGGAAAATTATTATAGAGGTATGTCATAGAGTTTAATGTTAGACTAATTTCTTGGATTTTGTGATGTTTGTGGTATTTGTTACCATTTTCAAAAATGCAATTTGTTGTGATTTCTTTTCTCACTCTAAGTATTTTGTCATATTTAATTTTGTATAATTATATATCTTAGGCCCCACGAAACCAGGATCCTTTCCTGCTTCTCTAGAGAATGTGCTCCATCAAAAAGAGGGAATAAACCAAAAAGAAGAAGACAGAGGATCCAGGAAACAGGAGGTCCGACATCAGACAGGGCAAATTGGAGGATGATGGTGCAGGGAAGTGCCAGGATGGCAACTGTGCAGCAGGCCTAGGGAGCAAGCAGCCTGGATGGGAGCAGGAGGAAGGAGGGCTTCAGGGGAGTGTCTCCAAGAAAAGAAAAGAAACTGACCAAATATCTCACTCTTAAGAATATACTGAGAGAAAATGTATATTTCTGCAATAAGTTTTAGGGTACAGTAATAGAAATAAAGAAAATAAACAAATGGGAAAAAAAAAAACAACAAAAAAACCTATGATGGACTTCCCTGATGGCTCAGTGGTTAAGAATCCGCCTGCCAATGCAGGGGACAGAAGTTCGATCCCTGGTCCAGGAAGATTCCACATGCTGCAGAGCAACTAAGCCAGTGCGCCACAACTACTGAGCCTGCACTCTAGAGCCCACGACCCACAACTACTGAGCCCATGTGCCGCAACTACTGAAGCCCAAGCTCTCTAGGGTCCACATGCCGCAACTACTGAGCCTGCGTGCTGCAACTACTGAAGCCCGCGCGCCTAGAGCCCATGCTCCGCAACAAGAGAAGCCACTGCAATGAGAAGCCCACGCACCGCAACGAAGAGTAGCCTCTGCTCACTGCAACTAGAGAAAGCCCGCGCGCAGCAACGAAGACCCAACACAGCCAAAAAAAAAAAAAAAAACAACAACAGCGAAGGTAATGATCAGCTCCAGGGAGAACAAAAGCTTCTACAAGAAAAGAAATATAAGCATAATTAATTACATAAACCAGCTGTGAATAATGTTTGGGTAATTATCATAATTGTAAACACTGAACGTTGATTTAGGCAAAAAATATAATTTAATCATATTGGAAGGATAGAGGGAGGGGGGTGAGAGAAAGAGAGTTTGTGAGAGAGCTAATTCTTCAACTTCCATAGACAGTCGATAAGTAATATACAAAATTGAAAAAATAACACAAAAGCATGTTTTTTTTTTTTAATATGGTGGGAAATATTGGAAAAAGTAGCTGAAAAAGTTGAAAGTTTTTGCCTTAGGGAACTGAAATCAGGACTATTTTTTCATTATAAGCCTTAGAGAATTATTTCATTAAAAATAAATTTTAATAATAGAAAAAGATACATTAGGTGTATACTTTTTTAAAAGCAGGAGTTGTGTTATTAACATCAGAAAAAAATAAAATTCAAAGCAACCCGCATTAAAAAAAACAAGGAAACTATTTTATATTAATAGATGGTAATAGTCCACCAAGAAGATATAATGGGCATAAACATGTATGCATCTACTAATACAGCTTTGACAGAAGTATAAGGAGCAAACAAATCTACAATCAAAGTGGGAGATTTCTAACCATCTCTCAGGAGATTAGATCAGATAAAAAATAAGTAAGGCTATGAATGTTTTGATGATAAGTAGCTTGATGTAAAAAGTTACCTAAAATATTTTACCCAGTAATTGGAAAGTACATATTTTCTTCAAGAACACATTGTTTTCCCCCAAAATTAAAGATTTTTAGGCCACAAAAGAAATCAATAAAATTCACAAAACAGAAATCATACATGACACCTTCACAAACCACATATAATAAAATTAGTTGTTGTTTTTTTTAAAGAATAGCCAAAAGAAACAATAGCAACAACCACCACAAAACCATCTACTTGAGAAATTTAAAATACAATTAGGAAAACTCTTGAGTTAAAGAGGAAATTCAAACTGTAATTACAAACTTTTTTTTACCTTGGTCAAATATATACATAACATAAAATTCAACCACTTTTAAGTGTACAATTCAGTGGCATTAATTTCATTCATACTGTTATGCAACCATCACCACTATCCATCTCCAGAAGTTTTTCCATAATCCCATACTGAAACACAGACTTTTTATAAGAATAAAAACATGACATAGAAAACTTGTGGAATCTTTCTGAAACAATATGCAGAGGATTTATAACCTTCAATAAATTTATTCAAAAGCAAAAAGTTTTCAAAAATTAAGCTTCAACTCAAGGAGCTAGAAAAAACGTAAACCCAAGGAAAGTGAAAATTGGTAAAAAGAAAAATCAGAAATCAATGAACTAGACAAAAAAAGTAGTAGAGTTGATCAGCAAAAACAAAAGCTGGTTTTGTTTGTTTGTTTGTTTTAAGCCCACAGCTTGGGAATCTAATTTAAAAAAGGAGACATAAATAAACAACATTAGGAGCAATAATGAGGACTTGATCATGTGGATAAATAAATACAAGAATTGGCTATAAAAACAACATTAACATATCACAGACAAAATCCCAAGGAATCTACAAAAAATTCTTAGAATAATAACTGAGTTCAACAAGGCTGCAGAATGTAAGACTGACACACACAAATCATCACATTTTTATATGCTAATAATGAACATGTGCAAGCCGAAATTAAAAACACAGTACCTTTAATGATCACCCCAAAGAAAATGAAGTACTTATGTATACACTTAGTAAAATATGTACAGAATCTGCACGCTGAAAATTACAAAATGCTCATGAAAGAAATTAAAGACAACTGAAACAAATGGAGAGACATATCATGTTCATGGATTAAAAGACTCGACATAGTAAAGATGTCCATAAGTTTAATACAATTCCTATAAAAATCCCAGTAAGTTTTTTTTTTTTTTAAACATAGACAAGCCTATTCTAAAAATGTTAGGGAAAGGAACAGCCCCTAGAATCATGACAAGGAAAAGTAAAATGGAAAAAATCATTCTACTTGACACTAAGTACGACTGTCTAGCTACAATAATTCATAGAGTATGGTATCAGTCAGTGGAGGGATAGATACATAGATCAATGGAAGAGAATAGAGAACCCAGAAATAGACCCATTCCAATATGCCCAACTGATTAACAAAGGTGCAAAAGCAGTTCACTGGAGGAAGGATAGCCTTCTCAACAAATGGTGTTGGAGCAATTGGATATTCACAGGCAATGGGCTCTCTGCCTAAACCTCCCACTTTATACAAAAATTAACTTAAAATGAATCATAGATGTAAATTTAAAACCTATAACTAGAAAACTTTGGGGAAAAAAATAAAAGAAAATCTTCAGGATCTAAGGCTTGGCAAAGAGTTCTTCAACTTGACAGCAAAAACACGATTCATAAAAGGAAAAATTGCTAAATTTGACCTCCTCAGAATTAAAAATATTTGTTATATGAAAAACTCTGTTAAGAGGATAAAAAGAAAAACTACAGTGTGGGAGAAAATATTTGCAAGCCATATATCCAACAGAGGACTAGTATATGAAATATACAAAGAGCTTTCAAAATTCAACAGTAAAAAAACCCAAAAAATCTAATTAGAAAATGGGCAAAAGACATGAACAGACACTTAGCTGAGAAGGATATGTAGATGGCACATAAACACATGAAAAGATGTTCAACATCATTCGCTACCAGGGAACTGCAAATTAAAACCATACAATGAGGGCTTCCCTGGTGGCGCAGTGGTTGAGAATCTGCCTGCCAATGCAGGGCACACGGGTTCGAGCCCTGGTCTGGGAAGATCCCACATGCCGCGGAGCAACTAGGCCCCTGAGCCACAACTACTGAGCCTGCGCGTCTGGATCCTGTGCTCCGCAACAAGAGAGGCCGCGATAGTGAGAAGCCCGCGCACCGCGACGAAGAGTGGCCTCCACTTGCCACAACTAGAGAAAGCCCTCGCACAGAAACAAAGACCCAACACAGCCATAAAATAAATAAATAAATAAATATTTTAAAAAACAAAAAAAAAAAACCATACAATGAGATATCACCACACACATATCAGAATGACTAAAATAAAAAATAGTGAAGGCACCAAATCCTTGTGAGGATGCAGAAAAACTGCATCACTCATTGCAGTAGGAAGAATAATGGCCCTCCAAAGACATATATGCCCTAATCCCTAGAACCTGTGCATACGTTAGGTTACATGGCAAAGGGGAACTAAGGTTGCAGATGGAATTAAAATAATCAGCTGACTTTAAAATGCGGAGATCATCCTGGATTATCTGGGTGGATTCAATGTGATCACAAGGATCCTTAAAAGTAGAAGGACACAGAAAAGAGACACAGAGATATGATGACAGAAGTAGGATCAGAGAGTCTAGAAAAACACACACATATATGTATGTGGTCACCTAACCAATGACAAAGGTGCCAAGGCCTTATACTGAGGGGAAGATCATCTTTTCAATAAAAGATGTAGAGTCAACTGGCTATCCACATAGAAAAATATGAATCTGGACCTCACCTTACTCCATACATAAAAATAACTTCCAGATGGCTTGTAGATCTAAATGTAAAAGGCAAAAAATAATGCTTTTAGAAGAAAACATAGGAGAATATTTTCATGATCTTGGGATGTGCAAAGATTTTTTAAACATGGTCCAAAAAAGTTCTAATCATATAGAAAAAAAATCAATAAATTGGAATACATTAAAATTAAGAACAGCTTTTCATTAAAAAAAAAAAAACACATGAAAAGAGTGAAAAGAGAAGCCATAAAGAGGGAGAAGACATTTTAAATACAAAGGATTCCTATCCAGAATATATAAAGAACTCAAGGAATCAATAAGAAAAGGATAGACAACCCAATAGAAGAATGAGTAAAAGACACTTTACATAAGAGGATATCCAAATGGATAATAAATAAGTGTTCAACTTATGAATCGTCAGCGAAATGCCAATTATAACCACAGTGCAATGCTGCTATACATCTAACAGAACATCTAAAACCCAAAGCAGACAGCTCTGAGTGTTGATGAGGACTCACTGCTGGTGCAAGTGTCAGTTGGTACATACTGAAAAACTGTTTGGCAGTATCCACCAAAGCTAAGCATATGCACACTGTATTGACTTACAATTCTTTTTTTTTTTTTTTTTAAGGAAGTATTCCCTCTGCTTTTTCTTTTTTTTTTTTAATTGGAGTGTAATTATTTACAATGTTGTGTTAGTTTCTGCTGTACAACGAAGTGAATCAGCTATATGTATACATATATCCCCTCCCTCTTGGACCTCCCTCCCTCCCCATCCCACCCATCTACGTCGTCACAGAGCAGCAAACTGAGCTTCCTGTGCTATATAGCAGGTTCCCACTAGCTATCTATTTTACACATGGTAGTGTATAGATGTCAATCCTAATCTCCCATTCTCCCACCTTCCCCTTCCCCCCTTTCCCATGTCCACATGTCTGTTCTGTATGTTCCTATTCCTGCCCTGCAAACAGGTTCATCTGTCCCGTTTTTCTAGATTCCATATATATGCGCTAATATACGATATTTATCTCTTTCTTTGCCTTGCAATTCTGCTCCTATAAAAATGTACAAATTCTCCAAAGATATATACAGGAATGTTTATAACAGCACTATTTCTTTTGTTTTCTTTCTTTCTTTTTCTTTTTTTTTCTTACAAAACTAAACAAACTCTCAAAAAGTTTATTCATATTAATTTCTTTTAATATAATTTTTATTTTATATTGGAGTACAGTTGATTTACAACATTCTGTCAGTTTCAGGTGTACAGCAAAGTGATTCAGTTATATATATATACATATATCCATTCTTTTTTAGATTCTTTTCCCATATAGGTTATTATAGAATATTAAGTAGAGTTCCCTGTGCTATACAGTAGGTCTTTGTTGATTATCTATTTTATATATAGTAGTGTGTATATATAACAGCATTATTTCTAATAGCCCTAAGCTGTTGCATAAATGTTCATCAACAGTAGTACAAATAAATGAATTGTGGTATATTCACATGATGGAATACTATACAACAGTGAGAATGAATATATGCAATTATGTGGATGAATCAATCTCACAGACACTATAAATACAGGCAAAACTAATCTATGATGTTAGAAGTTAGGATAGAGGGGGAAGGGAAGTGACTGGAAGAGAGCATGGGGAGGCTGCTAGGTGCTAATAATTTTCCTTTTGTTGATGTGAGTGCTGGTATACATGCTTTCTCTTTGTGAAAATACATTTCTGTATGCATGTTATACTTCAATAAAAATCTAACTGAAAAAGAATACATCTTCTGACATGCCTCAGAAATACACAATGTGGGCTTCCCTGGTGGCGCAGTGGTTGAGAATCTGCCTGCCAATGCAGGAGACACGGGTTCGAGCCCTGGTCTGGGAAGATCCCACATGCCGCGGAGCAACTGAGCCCATGAGCCACAACCACTGAGCCTGCGCGTCTGGAGCCTGTGCTCCGCAACAGGAGAGGCCGCGACAGTGAGAGGCCCGCACCGCGATGAAGAGTGGCCCCCGCTCGTCGCAACTAGAGAAAGCCCTTGCACAGAAACGAAGACCGAAGACCCAACACAGCCAAAAATAAATATAAATAAATAAATAAATTTATTTTTTTTAAAAATGTAGGTTTCTTAAAAAAAAAAACACACAATGTGAAATGAGCAAAATACAAGGAAAAATACATAAATCCACAATCATAGAAGGAGATTTTAATACATCTTTCTCAGAAATTAATAAGACAAGCAAACCAAAAAACTGGTGAGGAAATAGAAGATGTAACCATAAAATTAAAAAACTTGATCTAATGAACATATAATCATGAACCCAACAATTCAATAGTAAACATTCTTTTCAAATATATATAAACATTTACAAAAATTAACTACATACTATTCCTCAGAGCAAGTTTTAATAATCAAATAACCAACATCATACAGTCCTTATTCTCTGAATATAATAGAACTATTAGCATCAAAAACAAAAGTGGTGGGGAAAAATACATACATTTGGAAATTTAAAAGCACAGGTCTAAATAATTCATGAGTCAAAGAACAAATCTCATGGAAATAAAATATTTAAAACTAAATGACAATGCAAACACTCTATCAAAAATTGGGAGATGTTGTTAAAGTGGCACTTAGGGGGTCATTAATAGCTATAAATGCATATATTGAAATGAACAATTAAAATATATTAAAATGGGGGCTTCCCTGGTGGTGCAGTGGTTGAGAATCCGCCTGCCAATGCAGGGGACACGGGTTTGAGACCTGGTCTGGGAGGATCCCACATGCCGCGGAGCAACTGGGCCCGTGAGCCACAACTACTGAGCCTGCGCGTCTGGATCCTGTGCTCCGCAACAAGAGAGGCTGCGATAGTGAGAGGCCTGCGCACCGCGATGAAGAGTAGCCGCCGCTCGCCGCAACTAGAGAAAGCCCTCGCACAGAAACGAAGACCCAACACAGCCAAAAATAAATAAATAAATAAATAAATAAATAAATAAATAAATAAATAAATAAATAAAAAATATATATATTAAAATGAAGAAAGTTTAAAAATTAATGAATTAAGAACGGAACTCAAAATGTAAACACCGAGAGTTGTATTGGTCTGATTCAGGGAGAGCCTGTGCCACGGGTCCCTGCAGCGCTGCTCAGAGAGAAAAGTATGTCGTTGGTACCAACAGGATCCTGGGCAGCCTCACAAAAGAGTTCCGTGCTCCACTGTGGTGTGAAAGCAGCAAAAGACCTTTGTGTGAGGCCCCAGTGGAAGCTGAGTCCTGCCTGCAGACCTCCCAGACTTCACCCTAGCAAGCACCACCATCAATCAGGCTGGCCCCGGGCCACAGGCTAGCTCCCTCTCCTGGGAGCACCTCTGCGCTGAGACTGTGCTTGGTCCCCTGTCTGACTTGCCCCAGGTGACATTTGTTCTTACAAAACCCTGGGACCACAGTAGCTCAAGATGGAGGGGAGTAGAGCCCTAGACCCCTGGTGGGGTGTGGATAGTGGAGGTAACACCCTTCACATGCACGGGGGGAAACTGAACTGAACCAGATGGAAGCTCCCTGAGCTGGGGTTGTGTTAACGACACTGCTTATATGTCCATACAGGTACATACATGTTTACAAATACATGCAAAAAAGGTCTGAAAAGATACATGCTACCGCAGTAAGAGTGGTTATCACTGGGGAGAGCTCTGAGATTGTGGGTAGTGGTCAAGGGGTTTCAGTTAATCAGCATTTAATTTAGGGCAAGAATGCATTCATATGTCACTTAATTTGTCACTTAAATTTCATAAAAATTCTTTCAGAATGAGACTGGATGGTTTTCGTTGGATGGGGTACTATAAATAATGCTATTTTTCCATATACTTCTGTATTTTTCAATTTTCTATTGAAACACTACCAATAGAACTTTCTGTGATGATGGAAATGTTCTATCTGTCTGCTGTCCAATATACAGTAGCTGCTAGCAATGTGTGGCTATTGAGCACTTGAAATGTGGCTAGTGTGACTGAGGAACCGAATTTTTCATTTCATTTCATTTTAACTAAGTAAAATTTAAATCTAAATAACCACATGTGGCTAGTGGCTGCTGTATTGGACAGTGTGGTTCTATAATGACGTATTACTTTGTTGCTTTATTTCCAAGGGTTATTTTTCCACTTTTAAAAATCGAGGTATAACATACAATAAAGTGCACAAATTTTAAGTTTGTAGCTTGATGAATTTTGACAAACCACCACCCAGATCCAGATATGAAACATTTCTTGCACCTCAGAACACTCCTTTGATTGCTCCCACTCCTAGCCAGTGCCTTCCAATACTATTCTGACTTCTTTCACCAAAAATTAGTTTGACCCGTATTTGAACTTCATGTAAATGAAATCATGCATTGCATATTCTTCTTTCACTCAACATTATGACATCCATGCCATTGTATGTAGTTGTAGCTTTGTTCTTTTTCGTGGTTATTTTTTCGTGGTTGTGTGGTATTCCATTGTATGAATATACCACAGTTTCCAATCCCCGCCCCCAAATCTACTCTTGGTGAATAGTTGGGTTATTTCTAATTTGGGGCTATTACAAATAAAGCCACTGTGAACAATCCTGTACTTGTGTCCACCAAAAGACTCGTTTGTCTTTGGTGGACCTAAGCGTTCATTTCTATTGGGTATATGCCCAAGAGAGAAATTGCTGAATCACAAGCTATATGTATCTTTACCTTTAGTATACTGTCAAAATTTTCCCAAAGTGGCTATAACCATTTACATTTAGTCATGCATAACTTTTATAATTGGGGGGAAGCTATTTTGAGAAATGAGAGAGACAGCAAGAGAAACCCTTTTTCTAGACAAACTCCATAATTAGCAGCAAATTTAGCAATACTATGTAAAATACATCATCCCTCGCTTAAACTGATTTATATAAGTATTGGGAGGGGGTTTGGCTTGGAGTCTAAGAGCTCTGATGTTGGAGTCAGATAACTGAAGTACAAACCTCAACCCTGCAAATGACAGCTGTGTGACCTTCAGCAAATGACTAACCCTCTCTGCTCTTTGGTCTCTTTGCCTGTAAATGGAAATAATAATATCACCTCACAGGATTATTGTAAGGATTAATAAAATAATGCTTATAAGTTCCATAGTATGTGTCTTAAATATGGTAAGAGTTTTATAAATGTTAGCTACTATTGGTATTATTTGGTTAATATTTTTATTAACATTTGGTGACCAGTAGCATTTTTAGCCCGTCTTAATACATGATAGGCCACTTTTATTACAAAGCGTTGATAATTAATTCTCCATTCCCATTCTTTCCCCATTTCACCACTGATCAATTCTTATGAAGTTCCTATCTGAGCTCTATGATTGTGGCAGTTTTTCTCTCAAATGGTTGGATGCCTTGAATGGCTTTTAGACTCAATTTAAGGACCAGTTTGCTCGAGTGTTGCTAAGAGAAAATGCATCTAACTTGCCAAAACCAAATTAACTCCTAATACACAAGGGGAAATGTTTAAGCAGTAAACAGTTGATAAAAATATAAACACTTTTATTCTCCTTATTCCATGTGGGCTTAAACTTAATTATTGAACTTACATTCACATGTCCAGACAAAGCATATGCAATTAGCACAATTTAAAAAATCATACCATCTTCAAATTACCTAAATTACTTATTCAACCAACGGATGATACAAAATCTTTCCAACTAATTTAACCCAACAAGTCTTCCCATCATGGGGTCCTTGGATGGCTCTTTTTTTTTTTTTTAATCCATATCAAGTCTCATGAGGAATACTGGCCATATTTTGAAATAAACGCTAATATTGTAAGACATTTTATAATTCAATCTCTTTTATATGCCAGTCACAGTAGATCTTTCATTTTCAATATAATGTTATTCTCTATTGAGTCATAAGGCAAAATCTTGTCATTGAACACATATGCATGGGTGGGAGTGTTGTAAATGCAATCAATTAATTGACACATTACAACTGAAGTGGCTCTGCTTGCTCCATCCTCAATTTTCCAGAATTTCTCTTCTCAATATCTTTATGTTGCAGATTTACAAGGTAAAGGTATTTGTTAGGTCAGACTTGGCAATTTATGGTCTCTACTTGTGGCCTTTCTTATATCCTAGTACCTGGGCTTGGCTTTTTCAGCAGAAAATGCATCTAATCCCTAAAAGAACAAGGTCTCCCAGTTTTTTTTGCTCAGTGCTCTTGCAGTCATGGTTCTTTCTCTGCAGATGATGCCTCCTGTTGTGCAGACAGAAGGTTCCTCTTTCCCTGTGGAGTGTCTCATAACTGGGGCTCTGATATTAACAAACCTGGGGCAAGGCAGTCATAGCAAGATGCCACCTCCCTTTCCTCTATGTACCAAAATGCATCATTCTGACATCCCTGAAGGAAAACCAAGATTAGCATCCCAACCAGGGAATAGCAGTCCAAACATTTACTGACCCAAGTAATCTTCAGGGATGTTAGCTTTAGTTTTGGTTGTTATTCAGGTGTCATGGGCAGGGCTGCATTCCAGACACAAGATCAGGAAGCAGAGGACCCTACACCAGCTGCTTCTTCCTCAAAGAAGCCCTGCCTCCCTTTGTCCTTTTATTAATGGACTTTCTCGAATGATCTTCAAGATGGTTCTCATTCCAGCTGATCTTTAGGAGACACTTGTTGGGGAGGACTCCTTTCAAATCACCTTTCTGCAGACAGTTTTCCAATCTGATTCAAGGCCACATCCTGGGCATCTGGTTTCTGTAGCTCAAAGAATTACTGCTCCTGATAAATTGCTCTGAGTTCCAAGGCTACTGCTGTCATATTGCATTCTCTGACCATTTTCCAGGTACCCTCATACACATTCAGACTCTCTCTCTCTCTGTCTCTCTCTGTCTTCAACCCATTAGACTCCATTCCCATCCACATAAGTTTTACAACAAAATACACTGGAGAGAGTTAGCTAGCACAGCACCTGAAGCATACAGCAGAGGCTCAAAAATGTGCATTGAATGAAAAGCTTTGGAGCCCTGAAGTGAGGGATGGAGGTGGGGATCACATCACCACACCTCTGCAGGTTCTCACAGAGCATGTGCCAATTGCAACATCAGGCCTGGGGGGTGGAAGTGAGGAAACACATTTTAAACTGCTCAACAACTGGTTCCTTGGCGGGAGGGAGTGAATAGTGAGTCCCCATGTCTGGATAAATATAAACTGAAGTTGCAAAACCACCTGATGGGGACTGTGTAGAAAAGAATTAAACCTCAAGTGGGTAGTTGAATTAGTAAGTCTTCAGTGTCCCTTCCAATCCTGGGATTTTATAAGATTCCTTGAGGAAGAAAAAAGGGAGAGGCAGAAAAAAAGAGAACAGAGAGGAGAGAAGGGGAGGAAATGAAAGAATAAAATTTAAAAGGAGATAAGAAGGAAGGCCAGAGGCTGGGGACCATTCTGTTCATGAGCCGAACATTCGGACAGAAGCTACAGAGTTCCTGAGAGGGCTGGTATCTCAATGGGCAGTCGGCAGAGTGTCACAGCACCGTGGTCCTTAGCCTCCAGCACCCACCCATTCCTGTCCTATGGGCCAAGCTTTTGGGCCTGGCCTTGTCCAGGGAGCACAAGGCCGAGCAGAGCAGCGATGTGTTCGTTAGAAAGGTTGGCCTGGGACAAAGAAGGGGCAGAACTCTCAGCAACTCTGCACAATCCCTTGGGGGCACTCAGGATCCTAGGGGGTCTCCAGGAGGGCTCTCAATCCTTAGGACAGGGGGGAACAAGAAGGAGGCCTTCCCTCTACCCCCTCTTCCCATGAGGAGAGGACTGGGGGGGGGGACGGACATTGGTAAGCACTCACCAGCCCAGCCAGGCCTGTGCCCAAATGCAACTGTGTGGGTGGCTTCCTGAACCACAGGAATTGGGCCAGTCCCTGCCCCCTGCTCAAAGGCAGCATTTGCAGATAGAACAAAGCAGCCCTCTTCCTAAAAGATATTTCAGAGCTACGTCCCTGACAGTGGTGTGGGCTGCAGTGGTGGGGCTTGGGCTGTGGTCCTCAGAGGGGAATTTTTCTCAGAGACAGCTTTGCTGGTCTGGGAAGGGAACCTGGGCTCTGGCCCTGGGAAATGTCCCAGCTACTGCCTCTGCCAGGAGACAAGCTAGGACAGGATGCTGGGTGTCTGGACCTGGGCCTGGTCCCCAGACTGGCCTGGTCCAGTTAGGAAGACCTGCTACCCACAGAGAGGGTGAGGGATGAGAAGAGATTAGAAGCAGGAAGAAAAGAGAGTAGAGATGGACTCTTCACCTGCCCCCCTCATTTCTATTCCTTTCCTCTTCCACCACTCTTCCTGGCTGCTCCCCATCCCCTGGGGGGATTCAGCTGAAATACAACCGGCCCAACCCCAGCACTGTAGGCTGGACAGGAGCATCCACTCTGGATCTCTCTGTCTCTCCTGTTCCCCACCCAAGAAGCCCCATTTCTAGGACTATTAAATCAGTGTGCTTCCAACCCTGATGGTACATGTGCACCCACCTCAGACCACACCAACAGTCACACGCCCTGCCAGGTGTCCATGCATCATTCACTGAGCACCATCCCCCAACACACACATGCACACACACACACACACACGCACACGCACACACACGCATGGCTCCTGGGCTGAAAGTGTCAGCTTGTTCTGTGGAATCAACCTTGCCGATTTCCCCCTTTGCTGCTCTCCATCATTTGCCTGCTCTGTAATTTGTGTTACTTGTGACATCTTTTGTGCACAAGTCTTGCCCCTATGCATCTTCAGAGAACCAAAGCTGGTGTTGAGACACAGAAACTAGGCAGTCCTCAGACGCACAGCCACACCCCATCATCGTGACAGTGTCAACCCAAGGAGGATTGTGCACTCGCACACACTCACACACACACACTCTGGAGCTCCCCGCGTTCAGTCTGCAGAGAGCCACCCCTCCCTCTCTGCAAGCCCTCCCCACTCACTTCCAGCCTCCCCCATCCCACCTGGTTTCCCCCCTCCATCCCTGAGCTGGAGGCACCAAGAGCAGGCACCAGGTGTAAACACCTGGTAAAATCACAAGACAAACAAAAAATCACACAAAGGATCCCAACGGGAGGATCCTATGGGCTCCTTCCTTCTGCTGTTTCCTCCTGCATCCTCCAGGCTTCCTGCCTCTGTCCCCCGACAAAGAGTCACCAAGGCCAGTTCAAATCGATTGTTTTATTGACTGTTTACATACAGACGCCTTTAGAAAAGGGTGCGGACTCCAGGGGGCTATTCAGCCCCGGGCCGCACTTGTGCTGCGCTTCACGGACAGGGCTGGTCCCGATGCCCCAACCCCCCCACCCCAACCCCTAGGCTTTTCTGCAAGAAAGAAAAAAGACCAGCGCCCGAGTCGCCGCGCCGCATCCCCTCTCCCCGTCCTCCCTCCCGCCCGCCTCCCTACTCTACCCTTGACACACTTTTACAGGACACAGACTTTTCCCCTACAGAGCACGCTCGTCTAGGACTACAGCCGCGCAAATATTACTATTCTCGCGGAAGGAGGGGCGGGGCGGGGCGCGAGGACCGAGGGGCTTTTCTCCATCCGGATCCCGCCGCACGGTCACGCGCCGGCTTTGTGCGAACCGGGGCGCTCGCCCCTCACCAGAGACCCGGTCCAGGAGGCCGGGGTTGGCTTCCGGCGCCCCTGGTGCTTCTTGAGCTGAGGTCTGGGCCGCATGCTGCAGCGCAAGCGGAGCTGTCGAGTCTCCAGAAATTCCCGACTGACCTACAACGAAATTGGCCCGGGACCAAGGCCGCACCCTCCGCGGAAACAGGGCGCGTGGTTTTGCGGCGCTTTAAGTTAGGAGAGAGGGCGAGAGGAGACGGATTCCCCCCATCCCCAGACACGCACACACCCAGTTTTCCCAGAGGCTAGCAAGGGAGTGTTAGCACCAGATCCGGAGTGTCACTGTCTTTGAAAACAACGAAAATATGAAAATCGGAGGGCGGAGCTGAAAGGCGCCGCAGGCACCCGTCTCGGCTCCAGCTGGTCAGAAGCGGAGTGGGGGACGGGGGACAGAAGCGTTTGGTTCCCAGTCATAAGGGGGCTTTGAAACTAAAAACTGGGGAGTTGCCACAGAATTCCGGCTTCTGGGATGTGCACCCCGGAAAGGGCGGAGTAGGGGTTGAGGCGGGACCCCATAGCGCTCCACGCTAAGGACATCTCCTGGGGGTCCCGGGCTGACCCCCGAGCCACAGCATGCCCATCAGATGTTTCCAAAGTCTTCTCCCATCTCCTCTGGCTTCCGAGCCCACTGTGAAGCGGGCTCGGGGCGGATTTCGCTGATAATTGCGGTGGGAACGGAGAGGCTTGGATTTCGCCTCACGGTCAGCGGGTGGTGTCTTATACAGGGAGGGAGGAGCGGGGAACTGTGCTCGCCATGGAGGGGAATTCAGCCCACGAGGACAATGACCGTCGTGGGTGGGACTCCCCACTAGAAGTCCCCAGTAGTCAAGGTTAGGGGGTGGTAAGGGGGTGGAGTAAGTGAAAGTTGGGGGGGCATAAATCCTGCCAGCCCAAGGCTTCTGCTCCCAGGCACCCAAGGTGGGGGATGGGAATGGGCTGCCAGACGGGCTGGGGGTTCAGCCCGCTGTCTGCCTGTAGTTGCCGTTAATCTCCTGGGCGATGTTGACTGCTTCGGCACCCAGGGGCAGCCGATCACTGTACTCGGAGCCCGCCTCGAACTCCTCTTGGTTGGCCTTGGACTGGGATTCCACCAGCGAGCAGGCCGCCAGGCTCTCCTCCCTCTGCAGGTCCCCATCTGGGTCCCCCTGCTCTGCTTCTTCGTCAAGGCCCTCCCCGGGGGTCTCCTCTGGCTCCTCGCCGCCCGCCTCGCCGCCTGCCGGGTAGCTTTTCTCGGACTCGAGGTAGGAGGCACGCGGGTCGAAATCGGCGGCGATGCGCTTCTCCATGGGATCCGGGGCCTGCGGCCTCAGGATAAGACGGTAGGGCTTGCCCGGGTGTTTGGCCAGCAGATGGCAGCAGGCGGCGCCCAGCAGGGGCACGGTGGCCAGCACCAGGAGGAACACGCTCACGGCCACGATAACCAGCAGAGAGGGCAACTCTTTCTTGGTGGCGAACACCACTTGCACGTGGCAGGCCTCGCCTGCCAGCGCCAGGCACACGGAGTAGTTGGTCCCGGGCCGCAGGCCACGGAACCAGTAGGCGTTGACGCCCTCCTCTACACGCGACCACTGCACTGCTGCGCCGCCCCCCGCCGGGCACAGATAGAGCAGGCGCAATGGCCGCCGTCCGGGCCGCCCTGCTCCCGCAGCCGCGCCGGGCCCAGGGCCCCATCTTGCCGCCAGTGGTGTCAGCTGCACCCGCGCCTCGCGCTCCGCCACGTCCAGCGCGATGACGCCCAGCTCAAAGACATGCGGCTTGAGCTCGGCACTCTGGTTGAACGCATGGTTGGACACGTACCGCGAGGGGTCCCCGTGGCCACAGCGTTGCTCCTCCACCGGGTCAGCAGAGACCTGGTCTTCCGCCTCTTCACCCTCACCTGCCTCCTCGTCCCCCTCCGGCCCTGCCTGTGTCTCCCCGAGGACGCTAACCCGGCCCAGGCCTTGGCTTTTGATTTTGCCCTCGGGCTTGGAAGGTAGGACACTGTTGCCCCGGGTTTTGGCTGTGGACTTACGCTCCGAGGTTGGAGCCTGCCCATCAGGGTCTCCCCCTGCGCCAGGAGCGTGCTTTGGGGGCCCTGCAGCTGCCACTGCCACGTGAACTGACGTGGAGTTGGCACCCAGCTCGTTGTGGGCACGGCATGTGTAGATGCCTGCCTCCTTGGCACTCAGGAGGGGCACCAACAGGGAGCCGTTTGTAAGGGCCAGGAAGCGCGGGGTAGCTGGGGGCGCGGGCCAAGCGGGTGCTGGAGTCGGGGTTGGAGCCTCTGTCTGCGTTGGCCCGTCCCCATCTCCTTCCTCCTCCCCGTCTTCCGCCCCGTCCCCGTCGTCCTCCCCGCTCAGGATCGGCGGCACTAACACTACGGTGCCCCCCGGGATCTGAAGTTGCCATTGCAGGCGGGGCGTGGGGTGTCCTTCGGCGACGCAGTGTAGCATGAGCGTTAGGCCGGAGCGCAGGGGGCTGCCCGGCGCCTCAGGCGGCGGCTCAACACTCAGATGCACACTGGGAGGTACACAGGACAGGGCGGGCAGGCGGTGCACCGGCACCCCCTGCAGAGCAGGAGGAGAGGCGCACGCGATGGAGTCGGGCTCCGGTAAGGAGACCCGGGTGCTCGCGGCCCAGGCCTGCAGCCACACAAGGCTGCAACCGCAGTGGAAGGGGTTGTGATAGAGTTGCAGATGTGACAGCGCGCTTAGCGCATCGAAGGTGCCAGGAGCCAGTGTACGAAGCCGGTTGTTGTTGATGCGTAGGGAGCGCAGGTCGGGCAGTGCACCGAGTGCGTCCCGGGGCAACGAGCCCAAGCGGTTGTGGTTCATCTTGAGTAGCTGTAGAGCGCTCAGGTTACGCAGGTCGCTCCATGGGAAGCTGGATATGAGGTTGTGGCTCAGGTCGAGGTTCTTGAGCTGGCTCAGCACCGCCAGCGAGCCCAGCTCCACGGTGCGCACCTCATTGTGCGCCAGCCACAGCGACGTGACCTGCGTGACGTCGGCGAAGGCCCCACGCCGCAGCACGGTGATCTTGTTCGCCGACAGACTAAGCGTGGTCACGTTGGCCGGTAGTCCTTCCGGCACCTCGCGCAGCTCCTTGTAGGCGCAGTCGGCGAATTGGTGCGCGTACTTGTCCACACAGGCGCACGGCTCTGGGCACGCTCCGGCCACTCCTAGCAGCGCCCAAGCCAGCCACAGGGCCCTCAAGGGCACCATCGCGGATCCTGCAGGTGGAAGCCGGGGGAAGAGGGGAGAAGGTGACTCACTGAGCCCCAGCGTCCCTTCCCTATCCATCTGCCTCCTCCGTAAACCCGTCTAGGGCAGGTCCCAGGGCTGCGGTAACTTTCTCCTCTGTGCCCAGCAGCCTCTCTTAGGCACGAGTTGGAGCTCAGTAAAAGTCTTGGGATTCAATGCTTGCTCCCTCTCAGGGCCCTGACTTCCTTTTCTAGCCGCCTCGTACCTTGCTCTTTTTTCTCTACCTATCCCATCAGCCTGGGGCTGAGCCCTCCACAGAGTGGGCCGCTAGCAGGTCTGCCCTGGGCTTTGCATCGAGCCCTGACTATGTTTCTAAGCCTTCATTTAACTCAGTGAAAGGGATACATAGAAAGGGTATTTTTGTCCGTGACCGCCTGTCCTCCCTTGAACTCTTTGTCCCACGGCACAGCACTCGCCCACACACGCCCATACAAGCGCACAACAATACAAACACACGCCCAGGCACCTGCCATCAAACCGACAACTTCTGCAGGGGCTTAGGGGTTCACAACACATTTCCTAGACATACAAACACAAAGACACCCAGACACAGACACAATATATCCTGGAGACCTCATTGTTCTCTCAACTGAACACAGCATTTGTACAGCGTTCTCCACCACGGGGCAAAGTGCTTTCCTGTTCATTGTGAGAATTGACAGACACCAGGGCACAAGTCCTCACACAGACCAACCCACACACAGGGACACAGGCGAGCACTTGCGCCTGTACACAGCCCTCTCAGACTGAAATCCCAGCGGATCAGCAAATGCTGAGAACTTGCTGCAGGTGGCAAGAGGCTTGGGACGGGGGAAACAGACTCGTCAGGTCCCTCTTCAGCCGCGATTGAAGCCGCCTGCCCTGGGCTGCAACTCCTAGGAGGGGAAAACCAACAGGGCCCCTCGATCAACCTTCCTTCTCAGGAAGGAGGTCCTCCTCCGAGCTGGGACCAAGAGCAATGGAGGGAGGTCACTAAAGATCCTCGCTCCCCCCTCTGCATCTTCCCCGACGGCTCCCATGGGGGCGGGGAAGTCCCTAGCCGATGGGTCAAGGGGGCTGCCACTAGCTAATCAAGTAGAAGGTTTAAGATTCTGCCTCTTTTCTGCAGCCCACAATGCCTGAGGACAACCCCCCCCCCCCCCAATAAAAGATTCGTATCCGCAGTCATACAAACGCACTTACAAACAGATTCTCCGCTCCCACTTAGGGCTCCTGGCAGGTTCGGCAGAGCCCCTCCCACCCTCTGGTCTTTGGAACCCGCGTTCCCCACTCCCTCTTGCTCCGGAGGGAAGGCCCCTCCCCTCTTCTCCCCGGTCTCGCCTAGAGAGAGCCGGCAGGGAGGGTCTGGCACCCTGGACGGGATTTACCCCCATCTGGGTCAGTGTTACGGGGTGGTCTCCGCTGCTTACCCGCTGCTCGCTGACTCTCCGCGCGCTGCCCTCGGGCTGCAACCCCTTCTGCAGACTTGAGGTCGCGGAGCCAGGACGACAGCCCAAGGGCGCTTCCCACATCTGTTGCTGCGACTGTGGGGAAGATGGGGGAGAGGCAGAGAAAGGGACAGGTAAGCTGTGGACTCCCCTGGCCCTGAGGTCCCACTTCAGTTTTTCCTTTCGCCTCTGTTCCCCCCACCTCTCACTGGCTGCAGATTGAAGAGAGTCCTCGCGCGCTCCCGGGCTCAGCAGGGACGCGCACAGCCTCTCCCACCTCCCGCATCATCTACATTTGTTAAAGCCATAGAGACTCTTCCCCTGGCCAAGGGACGTTGGTCACAATGGGGCGCCCCCACGCCCAGCGCCCTGGCCTGGCTCTTTCCAGTTCACCACACTCCCATAACCCTCATCCCCCCCCTCATTTACACATCTGTAGACATTGTCACTATCCCTAATCACACGACTCCCTCCCCATTCAAACGCGTTGTCACAGACACAGACCCTCGCACCCTCCACACAGTCGCTCTTCATATGTTAGAATTACCCATCATCATGTAATAATCGCATCAATGTGTTGAGATCTCGCTACGTTCACACACATTTTCAAAGGCACACCTTCACCCGGGACGCTCAGCATTCCCCCCTCCTGCAGGCACACACATTCATGCGCACTCACCCTCACGCGCGGGTCCCGCCAGAGCCCGTTAGCTTTGCTGCTAATTGAATGCGAGCCTCTTTTACGCCCCGCAACACGTGAGACAAACCATCTTTGAGGAATTTGGGGGAAGGAAGAGCTCACGCCTGAAGGGGGGAAGGGAAGCGTGTCTTTGCCTTAAAACTCTTTTTGCAAAGGCAGGCGGTGGCGCAGAGAGTCCTCGCGCGGGACCGGCTGAGCTGCGCGCCGCAGGGGTCGCGCGGACTCTTCCTTCCCGCACCCCCGCTGCTAGCCGCCTCCTCCCCGAAGCCACGTTCAACACGATGCATAATTGATAGTGTTAGCAGAGCGCCTCACCCTCCCAGCTATTTTTGCCTGGCTCTGGGCAGCTACGAGCCCTGGTTTCCCCAGCTCCCACCTCACCTCTTGCCAGCCCAACCCGAAGACTAGAACGCACCGCCCTACCGGGCGCTCCCCTGCCCAGCCTCCTCAGGTCGACTCTGTACGTCTCGCCTTTTGTGGCTAAACCAGCGCTGGAAGACCACCGCCCAGCTCGAGGGCCCGTGCGCACCGCTGGGTGGGGCAGGGCGCGTTGGTACCAGCCTCCGCTCCCAGGAAGCCGGCCCGAGCGCACCCAAGCGCCTCGCCCTCAGGACTTGCCAGCTAGGGGCGAATGGGGCTCCGGGGCTGCAGCAGACGGCGGTGTGGAAAGGGATGGTTACAAAACGTCTGCTCCTTTTGAGCACTGTGGGTTGGAGACTTCAGGCTTGAGCATCTCTCTTCCTCCTCCGCCCCCGCCATCATCTTCACGGTCTAACGAGCAAACACACCATCAACCCCACACACTGTCCCCCAAAGCCTCTGCGGCCCGATACCGCCCTAATGTTTGACACCCTCACACAACAACGGGCCTCAGCAGACTCGAATATTCGCTGTTCCGGACTCTCGCTTCCTGTTTCTGGAGAAACCCCGATATTTCTTTTGGCGACAAAGAAGTGGAAGCCCAGGGTTGTCGAGGCATTTGTATAAAACGCGATTTCTGTTCCCCCTCAGTGCCCATGGCAGCCCTGGAGACAGAGTTGCTGACCAGAATCGGAAAAGGGGTGCAGGCTTCGGGAAACACGCAGAGCCCCTGCCTTCCCCGGTATTTCCATAGACACTGAGCATTCCGGGCGCACGTGTTCCCCCCAGCCCTCACTCGGGCCGTGGCTGTCTCTGGAGGTGGGTCGGTTTGGGGCCTCTGAGATCAATCTTCCGATTTCAGTGTTGAGCATTTTAATGAGCTGGGGAGGTGGGGGAGAGAGACGGGTGAGGAGCGCTGCCTCTAAAGAGACCACCCGATCGGGGTTCCGAGGAGCCTTTATAAATTAAATATGAACAGACTGGCGCACACACACTTCGTAGCCTTCCCTCTCTCCTATTCCTGCGGTCGCTACAGGCAGCCCAGCCAGCTGGGACCAGCGCATCTCGCTCAACCCAGAATTCAGAACCCAGAACTTCATTCCATCTGCCCGTGCCTGTAGTTCCCACAGACGCCCCGGGGGAGGGGCGCGGGGGCGCCCTGAGGGAGACGGTGTCTTCGAAGAGGGAGGAGGAGTAAGAGGATCTTGACCGTGCGGTGGGGGCAACGAGAGCAGGTCCCTAGTCCAGGAGTGAGTCCGGGCGGTTTGGGCGGAATGGCGCGGCCGGCTGGCCTGGCACAGACCCTTTGTCTGCGGAGCAAGGGGGGCGTCCTGGGTGTGTTGTCCACGCGTCTTGGTAATCCTGAAGGGCAATTCGAGGAGCCTTGGCCAAGGAAGAGGGATCTGGGGAGCCGGGGGCCGAGCAGCGAGGTTGGAGAATCGGGTCCTGTATGGGGGTCCTGGAGACTTTCCCTGGCGGGGATAGGGGAGCCTGGCGTAAAGGCAGTGACCGAGGCTCAGGCACGGAGGCGCGCGACTTGTGGACTCTCCACCCATTTTTCACCTCTCTTTATTTTGTGCGTTGGGAGGTTCTCTTTGCTTTCGGCTAGGAGGCGTACAGGGAGGCAAGCTGGGGATAGCTTGGAAGGGTTGAAAGACTGGAAGACAGAGGCTGGGGAATGGAAGGAAAAATGAGCTCGCTCACTCTCCGCGGAGAACTTCCCGGACCGCAGGGACCCCACCCGCCCGAGTCTTGGGAACCTTTGGGGCCTGCAAGCCAAGAAAGACCCCCTTTCCTTGCTCTTTTGCCGGGGATGCTGAAGCCAGGGGAATTCTGCAGGGAGACAGGGCATCAGGCGCCTGGAGGGCGACTAAGGGCGCAGTGGTCACCCAGGCGAGGGCGCCGACTCCCGCAGACCCCCGCAGCTCCCGCCCACTCTCCAGCAAGCGCTTTTGTTCCCCAAGCCTGCCCTGGGGAAAAGACAACCCTTACCCCCGCCTTGGACCCTGAAGAGTTCAGTGCCCGCCCTAGCAGGGCTAGACCCCGAGTCGCCCCGGGCAGAATCCGCCGAGACCTAGGATGGGAGGTACGACTCCAGGATCAGCCTCCGAGCTCAGCTAGAAGAAGCCTGAGAGCATCTCGACCGGCGCCGCCAGGCGCGCAGGGGCCTCTAATGTCTGTAATGTTGATAATGGTACAGTTACTGAAGGGCTGGGGAACCGGGAACGAAGATACCACCCCCACCGCCGCCCAAGTCTTTGATGGTTAAAGAAACAGACACCTAATTAGGTGTGTGGAAGTAGGGGAGAGGAGGGATACAAGGTTCCAAGACACCAGCGTGGAGGGCCCAGATTTGGAATCTACAGAATCCGGGCTAAGGCTTTTTGACCAGGCTGGGGTGCCGACCCTAGATACACCCAGGGCGGAGAGCTGGAGCTCTGGGCAGCTTTTTGTGGACCTCTAACTTCGACCTTGCCGACCCGCACGGTCCCGAGAGTAGGGCGGGTTAAAACCCCCGGATCCCGGCACCAGCTACCCGGGTTCGGTCTATTCAAAGTCTCGGGCCCAGGCCTGGTTCGCGCGCGCCCCCTGCTGGAAACCGCCTGCCGGGCTCAGAGGCGCGGGGCAATGGCTGGGGTACCCTGGGCCCCGAGGATCGGCGGCTTCAGCCCGGGACCCGGGCGTGCGCTGCTCCCGGCTCTGCATCCTGTGGCGCAAAGTTCCGAAGTGGGAGACGCTAAACCAAGGCACCGAAGCTTTCCTTCCCATGCCCACCCAGCGTTATGTCCCAGGAATCTGCAGCCTCCTCACCCCTGCCCAACACAGGCAGAGCCCCGGCTTCGCACCCCATTGTGTTTTCAATGCCCAGGGCGCAATAGGCACCCTCTGGATGCTCATCGAGCAAGCCAGTAAGTTTAGTTCTCCTGGGACGAAACCTTCCTGTACTCCTCCCCAACCTTCCCTGTGTGGCATGAGTGCTTTCTCTCTGAGTCCAGTACCCAGGCCTAGAAGGTAGTCCTTAAGTCTTCTGACTTTGCCAGGGACTTATAAAATGCCCGAGATCTGAAAGAGAAAATAGTTTTCAGGCTCTAAGAGGGGAATAGAAAACTGCAAAGTTGGAAGTAATAGATGTTTGATTAAAGGTTTAGGACATATAACACTGTGCAGACGATTCAGTTGCACCTGCACTCAGAGCTGTACATGCCCTTGTTTTTAACGTGCCAGGTGGGTGATTTAATGAATGAGGGAGAGTCCCTGAGAGTAAGAAAGCCAGGACCCAGAAGGGCATCACAGATCCCCAGCATAGCAGCCTACTCAGCAGACCCTTCCCACCTGCCCTCCAGCTAGAATCTCCTAAACACACAGCTTCCCACCTTTCAACTTCTGGAGTCCCCGTTATAACCCCCCCCCCCCCCGTAACCCCTGCTAACTTCCATCTCTCCTTTCCCTCATACACATACTACATAGTGGTTAAGAGGGAAGATTCCAGCATGAGGCTCCACCATGTACTCACTGTGTGACCTTGGCCAAGTTACTTAACCTCTCTGTGCCTGGGGGTGGGGAAGGGGTATAAATAAGAATACCCATTTTATTGGGTTGCTTGAGGATTAAATGAGTCAATGCATGCAAAGCACCTAGTACCTGGTACTTAGGTAGTGCTCAGAAATGAGCTTTTATTTTTTTCAACAATAGCTAGAATTAGCCATCATTATTACCTTGCAGCGTTGGGTACAGGTATCTTGAGGTTCTGCCGAACCTGCTCCAACATGCTTGTGCCCTGCTTCCCCAGTAGGGGGAAAGACCTTGGCCCTTCCCCCAAATATCTCTCTTCACTCCCCCCTACACCTCCCACACACCATGGCATAGGTAAAAATCAGAATTACTATTATTATTTGTAAAGATTTCTAGTCTCAGATACTTAAACCCAGATTCTGACATTTGCAGCTGTCACCAGTGTGCCTGTTTGGGAAGAGAGACCTGCAGCTGCAGGCTTGGAGAAAGGTTTTTAATTAAAACCACGATCTGTTTAAGTATTTATTGGGCTCTGTAACTTTAATTATTTTCTAGGGAAAAACAGAAAAATCCACATTTGCATATGGGAAGACTGTTGATTTCAGAGCAGAGTAGCAACCTGTGGCAGTTTGCTGGAGGCAACTGGGAGGAATTTCCTGAATGGTTCAAATGAAGCTCGACGTTATTAATAAGCTGGGATCCAGTTCATGACCTTCCTCCCAGTGCTTTCATGAAATTAGCTTAACTTTCTGGCAAGGCTCTTTATTGCCATCAAAATTAACGACAGCTCTTCCAGTGGCATCTCATGTAATTATCTGGGTCTGTGCTTGTCTCACCAAAGATGGGAAACTCCTGCCTGGAAGAGGCAACACTCCTGCCTGGGCAACGTGCTTAGCTATTCTACCCAGCCCAGGCAGGACTGGTTCCCCCAGAGTGGGAGTCCAGCCCCTCCATGGCAGGGGGAAGCAGGGGAAGGGAGGGCAGGGAATTATTTATGATGCTTCCATCTGCAGATAACAAAATTCCCATCTCAGTGTTTTAAACTATTAAGTGTATCATCTCACAAGCAGGAAGCCAGGCTGGCGGCTTCAGGGCTGGTTGATTCAGTAGCTCAATGACATCGGCAGGCTCGGGTTCTTTCTGTCTCTCTCCTCTCCCTTAACAGGGCTTCAACTTGAGACTCATGTCCCTCAGTGTCATTGGAGGGTTTCAGCAGCAGCTGGAGTAACATGCTTATCAGTAGCAGACTAGCGGAAGAGAGAGACTGGATTCCCTTTCCAGAAGCCATGACCTCTCCTGAGGTCTTCTTGACACATATTGGCTTAGGACTCCCCATCTTTGAGCCAATCACTGGCAAAGGGGATGGAATTGATTGGCTTAGAGTAATCATCTAGCCCTGAAATGGATGTCGAGGAGTCAATCCCAAGATTCACTATAAGCAAGAAATCCCCTTGAAATAGAGGTTGGGGAATTGCAGGATCAGAGTAATCTAACACTGTATCAAAATGAATTGAGAGTGACATAATTATAATGAACTGTAGTAGATACCCCTTTACCTGAAAATTAGACCAGTCTATGTCCACCATCCGTGACGAGGGTCAGGGCTCAATGTGTGACCAGGATCAGGGAGCTCTTTTGGGTAGGCATACAAACTATTCTCTGCTTTCATAGAATTCTTGAAAGGATAAAAATCTGTTCTTGGAAATGCCTGTGCTGGGATCCAAAGCTATTTTGGGAGCAGTGGAAGTTTCAGTCGTTAGTTGGATATTTATGAACAGGAGACATTTCTGAATTCAAAGATGTTCCTACATGACTTCACATACTGAACATGTCACCGGGTCCCATGGCAGAGGAGAGAGGCACTTTACTGTCGAGGTGGAAAACAGGAGGAAGAATTCTACTGGTTTTATGAAGAATGCAGAGACAGCACAAAGGTGCCAGCTTCACAAATTTGCTGCGTGATCTTAAGCAACCCCTTGGCCTCTCTCATTCTAAGTCTCTACCATTGCGAAGGTAGAAGAATGGGCTAGATGTGCTCTGGGGCCCTTCCAGGGCTGCTGTCCTGGGGTGCTGTGGCTTGAGAAGCGGGTTTGCAGGTTGGATTGGGGCCTCTAGGGAGCGTCTGCCAGGGCTTCCTGCAGGAGGAGGTCTTCAGAAAGTCTGGGGACCACCGCTTACCCTCCTCCTCATGCCCCTGGGCAGTTTCTTTGTTTTCCCCACCACACTGCAGCCTGCCTCATCTCTTGAGACCCTCAGCACACCTGGGCCCAGGAGCTAACCACCCCGCCTTCCCCAAACCGCTACACACAACTCTGTGGGCAGGGGGAGTCCTGCTACAAAACACTTCCTTCACATAGTAGGAGTCGGGGGGCAGAGGGGGCGTTGTGATTAGAGATTAAATCTGACCAATGAATGTTTCAGGAGCCTGGTGTGTAGGCCCAGGAAGAAAGGCCAAAGCTGCCAGTAGCTCCCTGGCTGGTAGGATGGGGTATGGTGGGGGCGTGATGTAGAAGGGAGACACAACTCTTCCAGCAGTTGAGGCCACTCCTCTCTGTTCTGGGGCCCTCGACTGTCCATTGCCTGGTGCCATCAGAGGACATGGAGAGAGGTCACAATAAATGTGTAGTCAGAGACTCCCTCCCCGTAACCCAGTGTGGTCCCCAGCAGAGCCCACAAGGGCAGGGCCCAGGGAATCTCCTCCTCCTCCTCCATCCCTCAGACTCAAAGCTCTTGGAGGGTCACCCAAGGTCTCTGCATCCACTGTCCCCATCAAAGCCCATGGGGGCACATGGCGGCATGGACTAAATTGAATTTCCTCCTGGGTATCTTCAGTCTCTTGCTGTCACCAGGCTTTTCATTTGTTTTTGGATATGGTTTCCCAGAAGCAGAGCTGAGACAAGGATTCACACACCAGTGATCCATTAAGGAAATGCCTTAGCAGAAACCAGCAAGGGAACAGGGAAGCCATGGAAGGGGAGGAAGCCAAGCCAGGGTGTGATTTCAGGCAGTCTCAGCCTGACCCCAGGAAGCTCTAGGCATAATCACACCTCAGTTTGCCCTGATTTAGGTAGGGAAGCTTGGCTTCCACAGACGCACAGCAGCCGGACATTCGCTAGGGGCTGCCCTCGGGGATGGAAACTTCCAGGCATTTCCCTCTCTCTGTGCCTGTAGGCAATCAGTTCCAGTAGCTGAAGGACAGGCCTCGGAAGAAAGTCACAGGTATGAGCTGTCAGAAGTAAAGCACACAGAAGCAGAGGGATGGGCATGCAGAAACAGGTCTGCTACGCCATTCATTCCACAAATAGTAACTCAGTACCACCACCCCCAACCCCTCCCCCAACCCATGTTACCAGGTGCCCTGATTGGCCTGGGTGCCATTGTGAACTAGGGAGATGATGTCTTTGCCCTAAGAGAACTTACAGGCTCCCGCATCTCCCAACATGTTCAGACATCCTGTGTGCGTGAACCTTGGGGCTTCTGAAAGGCTAGCGTCCCTTGGACGGCTCCATCTGCTCCATCAGGTCACCTGGGGCCAAAGCCGGAAGGACTCTTTGAAGCCTGCACTTGTCTTAGACAAAGGACAGACAGGGAGTTGTCCAGAGTTGCAGACCATCAGAGCTCAGGGCCTGGAGGTCTTCTCTCCCTACCCCTCCGCTTTATTGGAGAGAAGACAGGCCAAGAGGGAGGTCACAGAGCAGGTAGGGCCGGGAAATGCCCCCAGCACTCAGCTTCTCTGAGATGCCCTCCCAGGGCAGTCTGGTCAAGGGCAAGCTGAGCTCAGTGGCCATCGTTGACCTTGCTGGTTAGGAAGCCCTTGAGACTCTCTGGAGATGTGGCCTCTCCGATGGCAGAGGGCAGATGTTTCTGGAGTGGGACAGGTGTCCCTACTTCAGGTCTCTTGTATTAGCCCCCTGTAGTCCTCCTCCAGGGCTCGTGGGCACCAGATGCAGAGCCATGCACGTGCCTGGGAGGGACGAGGTTGTGCCCTGGATTGGAGCAGCCCTAATCGCAGCATGCGGATCCCCAGCCAGGCAGCCAGCTGGGGCAGAGGTTTGGAGGAAGGAGAGCCCTGCCTCTGGTGGGTCCTGGCCCGATGCAGACGTGCCTTCAATCTGCACCCAGGCAAATCCAGTTCTACTGGCCACATCTTGGTAACAACCAGGCAGAGTTCAGTGTAAGGGGATCCAGAGCAGGAGATCGGGGGTTCAGGGCTTTTCCACTGACCTCCTGTGAGACTTTTGGAAAAGCTTCTCTCCCTTCTTGGTTCCAGTTTCCTCTTCTGTGCCTTGGGGCTAATCATCCCTCCCCACCCCAGTGCCTCAGCTGGGACAGTAGCTCCGATCTGTCACATTCTCCCTCATCAGGCCTAACCCTACCCAAATTCATCCCCAGCAGGGACGGCCTCCCCCCACCCCCTGCAGTTCTCTGCAATGTCCTCTTTGAAGTTCCCCCAATAGGCTTTCCTGCCGCCTGCAAAACCAGCATGGACAGGCTGGGAAGGGTGACCCGGTGCAGCGCCTGAGATACCTCAGCCTGTCTCCCCGAGCCCTTATCTCCAGACCCAGCTGGAAACTTGATGTGTTTATTTGCTTCTCCCAGGACCTCCTCTGTTCAACCCACATCTTTGTTGGTGCTGCCAGAAAGAAGTGACCTGCCTGCAGATGGCTGTATCTGGTACCCAGGTGGGGGCTGAGGAGGGAGGGGACCGTAGTAAATCCCTCCAGCCTGCAGCCTGCATGGTGACCCCGTCGGGGTAGAGGAGACAGCGGAGGAGGTTTGGAGAGATGGGGACAGAGGCACCAGGAGAAAGATTTAGGGACAGAATTGCCCAAATCCTAAATGGACCGGAACCAGAAGGGAGGGAGGGGAGGGAGGAGAGGAAGGGAGAAGCCCGCAGTACTTAACGGGAGTCAGCACAATGCCTTCTCCTCTGTGGCATTGGATGTATAGAGTTCTTTTTTTTATTGAAGATTGCCAATTCACAAACTTTAGTGCTTTATGTATCTCATTTAATCTTCACAATTTTCTAAGTATGTTTTGTCACCCCCAGTTTGCCTATGAGACCGCAGAGGCTAAGTAGTTTGTTCAAGGTCACACAGCAGAGCTGGGATTTGAACCAGGTCCCTCCAAAGCCCACATCCTAACTACTACTCAGCATCCTTGCCCACCCCAAGCAGACTCGACAGGGGCACCACCACCGTGGGCCCAGCCTCACCCACCCACTGCCTCCTCTTTGGTTGGTCTGATTTACTCTAGAATCAGTCCACTGTGGTGTCAAGCCAGGGCCTTATGGCTGTAGAACTTCAGGAGAATGTCAGCCCTCGGGTAAATTCTACCCCCAGGCCCTCTGAACTCGGTCTGCGCAAAGAACTCAGTTTTAGACAATCAGACAAGCGACACTGGATTTCACAATATCTCCGATCATACTTGTTTGGCTGGATAGCTTTGTGGAAAATTTCTGTGGTTTGCTAGCTAGCTTTTGTAATCTGCTTGGCTATCAAGTTTGGGATATTTATAATATTTATAAACTGACTTTAGCATAGTCCAGGCAGCTGGTCTTTAAAGAATTCTTCTGGGCTGAGTTTAAGGAAGTTCCCTGAGCCAAGAATGAAGGAATTTTTCCCTCTGTTGGCAGCAAATGCATTTTGTAGGAGTGGGTAGAGATTTTCAAACTTTTTGTTTTGTTTTTTGAGAGGGGGAGTCAGTTGAAATTCTTGACCCTTCTCTCAATAGAGAGAATGTCCCCACAGGCATTTGCTTTATTCAGGTCCAAAAGGTTTGGAGCTGACACCTGGATTCCGAGACAAAAATAAGTGATGGTGCGGCCCCCTGTCCCTCCCTGTCCCCAGGCTCATCCTGGACCTGGGCCTGGGACTGAGCCTAGGACCAAGGCCACCCCGGGGAAGCATGTCCTCAGAGACCTCTGCCCACGTTCCCTCCCATCTCCCTGTAGCCTGCTCTCACCTCACCCCCACCTGTGAACTGAGCCACACGGAGGGGCTAACACCCACCATGACACTTCTTACTTGCATTATAACTGGGGATAGGGTCTTACCCTAAATCATGCATTCTCAACGGGGGCAACATTGCCCCAGAGGGGATGAAAATTGGTCCAGGGTGGAGAGGGCACTGACAACCTTAGATATTCCAGTGGTTTCTGACCCTCCAAAGGACCACAGAACATAAACAGATATACAGTACATCTGTGTAAGGAAGAAGTAAAATGATCTCTATTTGCAGATGACCTAATCTTGTATATAGAAAATCCTAAGGAATCGCAGTACTAAAATTTCATTGGGGGAGTCATGACTAGGAAAAAATTTGCCTAAAAAGGCTCCTTAGGGGGGCAGTAATGGGCAAAAAAGTTGGAGAAGCACTGTCCTTAAAGAAAAAAATAGAATTAGGATAAGTTCAAATTCTGGGACACTGGGACCGGAAGGTTGGGGTGTGAGTTTTCTGGGCCCTGCATCATGTGAGATCAACAGACCAGGAGGGCACAGGAAGGAGAGAGTGGAAAACCACCCCCCACCCCCCCCAAATGCATGGCAACGCATTGGGCAGTGTGGGCCACAGAGGGCTCCAATGTAGACACAGTCTCCCTGTGGGGCAAATCCCAACTCTGCCACATTCAAGTTTAATGACCCGGAGCAAGGTACTCCGCCTTCCTGCCCTAACCCTCACCCCACGTCCTGGACAGAACGAGGATGATGATGTAACCGCACAGGGTGTCTGGGGAGACTAAATGAGGTTAGCTGTGCTGAATGAGAAGAGTGTCCAGCATGTAGTTATCTTTCAGTCGTGTTAGCTGGGAGCTTTATTCACCTGGTTGTCCAGGAGCCTTTCACACCTGGATGGGATGGGTCATTGTGCTCTCTCCAGGGTTCAGTGAGCTCAGGTGGAACCCCTGCTGGATGCTTCTAGAAGAGGATGGGGAGGGAGTCTGACTACACTTGAGGCTCTGTATTAGGGGGTCCTCCTCAGAAGTTCTTGCCCATCTGTCCACAGTTTCATGGACTTTTCTGTTGCTAAAGTGACACCTGTATCTTGAAGAGTGACTCTAACTCCATTCCTTTTTTTTTTTTTTTTTTAAATATATATTTTGGGCATGCCACGAGGCTTGCAGGATCTCAGTTAGTTCCCCGACCAGGGATTGAACCCAGGCCACAGCCGTGATGGCACCGAATCCTAACCATTAGGCCACCAGGGAACTCCCTATCTAACTCCATTCCTAATTAAATTCCTAACTCAATTCCTAACCTTAATGACCAAATATGACCCTAAATTTGATATAACCCCAAATCTTAACCTTAGGCCTCACCCGGACTCCTAACCCCACCCCATCTTATTCCGGTTCTAACGTGGGCCCTAACCTTAGCTCTAATCCTTACTCTAATGCCCCTGGTAACCCAGTATTTCCCAAAATTAAGTCCCCCACTTCCACAGTCACAAGTTTTGCTATACCTGTGTTCCTTCTGAGCTTGTAGTTACTTCATATTTGTCTTTAAATTAGACCTGTAAAGAATCCCATTTTAGCATCATTCTGAGCAACCATGTTCCAGAAATCACGGTGTTGAGAGGCTGGCTATATTTTTTCTAATAGATGTTAAAATAAATACAAAGTGGTTAACACGTTAAAAATGTTTCTCCATGCACCATCTACCTAAAGATATCTCCCACACCACCGGAAGTATGCGTGGCACTTCGGAAAAGACTGCTGCTACCCAGAGCCTTTATCTGACACCACACCCCTCGCCATCCGCGGAGAGCAGCAGCCTCGACACCAGGCCCTGTGATGCTGCAGCGCCCTCTGCTGGTGAGTCTGGGAGCTGCTCCAGCTCAGCTCCCCTTCCATCTGGGCAGGATCCACAAGGTGCGACTCTCTCTGACTTGACATTTCATGTCACTAGCTGTGTAGTTCCCTTAATTGTGAGGACTGAAGAGAGGTGAGAAAGGACCCCTTCCTCTAGGTATAGGGCAGCCGGGGTGTGAGGTGGAGACAAGCCTAAGGTCAGAGGAGGTGGGTGGGGGCGGGGCCTGCGGGAGGTGCAGGGTGAAAGGTCAACTCTGAATTATGGAGAATTGTCAAGGTTGGCACTAGGGGTCAGAGTGAGTCTAGGGTAGGAACAAGGGTGGAGGTGGGGCTGGCCAGGGCTAGATGAGGGGAGGGTGCAGGGTGGGGGAACAGCAGGGCCAAGCACTGGAGCAGCGGCTGAGTTTTGTGCAGTTAAAAGGAAGAGCAAGGTTGAGGTTAAAGCAGATTTTCAAGTGACCTTCCTGGGGGTGTCACTGAGCTCTTGGGCCTCAAAAAGAGGCCTGAGAGTAGGGGAGGGCTGGGAAGGGCTGAGCTGGGCTGCCACAGGAAAGCTGTTGTCTGCTCCAGGTCTGTGTGGCTGAAACCTCCCATCTGGGTGTTTTTGGGACACAAAGTCACCTACTGCTCAACCACTCCAAGGTAGACTCCCCTGCTCTCCTTCCTGGCTCCCTGGGACCCAGGACCCCCCGCCCCACTAAGTTGTCTGCTCCATGCCAGATCTTGTTCTTTATTCCCTTGAAGACAAGCCGAAGTCCTTTGTTGGCTAAGATCCAATATCTGTTTACTTTTCTATAACTTATAAAGCAATAAGACTGTCATCTTTGTTGTCAGTAAAATAAGATCTTACATTTGTGTGGCTCTTCATACATTAAAAGGCTACTTTCACAAACATTTTCTCATTGGTTCACACAAGATCCTATGAGGTAAAAACAACCCATATTATACCATTTTACAGAGTCAGAGCCTAAGCATCAACGAGTTTGATGCACCAGACTAGAGTCAGAGGCAACTAAGTGAGGATTGTAACTCAGTGTCCTGACTTCTAGCCCAGCAAGCTTGTGGTTAGTTGACATGGATAAACCTGAGATAGAATTCAAAGATGAAGCACAGGAGACATATTTAGATTTGCAATGAGAGACTAAAACTCCAGGACTGGAACTTGGGCACCTGGGACAGGTAGGTGGGGCTAAGGGTAGTGGCACTGCTCAAATCACATTACCTGGCTCGTCACCCAGGCCATGGGGGTGCTAATTCCTACACTGCCTGTGCCAGGGGAATCCCTGCAGGCACTAATGAGAACTCCATCTGTGACAGCCAGGGTACAGGATTATCCAGCAGGGGGCAGAGGTAAAGTTCCTACAGACCCTGGTCTCTGGCCCCTGACTCCCTCTAGGGGGTAATTCTTGAAGCTGGTGCTTCTTTCCCTCCAGGTGGCTCCCCGCTTTGGAGATGATCCCAGACAGGCCCACCCTGGTCTGCCCACTTGGAATGGGGGTTCTTATCCTTGAGGCCCATATCTGAGCAACAAGGGGCGCTCAGCTCTGCTAAGTCCTGAAAGACCCCCCCACAAAGAACAGCTATGCCAGCAAGTGCCCCCTTCGCCAAGCAAGAGGCTGCTCAGTGGCTCCTGGGGTGGGCTGAGCAGAGTCTGTGATTGGTGCATCAGGCTTTGACGATTCGCATCTTTATTGGAGGCTGTGACAGTGGAGAGAGGGCAGAACAGCCCTTTGCTGTAAAACCTGTGATCAACTCCATCTGAGGGTAGAAAGCATTGTGAGGCTGGGCTTGGAGCTGGCAATCAGCAGGCTCAGTCCCCAGGTGGGGCTGAGGGGAAGAAGCTGTGAGGAGTGGCCCAAGCGCTGCCTTGCTGCTGCCAAGATGGTCATCACAGCCAGACTGAGGCTCCAGCCCCCTCCTCCCCTCACCCACCAGCCTGTTCTACTGAGCTTCAGAGCCAGCGCCTACTTTAAATCGGAATCTTATTTGAAATGCATCAGAGTTCACTGTTAGAGCCAGCAATCTCAACGTGGTGGCACGTTCCTATGTGATCCCTCAGTGGGTCTTCAGGGCCCCCGCTGGATGGGGGCAGGGGTGTGGGTGCAAAGCCTTCACCCACGTGAAAGCTGAGGCCATGGAGGCATCCCAGTATCAGGGGGCCAAGGAAGAGGGATGGGAGAGGGGCAGAGGGGAAGGGACAGTTGTTCTGCTAGTCAGATGAGACTGGCCTGACCTGCCTGTGTTCTGCTGCTGACCTCTAGTGTGACCACAAGGTTGGGGACCTTAGCTTAGGGCTGGGACCAAGGGTTCAAGAATGAAAACCTCCTTGACCACTGCCTCAGAGGCCTGCTGTCCATTCCTAAAACCCCAGAATGGCAGAGCTGGATGCGAGCTCTAGGACCATGGTGGCTAACCACCCCATTTTATAGGTGGGGACGTGGGGGCTCAGGAAGGGGCCCTTCCCTGGGTTCCGCTCAATGCACACAGTCAGGGCCAGGGCCAGGACCTTCTCTGCTGTTCCACACTGCTTCTCCCTGGAGAAGCAGTCTATCAGAGCAATGGTTCTGAAACTTGGCAGGCATCAGAATTGTCTGGAGAATGCACTAAAGCAGCTTGCTGGGAGATTCCAATGCTGCGGGTCCCTGGAGTCCACTGAAAGCGGTGCTGGGTTGGAGGACACACCTCAGGAGGGCTGGGGGCCGGGGGCAGTGCAGAGGGCGTGAAGGGCAAAGCCTCGACTAAGGGGAGGCATCTGTGTGGGCAGGAGGAGGGAAGCAGGCTTGGAAGGGTCACAGTCTGGAAGCACGGACAGGCATGCAGCAAGCAGCAGTCCCTGTCTCTGCTGAGAGGAGGCCCTTTGTGGGTGAAAATACTTCGGAGAGGAGGTGAACAGAGCTGGCCTCTGGGCAGGCAAAAGCTAGGAGAACCCAAATCCCTAAGGGGTGGTTTGGTTTGAAAGGCACTTTGGTACCCCTGGGACCGCTGGTGTTGCAGGCAGTGTCTGTGGGTGCTGTCAGCAGGTCCCCCCTGGGGCCATGGCCAGGGGTCAGGGAGGAGTGTCAAGGACACCCTTGGGAGTGGGAATCGGGTGGCTGGGGCAATACGGGGGCCACTTCGATAGCCCAGCAGCCAGGCCTTCTCCACCAGGGACCTCCCTGGTTCTGGCACCTGGAGGAGAGGGGCCAGGGGTCTGGTGAGCTAACTTAGCCGTGCTCCCAGGGCCGCACAGGGATCTGTGCGGTGGCTGCTTGGCAGGTGGCTGCTTGGCCTTGGAACCTTCTCTGTGGGCTTTTTAGAGAAGAGGAATTTGGTCCCAGAGAAGGAAACTGATTCTGGACCAAATGACAAAGGAGAACTGGGGACCAGGACCTGGGAATGCTGTGATGGGCGGGGCCTGGCTCAGGGACCCCATCCCTCTCTGTCCCCAGAAGAGTCTGAGCCAGTCATCCCTTCCTCTCAGCTCTGCTGGGAAGCCCTTTCTGCCAAGCTGTGGCCAGCCAGAGGGGTAGCAATGCCTTCTGCCCCTGCTGAGGCCGGCCCTTCCAGCAGACCTTCGAAGTAGGTGCCCAGAGCCTGCAGGTTGAGTGCAGGCTGGCTTGCGGGCAACGAGGGGGTCTGTAGGCACAGGAAGCGGTTGTACTTCCTCAGGCCCCCCTGCGGATCACGGCGGTGTGCGGTCAGCAGCTCCTTGAAGTTGACCATGTGCAGGGCCAGCAGGCGGGCCTCAGCCCGGGACAGGACAGCCGCCCGCACCAGGGGCTGCAGGGACGCAAAGCACTGCAGGCTGCTGAAGGAGTGGACGTGCAGGGCCAGCTGGGGGCCCGGGGACACCTCGAGGAGGCGGCACAGGTCGCGCATGGTCAGTACGGCTGCCAGGGCGCTGCGCTCACTCACGTTTCTCGCCAGGTAGGTCTTGGCCAGACTCTTGAGTTTGAAGCTGCTGGCCCCGGGCACGCACTCCCGGATGAGGGGCAGGGCGGCCAGGAAGCCTGAGATGGCGTTCTGGAACTCCCCCAGCTTGTTCATGTTCTCCAGGGCCTGGAAGAAGTAGGGGAGGCCGGGCCCCCACAGCTTATAGCAGGCCAGGATGGGCCGGCGCATGTTGCCCAGGAAGCACAGGAAGTGCTGCAGCCCCACCTCCAGGGAGACGGCCTTGGAGTAGATGTTGAAGGCCTCGGGCTGGATGATCACGCGGAATTGGCTTTCCTGGTTCACGGCCGCCAGCTGGCTAATATTCTGGGCTGGGCAGGAGAGAAGGGCAGCGTGAGGCCCCAAGGGCACCGTGGGGCACCACCGGGAGCAGGGGGTCCTCTAGGGCTGCCGACCCCCCCCCCCCCCATCCAGAGACCCCCACCTTGGGGCCTGCTGGCAGGAAACAAACATCAGCCTCAAATGCAGCTCTGACCCTGGCTCTGATGGGGACGGGGCTCAGAAGGGGAGGCGGGGCTGCCCTCCACGCCCCCTTGCTCCCCTGCTGGAGTCCAGCTCCCTCCTGCCCTGCCACCTTCCCGAGTTCACCAAACGCTTTCACTCTGGGTCCCTCCTGTCTGTCTTCTGCCAGCCTCCACCCACCTGCACTCGAGACCCCTCACTGTCTCTGCCTAGCCCTCCACTCCCTTTCCCCTGGCCTCCAATCCCATCGGTCACATAGCTAAGGCCCTCAGCTGTCAGAGCACTGGGTCAGACAGCACACCTGCCCGGTCCACTCCATGCAGAGCATGGCCCAGAATCTTCCAGTGAGGTCTGCAAACTGCTTCTCTGTCCTGTGGAAACACCTGCTGCTTCCGTCTGCCTGGGCTGGCACCACATTGAGTCCAGGCCACAGGACAAGGCCTGGCCTTCTGCAGGGCCAGGGCAAGCACTGTGGAGTTGAGGGAGAAGGGGTCATATTTCTCTGGGACCTTGGCTCTGCTGGCCTCCCTGTGCAGCTACCATGGAACGAATGGGCCCTGTATTCAGAAATGTGTAGTCATGGCCTAAGGCTGTGCTTGGATTGCTGGTCTCACAGCAGAGACTTTCACATCGTGTTTCTGTTTAGAAGTGTGTTCCCAAGGCTCCCTAAGATGGGGGTGGGGTGGGCAGGAACCCTGGAGGCTCTTGCCTTAAGCCTTTAGGCACTGGTCAAAGCAGACATCCTTATTCAAAGAACCAAGTTCAAATACCTGGGAGGCCCAGTGCTCTGCCCACTCTCTGGCTGCAGCCATCGGCCAGAGATCAGGGCTCTCCCGGACTCGTAGATCGCTCTATCTGCACTTAGCCTGGGGACTCAGGGACTAAGCTAGAAAGGGGTGGGGGGTGGCCATTGGAGAACCCACTTTCATTGTCAATCTTGAGGTCAAAGAAAACCAGGGGCCTGTCTTCTGCTCGGGAGTCCTCCAGGTTCTCGTCCAGGACCCCGAGGGAACTGGGGCCCTCCAGCTGGAGGTCACTGGACTCGCTGCTGCTGTCGGCCAGCTCTCGGGAGGACTGCAACACAGAAAAACCAACAGGTCAGGGGTCTGCGTGGGGTGAGAGGGAGCGCGGTGGCAACGTGAGCCCGTGCCCGTGAGCAGGCGTGCATGAGTGTGGCAGGGGGGACTCAAGCACGTGGGTATCGTAGGGGCATCTGTGTGCACCTGAGGGAGGGCATGTTACTGGGAAAGGGAAGATGGGTCTCCAAGCGAGAGCATGAATGGATGTGTACGTGCATGTGTGAGGGTTGTGTGTGTGAACCAGGGCATGTGCATTAGTGCGTGAGTAGGATGAGATCACGCGGGCAAGTGTGAGTGTGCGTGAAAAATGTGTGGGAATGAATGCAAATATCGTGTGTGTGTGCATCTGGGTGTGAACGAGGGGTGTGGGATTGTGGACCTGTGTTGACACAAGTGTGTGTGTAAGTGTGATACTGTGTGGGTGAGTGTGCGCACGGGTGAGCAGGGCTGGGCGTGGAGGATCAGGGAAGGTGCCAGTGCCGAGGCTGGCAGGGCCCGACGTGTCTGCTCCTGACTTCGTCTCTCTGAGCAGACTCAGAACAAACATCATAAACCTGGGACGGGGAAGGAGGCTCATCTCGAACCTCAGGTGTTTCTCTGGAAGGGGCAAGGTGCCTGGCTTTTCCTGTCCCCCAAGCGAGCTGAGGTCCCAGTGTCCTGCACAAAGGAGAGGGGAGGGCTGCTGGGCCTCTGGGACGCCAGCCACATCTAGGGGGACACACAGAGCCTGGCTGTGAGAACAGTGGTGAGAAGGCTCCCCAGGTTTGGCGTCCAGGAGATGTTGCTTAGGGAAGCCGGAGGCCAGGCCTCCTCCAAGGCTGGCACCTGAGGGTCTGTTCTCTCCCGCGCCAAGGCAAGAACACTGTTGAAATGCCTTGGGGGTGGGGAAGAGCTCTGGCTATAAGAGTTTAAACCCTGGGGCTGGGGCTAAAGAGAGAGGTGGAGTCTTTTGTAATGTAGAGTTAATTGCTTATCATTTGCACACCTGCCAAAGCCAGACGTTCAGTCTTTGGTGGTCTGCTCAGAACCGCCTGTGAATGCCACCTGTGGACACTAATCAGACACCGGGAGGGACATGGCCAATGTCACAGGGCCGGCTGGGGGCACTGCTGGGACAGAGTCCAGAGCAGGCCTCGATCTTTCCCCCTTCGGGACTGTCCCTGGTGGCTGATGGAGTCGGCCTCACCTGGGGCCATCGGAGGCCTCCCTGAACTCTGGCCTCTGGCTAACATCCCTGGTCTGGGGCAGAATTAGCATACTTTCTTAAGCCTTTCCACCCTCCAGGTGAAACATTTGTTTTACCAAAACATCAGCCAAGAGCAAAGTCTTTACTAATCACAATTAAAATGTGCTTCCTGAGAGGGGCTGATCTGTATTTGCCTTTCATAGCCCTACCCCAGGCTCACCAACTTCCTCCTAGTCACTGATAGAAACAGACATTCACTCTGTGTCCATCTAGAGCTGGTTTTGTTTACAGCAGCCTGTGAGTTCTGGGACTTTATACCTGAGGCCCTAATTTGACAAAAGATATGCCTTGCATATCTGTATTCTCGATTTGGCCATACATCCATTTGGCCTGTCTTGCTCTGAGTCTCTGTCTCGCTGTCACGGCTCCCTTGCCTCCTTATAGGAGCCTTCTCCAGGAGTCTTCCTTAAAGTTGCTAGCCTGTAGACAGGAGACGCTGCCTTCTTCCCCCATGGGAGAATCAAGTTGTTTTCTATCTCCAATCTTCCGGTGCCTGTTCTGATCACAAGGCAGGGGTGCTCTCACACTTGGGCTGGTGGAAAGAGCTGGACTCCCCTTGCTATGGCCTCCCCTGGGCTTCAGCTGAAGAGCTGTCCCCTTGGCCGAGTCCTCTCTGCCACCCACCGACACAGTACGCTGGGCTTTTCCTTCTTTCTTCTTCTCTTTGCTCCAAACTGCAGAAGCCCTTGCAGTGGCCCAGGGTGCTTCCATCTGTCTTCTGGTACTGTCTCTTCAGGCTGTAGGGCCAGAGTCTTCTCTTCAGATATTCTCTTCCAAGGGTTGAGTTCCCTGGCAAGCAGCACAGCTGCATCCTTGAGCTAACTCCCCCATCTTTATACCACGGTCATTTATGATAGCCATGAGAACCTCATTTTTTAAGAGCTTCCCATGGTCCTGGGGTCATTTTCTCTTTTATAGTCATGGAAATATCCTTCATCCTGAACTTATTGAAGACCTGCTGGCTCCCTTAATAAAAGGACACCCCTTTCCGCTGAGTTGTCAGGGGAGGGAGGGCTGAATCTTCCAGCCGTGACTCCTCTTCCTCCCAGATTCCTCTTGTCCTTGGGAACTTCCATAAAGTATGGCTACCCCATGGGACTGGTCTCACTGGAATGCCTCCCACTGAACTCCAGCCAGCTGTAAACGCAATTCCCCCTCCCTGCCGTAAATCCCAGCAGTACAGCTGGGAAGTACTGACACAATTAAAAAAGACTTTTTTAAAGACCCAGAGTTAACAGAATCAGCACATAGAAGAGGCTCCAGTGCAGGATGTCTTTCTGGCCCTGCTCATTTTCTGCCCCTGTTCCACACCCCAAGACTGCCATTTCCCGACCTTATTCCACAATCAGGATAATGGGGAGTGGGGGATAGAGAGGGAGAGTGGCAGAGACCAGAACCCAAGAATCTAGGAGAGGGCCTTTCATTGGAAAAAGCTGAGATTTGCTTGGAAGGGAAAGGAATGGCAACAGAAGGAACTGGAGCGGGAAAGAGACCAGAGCCCATGTGTGAGGACTCAAAGTGAAAAGTGGGATAAGGCTTTGAGGGACCAGGGAGTGGGAGATGATGAGGGCTAGGGTGAAGTGGTGGAGGATTTAAGGAGTGCTGCTGTGAGTTATGAGTTGGATCCCCTGTAATAGTCTTTGAAAGATGTGAGTAAATACTGGACACTTGGTTAATGGACTGTGTTTCTTTGACTGCAAAACTGTGTTCAGACTGAGCCACGTGGGATCTGGGATTTTTTTTCGGGATACACGGGCAACTAGGACACACAGGTAATCA